>NC_091220.1:18041749-18136749 GCF_040958095.1 Procambarus clarkii
TGTTACAACTTGCTATATTGGTTGTTATAACTGGTTAGGAGGTGTTAGAAACTTGTTCGAACGTTGTACCAACATCGTAGTTTCGGTGTGTGTTTGGCGGGAGCTGTCCCGTTTTCTGTTTCGCGTCCTCTGGTAGGTTAGGCTAAGGGCACTTTAGTAGGACAGTTTCTCGACGTTGGAAACATTAGAATAAATGGCTGTCTAGTACGCTATATGTGGAGCCCGTCCTCTCTAGCTTACACGACGTCACTAAACTGATGCACTAAATTGCCCGGACTTAACCCACCCGTGAACCCACGAATAGAAAACGGGACATCACGTCAATTTGGCGAGTTAAAAACAGCAGTTTTTGGATTTAGGGGGGACTTATACGTCAAAATACAATGTACTATTCTAGTAGTCGGGTTGGTGCGAGACAGCATCCACGGAACCACTTTACGATACTACTACTGAACTATCATGCCTGACAGAGCAAGATATACAATTATATTAATTACCAGTAATTACAAAATTAAACGTAGTAAACGTTGCTGCAACGTTATTTTAAACGTTACCATTCTAACAAGTAATAAAACGTTTTTTTATTTTCTGGGGTTTACCTTCTATTAAAATAACTGTTGGGTAAACTGGGTTATGCTCACTTAAATTTGGGAAAGTATTAATTACTCTGGGCACGAATGGGGAGCCTTTGGCATCCTGTAGGTACGATCTTCCAACGATGGTACGATAGGTAGGTACGATAGGTAGGTACGATACCAACAATGTATTACCAGTTAGGCCTCGTCATGATCAGAGGCCATGGATGAAGCCTCTGCTTCTCAAGCTTATGACTTATCAACACATCATGACATCCTAACTTCAAGACAACATCAACTTTATCCTATCTTCAAGACAACATGAATTATCCTAACTTCAAGACAACATCAACTTTATCCTATCTTCAAGACAACATGAATTATCCTAACTTCAAGACAACATAACTTATGCTAACTTCAATACAACTTATCCTAACCTCCACACCAACTTAGCCTAATCTGAACACAGCATAAAGAAGCCTAAACTATTCTGAGCAAGATAGCGACACCTAAGGTATCCGGCTTCAAGGATATTTTATAACCTTACTCATTCTTCCTTATGTCTTCTAAGGAGGCCACACTCTACGTCAGACAGCCTAGCGGCCTACACAGACACAGGCCAAGGCAGCAGCAGATTAAATTCGTTGATGTAAAGGAAATTGAAATCATACACAGAATTATTTGATTATGAATACTTTGAAAATCAATTTTTAACGATTAACAACAATTTAATTGGTTACTTTATAAGATAAGGAAAATTGAAATAGGACAATTATGAAGCCTGATAACAGGATGATTATAGTAATTGCTGTCCAAAGATTTGTTGAGATAAGGCTATCTTTTTTAGTGGGGAGCTGTGTTGATATTGAATTTGTATTCCTAATGATAGAATTTCACTGACGGACATTTATCATATATAGATGTGTTAATATAAATTGAAGATTTATATACAGTATTGGTTTTGTTGCTTATTTTCTGACCTTTCTAGTCATTAATCTGTGAGTTTTTGTTTACAATTATGTCTATGTCTGTCTGTTTCTGTCCCTGTCTGTCTGTCTGTCTGTCTGTCTGTCTGTCTGTCTGTCTCTCTCTCTCTCTCTCTCTCTCTATCTCTCTCTCTCTCTCTCTCTCTCTCTCTCTCTCTCTCTCTCTTGTTGTTAACGTCAGTTTTCAAGGCATTGTGTAGTGTATCGGTTCAACACTGTTTATTTCCTCTTTCCAAAGTTCATGTTTTAGACAATCAACGTTGACAAAAACGAGTGACTAGTGGTCTGGCTCGACACTTGTCTGGTGCACCTCTCCAAGGTTGTGTGGACAATGGTTTATATAAGTCTGGGTGAAAAGGGTTACACTGAGCGTGTGTCTGTATATATATTTACTATTTGTGCCTGCAAGATCGAGCTTTTAGCTCTTGGATCATAACTTTCTTATCGCCGGTTTTCTAATGGAATGACTCCTGTTCTATGAGACATATATACACATACTAGGATGTGTATTCCCTCCCCATTCCATCCCTCTTCCCGCCCCCTTCTTCCCTATTATTTCCTTGATAGGGGTCATTTCCCCATATCTTTCCCCTCTTCAACCCAATCATCTCCTTGCGCCCTCCTCTCTATTTCCCCTTTCCTCTTCCTCTCAGAAAATGTATTATTACGAAGCACTGAAACAAATGTATGGGTCTACTATTACTAAAAAACTCTAGGGGATTACACAAAATAATTTCACACTTGACTCCGTGAGAATGCTATGGGGATGTCTATCAATCCTGATATTTGTTAAAAACATTTAACTTAGGCTTTCCCCGACTAGCCTATGTCCGTCCGGCACCTTAGGCCGTTCCCCCTGCAAAGTTGGGTGAGATTAGCCCCAAACGTCTGGCCTCCAACCTTGGACAAACACAAAAACATTATCTCTTAGTGGAATAGATACTAATTAGAACTTATATCAAGAGGGTAAAGTGATGTGAATTATAAACATAGGGATATAAATACACTTCATCTGAGTAACTAATTTAAATCTAAGCTATCTCTCTCGTGTATTTAAATATCGATATTTATCATTTCATTTTATTGAAAATTAAAGCGTTTACATAGAAATATCTTACTATGAAACCTGCTCCATATACTGTCTTGCCAGAGACGACTCTCCCAAACTATAATTTTGTTATATATAATTATATCGGCCCCTAAATATAATGAACTCGTATCAAATCATCGCAAACAACCTTGGCGTGGGATAATTATATACCCCATTGCTTCTCTGGGAAGTACAAATGCTGTTGACCTTATATTTGCTCCTCCTGTGTGTCCATCCACCTAGACTAGTCGGTACAATGACGGTGTCGCTCCTTACAAGGTTGGCGTTCGATCCCCGGTGGTCCAAGTGTTTGGGCAACGCTCTTTCCCTCATATCTTATCCCCCCATGGTCCTTCCATGTGCTATATAGTCATAGTGGCTCAGATATTCTCATAATATCCAAATAGCCCCAGAAAGCACCCACAGGCGTCACCCCTGCATCAAGCCAGCCCTAATAGCCCCCAGGAAGCACCTGACCCTGATGAAGGTTGATGCAAGAGCAGCCATCAAGAGCGTGGGTTGCAACTTTGCTGTTGTCGAAAACTTAAAAAAAAAGTCATTAAATCTTCAAAGCATGTTAGAATCATATCATTTTGATTATATTTTAAAATTTAGAATTACAAAATAGATTACACGTGGACAAGTTAAAGAATTCTACTCTATATTGTAATATAAATTGTATTATTATTGAGAGGGATTATAATTTCCGTTTTATTTACCAGAAGCAAAACTTTACATACGATATGGGGATTTTTGTGATTGTACACAGTCCAGGAATATAAAGTAATAGTCCACAACAGCTTATCATAACCAGTGCTTGTTGGAACTATTGTAGAGTAGCTGAATCTATAACAACAACCAGAGATATAAATCAATTCTTAAAAAACTTGTTTTGCTAGTAATATAACTCATTATTTCTTGTATTTACACATTAAGAATGTTTTAATCTTGCTTTTCATTACCAAAGTATATTTTTTGTTAGTAAGGTAAAGTGACAACATTCAAGACTGAAGTATTCTCGCTAATATTGGTAGCCGTAATAACCCTCCGATCGGCCGAGTGGACAGCACGCTGGACTTGTGATCCTGTGGTCCCGAGCGCCGGCGAGAAGCAATGGGCAGAGTTTCTTTCACCCTATGCCCCTGTTACCTAGCAGTAAAATAGGTAGCTGGGTGTTAGTCAGCTGTCACGGGCTGCTTCCTGGGGGTGGAGGCTTGGTCGAGGACCGGGCCGCGGGGACACTAAAGCCCCGAAATCATCTCAAGATAACCTCCGGTGGTTGATAGGCAATATTCTCAACACCAAACCAATTCTATTCCATTGCCTTGTTACACGACCTTGCGGATTGTTTCATACATTTATTGTGATAGACAATGGGTCAGCTAGTTCTGATTGCACTCTTTTTGATCTTTTCAAATTCATATTATTATTTTTATAAAAAAAACCTATTGGTTTCTGATAGCCTAAACTTTTGATAATATATTATTCACTACAAAAGCTTAGCAAGAGAAGCCTTTATCATGTACAAGAAACCTTATATTGAGAGGGAATTCATATAAATTGGATCTGGAGTGCAATACCACCATCAGCTTAGCCTGTTGGTTGACCCACATATATAGTTGTGTTTGTGTTTGTCTGATGGGGAATGACAGCACTTCCCGCTGCTTGCTTCCTTAAACAGTCGAAATCCAATCTTCATGTCCATAGTTGAGGATTGTAAAAAAAAAGGTAAAAGGTGGTCCTAATCTTCATGTCCAAAGCTGAGGATTGTAAGAAAAGGTAAAAGGTCCCAATCTTCATGTCCATAGCTGAGGATTGTAAGGAAAGGTTAAAGGTCCCAATCTTCATGTCCATAGCTGAGGATTGTAAGGAAAGGTTAAAGGTCCCAATCTTCATGCCCATAGCTGAGGATTGTAAGAAAAGGTAACGGGTCCCAATCTTCATGTCCATAGCTGAGGATTGTAAAAAAAAGGTAAAAGGTGGTCCTAATCTTCATGTCCAAAGCTGAGGATTGTAAGAAAAGGTAACAGGTCTCAATCTTCATGTCCATAGTTGAGGATTGTCACAAAAGGTAACAGGTCCCAATCTTCATGTCCATAGTTGAGGATTGTAAGAAAAGGGTAAAAGGTCCCAATCTTCATGTCCATAGCTGAGGATTGTAAGAAAAGGTAACAGGTCCAAATCTTCATGTCCATTGCTGAGGATTGTAAGAAAAGGTAAAAGGTCCCAATCTTCATGTCCATAGCTGAGGATTGTAAGAAAAGGTAAAAGGCTCCAATCTTCATGTCCATAGTTGAGGATTGTAAGGAAGGTAAAAGGTCCCAATCTTCATGTCCATAGCTGAGGATTGTAAGGACAGGTAAAAGGTCCCAATCTTCATGTCCATAGCTGAGGATTGTAAGAAAAGGTGGTAAAAGGCCACAAAGTGCAGTTAATGTGGATTCCACATCATGCTGGTATAGTGCTCAACCAATTGGCCGATGAGTAGGTCAAATTTTCCACAAGACCGAGTCCTTTCTCAGAGCAAATCCATTACCATGAGAACTCTCCTTCCACCCTTCAAACCACCTGGACAGTTATCTAGATATTTGTGATGGTCTGAAAACACATTACGGTTCCAGTATCACTCTACATGTAAACTGGCAAGTGAACATTTTTCCTAAACAGAGATTATGCTCAAGTTATAAGTTTATTGTATTATAAGTCGTTAGTTTAAAATATAAAACGTATCCTGAAACGTCTTTGAAGCATTTAGTTTTTCTGTAAGCGGAATTCTTGGGTACAATGAAATAGTTTTTTAACTTCATATTTCACATTATCGTCAATAATACACCATATTAACGTAACCAAGCGTAATGAAGCCTTGCCTAACCAAACCTTAACACAACCTAACCATGGCCAGAGAGTAGATAATACCACTAATTATGTAGCCGTTTTCAAGCCATTCCCCTTGAGCGGATTTCCTCCCTGAGGATAGGCTCGCAAGATGATACTAATGTATTTTAACCATGAAACAAATAAAAAACAAAATAGGAATATGCAGGCGCAGGCGGAAGTAGCGAGAATAGGCATAATATATGAGAGAAGTCAAACCATGCGACACTATATATATGCGAGTCAAACGACCGATTTCACTTATGGAAAACGGAAAAAATACTTGGAGTGACTGAGCACACAGGGGGGTCAAAGCTTGGGTACAAATATCACTCTGAATATGGAACAGGTGATAATAATAATGAAAGCAAGTGTAAAGAATGTGGTATATTAAGGTCTCACACCCTCACCCATTACGGTCTTGATTGCCCGCTGATTAATATATATATAGAAGTACAGAGATAAGGACTGTTGCTGAGCAAATAGCCTGGATGTGTCACAACGGAAAGACTGATCATATTCTGAAGAGAGAGAGAGAGAGAGAGAGAGAGAGAGAGAGAGAGAGAGAGAGAGAGAGAGAGAGAGAGAGAGAGAGAGAGAGAGAGAGATGAGAGAGGAGAGAGAGAGAGAGAGAGAGAGAGAGAGAGAGAGAGAGAGAGAGAGAGAGAGAGATAAGAATTTTGCGCCAAGATTGTAAACTTATGTTAATTTGTCGGAATGTCTATTTGTTGCTTCTTTATTATTATTATTATTATTTACGTCTATGTACTTGTACTTAGTCATAACAACATTTGTATGTATTTGTGCACGTTTGGTATAATATAGCACATGTATAAGAAGAAATATATATGTTTATCAACCAGAATGATCAGTAATTTGTCGAATGTGTGTGTAACCACCGTCAGTTAAATATATGTTGACATTTTTTGTCTCATAGATAATAGGGCTCTCAGTAATTGGACACGTACGTCTCACGTTGATAATGGGACACGTAGCTCTCTCTGTTAATGGGACACGTATATATTTAACGACAACTATCTAATTCCCAGATGATAGCCTAGTTTTTGTGCCATGCTACGAACATGGGGGAGGGAGGTGGTAGATCCAGCCCCACGGAGCACTAACTTATTTGAATAAAACACTATGGGGACATTGGGCTATTTGTACACAGCCTCATGGGACATTGATCTATTTGGATACAAACCAATGCGTCACTAGACAATTTGGATACAGTCCCATGTGTCACTAGGCTATTTAGATACTATTAGGTTACTATTAGGTTTAGATACTAGGCTATTTAGATACTATTTAGATGCTATTTGGATCAATGGGTCACTAGACAATTTGGATACAGTCCCATGTGTCACTAGGCTATTTAGATACTATTAGGTTACTATTAGGTTTAGATACTAGGCTATTTAGATACTATTTAGATGCTATTTGGATCAATGGGTCACTAGACAATTTGGATACAGTCCCATGTGTCACTAGGCTATTTAGATACGTCATGTGTGACACTAGGGAATTTGGATGCAGTTTCTTGAGCACAAGTCTATTTGCATACATTGCACAGGGTACTAGGCTTTTTTTATACAAGCCCGTAGGGAACTAGGCTATTTAGATGCAGTCAGTGTGACACTGGATTTTTTTTATACAAGATAGCATACCTGTGCATCCAGTCTTCCCAAAATAGCCCAGAGACATTCAAATGCTGACAGGAAGCTGCTAAAACAGCAGGTAGTGTATGCATTTGGCTGTAAACTTTCCACAACTGCAGCCCATTGGATAGGTGTGAAGAGGGCAGGTCGGCCGAGCGGACAGCACGCTGGACTTGTGATCATGTGGTCCTGGGTTCGATCCCAGGCCCCGGCGAGAAACAATGGGTAGAGTTTCTTTCACCCTGTTACCTAGCAGTAAAATAGGTACCTGGGTGTTAGTCAACTGTCACGGGCTGCTTCCTGGGGGTGGAGGCCTGGTCGAGGACCGGGCCGCGGGGACACTAAAAAAAAAAAGCCCCGAAATCATCTCAAGATAACCTCAAACCTCAAGAAGGGCAGGTCGATATCGATATGCAGGTCTGTGTTGTATCTTAGGACCTATCATTATGTATATCTGGGGGGGGGGGGAGGAGGAATCGTATCTAAGACGATTTACCATCGTATCTCTGGGGAATACGATGTCTTATCTCACGATACACAATACCTTTCATCCTTTGCTTCAAGGAACAACTGACAAGTAATCGCTGTGCATTTGTTGATGAGGCTTTCCAGAAGACCATCCCTTATGCCAAGGCTGCCCATTATACCCATACCCGTCGGCCCCCTTACCAGGGTCGTATCAGTATTCACCAAATTGTACTCACCTAATTGTGCTTGCGGGGGTTGAGCTCTGGCTCTTTGGTCCCGCCTCTCAACCGTCAATCAACAGGTGAAGCTGCTCTCGTATGACAGTTTAACAAATCAGTAGTGAGGATTACCGTCAGAACTACCGTGAGACGACCCAGTTCAGAGGAACAAACTAGGGGCCAGATTCACGAAAGCACTTACGCAAGCACTTACGAACCTGTACATCTTTTCTCAATCTTTGGCGGCTTTGTTTCCAATTATTAAACAGTTAATGAGCTCCGAAGCACCAGGAGGCTGTTTATAACAATAACAACAGTTAATTGGGAAGTTTTCATGCGTGTAAACTGTTTAATAAATGTAACCAAAGCCGTCAAAGATTGAGGAAAGATGTACACGTTCGTAAGTACTCGCGTAAGTGCTTTCGTGAATCTGGCCCCAGAACTCAGAGGAACAAGCCTTATTACTCAATATGGTATGATATTCGTAAGGAATATATAGCTCCATATTACACAATGGGGGACGATCATAAGAACATAAGAATTACGGTAACTGCAGGAGGCCTATTGGCCCATACGAGGCAGCTCCTATTTATAACCACCCAATCTCATTCACATACATATGTCCAACCTACGCTTGAAACAATCAAGGGATCATGTATAATGGAATGACCTACGGTAAGCCGCTGGCTTCCTGTTCCGATCGAGGCTGCTTGAGATTATGTATGGCCTTCGGGTAAATTTAGGTACATAAGAAAGGAATATACAATACCATATTACATAATGTACGATCATGTACATAAAGAATATGAAATGCTACTATAATTTTGTCAGTTACAATGCACAAAACAATCGCAGCCTTGTATTAAAGATTGTAACCTCTGTATGTAGGATTGTAACCTCTATATTGAAGATCATAATCTACATTAAGGATCGTAATCTCTTTATTTAGGATCGTAATCTCTTTATTTAGAATCGTAACCTATGTACTAAAGATCGTATTTTTTTCCCTACCGCTCACAGGATGGGTTGGGTCCACTACCACTCACAGGATGGGTAGGGTCCACTACCACTCACGGGATGATTCTGGGGTTCACTACCACTCACAGGATGGGTGAGGGGTCTACTACCGCTCAGAGAATGGGTATGGGGTTCATTACCATACACGAGATGGATATGGAATCGACTATCGCTTACAACATAGATATGGGGAACACCACCGCTCACAGGATGAGAACGGGATGCATAATAAACTAACCACTCGTTGCACATCAATGTTTCACATTCACAAAAATCTGGGCACAATAGTAGTGCGTTGTTCTGATATCGATTTCTTGTGACGCTATATTATATAACTGCAGGTCCATGGTATACTGCGCTATTTGGAGAAAATGTTCTTTGGATGATATCCTATTAGGATACAGGCCTGTGGGTTACTTTGCTATTTAGTTACAGACAGTGGCGGATAGCCCTATAGTCTTCATAGGCTAAAGCCTAAGCCTAGCCCTATAGTTTTCATAAGCTAAAGCCTAAGCCCGAGGGACTTGAGTGTAAAAATTTATTAAAAATGTATACATTTAAAAACTCTTATGAGGCTGTCAAGCAAACTGCACAGGTTTAAGCGACTTAAGTGTACATATTATATCCATATTGTTTCATATTAAGTGTTTCATATCCTCTTTGAACTGAATCAGTTCATCCCCAAAACTGGGTTCTGGAACCTTAGGATAGCAATAGGGAATCTAGTGATGTGCAGCCTCTTGCTGTTCCTCATTCTTTAATTGTTGAAGATTTGACAAGACTCCATAATTCGTGTTCAGTTGTGAGTAAGCACCCATCCGTGTACTCAAGGCACTACACATCTGATTGGTGACAGGAAAACATTGATGCGAAAACGTGTTTAATTTGACAGCTCATTTTCATGTGATATTCCTTCATGAAACTTCATTTTCTAACATCACTAATGTTTCCCGGTTGACTCTAATCCTCCGTCACTATGTGATGGAGTACGAAAAGATACGTGAATTCAGAGACAATTCTATAAACAATGTTCCAGCAATGTGTAAACATTTCATTCAAAATGATCTGCTACCAGAAATTTTAGCCAAATATCCCCAGTTTGCTAACTGTAGGTAATAACTAAGTGATTGTACCCTATCCACCGCTGCCCACTGGATGGGGGGCGGTGTGCAGGACAAACATATCAATTGTGACATTAACTCTCCACATGTCAGTTGCTTAATTTAGAACCTGTACTTGTGGTCGATCTTGAACTCATTGTTGATGTGACGACTTATACTGAATTTTATAACTAGCTCATCAAGATTGTAACTTGCTTAGCTAAATGAATTGTGGGGTTCAGTCCCTGAGCCCATTATGTGCCTCTGTAACCCTTTCCACTACCACCCACAAGATGGGGTATGGGATGCATAATAAATGAACTAAACTAAACTCTCCCTTACAGATGGCTATGCCGGCCTTGACAGTGTCATTCTCTCTAATTCGTCAAACACCTGTGTGATGCAACCGTCATTCACTGAATGACGTTTCACAGTTGCATTCAGACGGTTTCCTGTTGCATTCAGATCTAGTTATGAACCTTGTTATCACCACGGGCGCAGCGGTAAGACACTCGCCGGACGCTTCGCTAGTGCTTTGGCCTGGGTTCGTATCCTGACTTGGAAGGATTGACCGGGCGCCAGTCCTTAACTGTAGCCTCTGTTCACCCAGCAGTGAATGAGTACCGGGTTGAAATTGAAATTGAAATAAGTTTATTGAGGTAAAATACACACAAAGGGATGAGGTAGCTCAAGCTATTCTCACCCCGTTCAGTACATCGTGTTAATATATATACATAGACACACATCACAAGCAATAAACATATTACCAAACATTCTGAGAGATAAACATATACATTTCCTGAGTACCTGGTTGTTAAACGATTTGGCTGCTCGTATGCCGAGGGAAAAAAATAGGGATTAAGGATCTGCCCGAAACGCTATGCGTACTAGTGGCTATTCAAGAATGTAAAAACTCTTGTATATACATAAAATAAATAAAATAAAAAACTCTGTAGACTTGTTCCGTGGAAACGTCTTGGTAGCGACGACCAGACAGTAAAAGCCCTCCCAGAATCCAAGCCTAAGGCCCGTGGTTATCTTAAATCCTCCTCTGGTTACAGACAAGAAGGTACTGTATGCAGGCGAGGAGTCACAATAACGTGGCTGAAATATGTTGACCAAACCACACACTAGAAAGTGAAGGGACGACGACGTTTCGGTCAGGACCATTCTTAGTTGTTTAATTTAATCAATCGACTTGAGAATGGTCTAGGACGGACCGAAACGTCGTCGTCTCTTCACTTTCTAGTGTGTGGTCTGGCCAACAAGAAGATACTGCATCAGAGTACTGCGTAATTAAGATACAGATCAATAGGGGTGCTGCACTCTTTGGATATACGCTAGTATAACAAAGTTACACGACATATATAAGCTTTACGTCAAAATTACCGGCACCACTCGCAAAATTATCACAGTCTGCCTCCTAATCCAAGGCCAAAGAAAACTGGTTTTTTAGTTATAATGGTGGCCTCCCCTTTAAAAAACAGGTTGGTAAGCATGCAATAATTTATACATTTTTACAATGATTATAATTTATGCAATTTTGTTGGTTAAATCACGAAAAGGACATTATATGCAAAAAACTGCAACTGTACATGCAGTTTTCTGGTCAATATAAATGGTTGACGGTCGGTGGACAAGGATTGATAGATAAATCCCGCCAAACACACACCGAAACTACGACGTTGCTACAACGTTCGAACAAGTTTTAACACCTCCTAACCAGTTATAACAA
Source organism: Procambarus clarkii (assembly GCF_040958095.1). Lineage (NCBI taxonomy): Eukaryota > Metazoa > Arthropoda > Malacostraca > Decapoda > Cambaridae > Procambarus > Procambarus clarkii. The sequence goes on from NC_091220.1 coordinate 18,053,471, forward strand.
CCAATATATCAAGATGTAACAACGTTCTAATACGTCATAAACACGTTAAGACAAGATGTAACAACTTTATTACAAGTTGTAACAAGCGGAAAATAGAGACAGTTTCGGTTTGTGTTTCCAGGGATGCGCATTTGTTTTTGTCCACGTTAACTAAACCTTCAACTTTCCGAAAACTCTGGTGGTCCAACCATACGAGAGCACCATATAACGTTACAACACATAAGAGAGCAAGACACCACCAGTGTTGGGTACAAAGAAATATCCATTTGAAGCTTGAATCATAATTGCCTATCATGTACCCACTGGCCGCCTGCCACCTGCTGGTCCGCAGTCTCACTCTCCTATTTTTAACCCGACTTTTTTTTTTATATTTAAATCATTAAACTGTTTAGCTACTTCACTTCAGTTAATTCTAGTGGTAGCTAAAAGTGATACACGTGTTCCGTATGTCTAATATTTAGTGTGTATTTTCTCTAAATTTTTGTTTTGGCGTGCCTTTAAACATTGATAGCTAATATGATTATCTTATTCGGCTATGTGCTAATTAAGGAATGTATTAGTTTCGCGATCGAAGCGAAATATAGGTCATAAAATCATTCTCTCGATTTTTTTTGTTTGCAAATAAATTGGGACGTTATTTTATCTGTTGTCTCACGAGGATTTAAACTAAAATTTACAATTTACAGCTGTTGGAAAAAATGTTATTATTTAAAAATTAACTTGAACGAAATATCCACTGACTTTAACAAAAGTTTTGCACAATTAATATCAATTAATAATTAATATCACATATGTGCTAATTCTAAGGTAAAAAAAAAATGGTGATGTCTCGCTTATTTCAAAACCACATTAGGCAATCTCCAAACATTAAACATGTTTGTTTTCACATGTGAATATTTACGACGGTTTTAGATTATGTCTTGATAAGTGTCGCTACACACACACACACACACACACACTAATGACTTCATGACTTTTCATAATGTTCATGACTTTTGTTAGGCCAAAGCTAGAATATGCAGCTGTTGTGTGGTGCCCATATCTTAAGAAGCACATCAACAAACTGGAAAAGGTGCAAAGACATGCTACTAAGTGGCTCCCAGAACTGAAGGGCAAGAGCTACGAGGAGAGGTTAGAAGCATTAAATATGCCAAAACTAGAAGACAGAAGAAAAAGAGGTGATATGATCACTACGTACAAAATAGTAACAGGAATTGATAAAATCGACAGGGAAGACTTCCTGAGACCTGGAACTTCAAGAACAAGAGGCCATAGATTTAAACTAGCTAAACACAGATGCCGAAGAAATATAAGAAAATTCACCTTCGCAAATAGAGTGGTAGACGGTTGGAACAAGTTAAGTGAGAAGGTGGTGGAGGCCAAGACCGTCAGTAGTTTCAAAGCGTTATATGACAAAGAGTGCTGGGAAGACGGGACACCACGAGCGTAGCTCTCATCCTGTAACTACACTTAGGTAATTACACTTAGGTAATTACACACACACACACACACACACACACACACACACACACACACACACACACACACACACACACACACACACACACACACACACACACCTCGCTTGGATCACTGTAGCGAGGGTACATGCTCCATGACGAGGTTAAGGAGCGACAGTTCCGAGCCTTTCACCCGTTTGAATTACCGAGGTGGTCTAGTCAGGTTCTAAAATCTGTACTGGCGTGATTATTATGACGTCCTAGATACACGTCCTAGAGAGACGTCCTAGTGAGACGTCCTAGAGAGACGTCCTAGTGAGACATCTCAGACACTTCATACCCACCATATACAGAACACACAACATTTTGCCTCATATTTTCGTTAGGTTCGGTTACATTAGGTTAGGATAGATTAGTTAGGTTAACGATGAGTGAGTAGGGAACATACACGCTCAGGTCTTAAAACTCTATACTCCCTGTGTTGACAAACTAGTATCTACTCAATGCTAAGACTCCCCCCCCCCTTCCCTTCCTGTCTCCCTGGTATTCCCCTGGTATACTAAAAATGAACCCTATTTAGAATGATTTACAGATAATATATCAGAATTTCAAGTAAGGCACTCCTTAGCTAGGCGTACAATATTTTACCAAGGTGCTCACCCTGCATACTAGTGAAGTCTGACTGGCCTTGTCCTGTATAGCCTAGCCTTCACAACACCTCGTTGGCATTAAGCCCTCCGGTTTACCCTTACACCTTTGTAAACTGCTCAGTTTACGAGGTTACTCACCCTCATTCTGCTGTCTGTTCTTCGTCCTGGTCTTTCCCGAGTGTGAGCAAGGATGAATTCTAAGATATCATTCGGTTGAAAGTGTAGCAGTCAGCGCGGGATCCTAGAGGGGGTGTCTGCCTTGTGTTGGCGTAAACTGAAGTAAATACTACACTGTCTTATATTTAAAACACCTCAGAGAGAGTCTGTATATCCGTTGCCCTACCGGGACTTCCGTTGACAATGTGGTTTCTTATCCGGACTACTGGTAACGAGAGATTATTCGATTTACATTAACTAAGCCGCCGGACATTTTGGTTTGAAGTGATCATATTCAACATAGATTCACTGATATATTATTTCGAGGTCAATTATTTCTTTTATTCACATTTCTAAAATATATAATAGAATAAAGTAAGCCAAGGCATGCGTGAGGTCCAAGATGAAATGAAGATCTTACCATCTCCATTTTTTCACACACACACACACACGTTAAGTTCAAAGCGTTATATGACAAAGAGTACTGGGAAAACGGGACACCACGAGCGTAGCTCTCATCCTGTAACTACACTTAGGTAATTGCGCGCACTCACACACACACACACACACACACACACACACACACACACACACACACACACACACACACACACACACACACACACACACACACACACACACACACCTGACGCTAGAGACGCACTATGATACAAAATGATGTCTTCAATAAACAAAACTGGAAAATATTAGACTGCCTTTAGGGACCTCGACAAGGCAGCCTTCACAACGCCGTATACCACCTACATCAGACTCACCCTTCAGCATGCAGCCCCAGTCTGTAACTCACCAAAAAATATACATAAAATTAAACCACAGAAAGCACAGACATCCAACAAGGTTCCTCTTTGAACACAAGAGGACTGAACTACGGAGAAAGACTCAGGAAGCTCTTCCACACTACACTAGAAGAAGAAGAGAGAAGCGGGTGGGATATGATTACGACATTCAAAATTCTAAGGAAATCGGCACAGTGGACAAAGGAGTGTTTTAAAATGATAAATGGAGCGAGAATGTAAACATTGAGTCAGACACAAGACTTTCTTCAGTGTAAGAAATACAAAACACACGTAGTGGGATATAATAATAATAATAATAATAATAATAATAATAATAATCATTTAAAAGTAGACAGAATAATAAGGTGCAGTGTTTGAATATTTATTACATAAAATGCGTATTTAAGTCACAAGTACGCAAAGCGTTTTGGTTTTGGATATCAAGTGAAAACGTTGAAGCACACTCGATAAGACAACCAGGTCAGCATGAGACGTCCAGAACACCTCCTGCTGCTCCTCCTGGCCCAAGATGGGGGCAGAAGGTCATAGTGAAAGTGTTGACTCTCCAGCCTCGTTCTTGCCAGCTTTCCCAACGACAAGAAACTGTCATATTAGTATGCCCTTAAACCTAGCCTATCACAGGACCCACCAACAGAAAACGGAATGTTTCTATTGCTCATTTGGGTACTAAGTTTCCACCTGTGTCCACTAGTGCGTGTGCCCCCCTGTGTTAAATAATCTATCTTTATCTACCCAATCATTTCCCTTGATAATCTTGTATGTGGTGATCATGTCTCCCCCAAACACTTCTGTCTTCCAGCGACCTGAGGTTTAATTCCCGTAGTCTCTCCTCGTGGCTCATGCCCCTCAGTTCGGGGACTAGTATGGTGGCAAGCCTTTGAACCTTCTGCAGTAGACTTAGGTAGAGTATACGTCAAAATGCGACGTGCTATTACGAGGGCGGGTAGTCACTGTGGTGCATATAGATGCTGCCAAAACTGACGGGGGAAATTTAGAATAGCAAGACTGTAGGATGAGAGAAAATGGTCTAGTCAAGATCTAGAAATGGTCTAGTCACCCTCTAGAAATAGTCTAGTCACCCTCTAGAATTGGTCGTCATCCTCTAGAAATGGTCTAGTTACCCTCTAGAAATTATATAGTCACCCTCTAGAAATGGCCCAGTCACCCTCTAGAAATGGTCCAGTCACCCTCTAGAAATGGTCAAGTCACCCTCTAGAAATGGCCTAGTCACCCTCTAGAAATAGTTCGCATAAGTGTGAAGACACCAAACCAGGTGCTACAGTTACCCATTGTAAAAATAACATTGTTGTCGTTTGAATAACGTCGAAAGAGTCTACCACAGCAAAGCAATGTTCAAAGTGAGCAAGAAATGAACCAAAGACATACCAGAAAACTTCAGCGTAAGAGAGGCACATAAATTAAACTATTTCGTAGTAGTTCAGTAATTTTTAAACTTATTTTTGAAAGATAAATGATAAAAGCTATTGGACGACTAACAGCTGCAGATGCTGGGCTGAGGCGCTAGAGTTAGCATATTTAAATCAGTCCATAAACACACACGCACAGCGAGCAGACAGAGCTCGAGGGTCGTAGTTTAAGGTCCGGGTTCGATTCACAGAAAGGAAGAAAGAAAAAGAGTATCTTTCACGGAAAGCCCCCTGTTCACTTACTTGGGGGGTTAGCACTTTTGGTATGATAGACTTAGGTAGCCAGCACTAGGCTTCACTTGGAAGTTGGATGAAGTAGCCTAAGTACGCCCTATAAATTACCTCAACTCAATCCTTTTATATTTATTAATTTACCAGTCAACCCATTTAAACTGAGCGAACATGACAACAGTAACGATAAAATAACAGGTATTTTCGTATTTATATTTCAAATAGTGTTTGAAATAAAACAAAAAAAAATCAAAAGGACTGGACAATTTTTCAAGGCAGGACTGTCAAAAATTCAGTCCTGCACCTGACTCTTATCATGCCGTACACGTTGAACAGAAGCAATTATCTTGCACACAAGAAAATGTTGTGCTGTCCTGAACAGCCCCCATCACAAGAACAACAAGAATGAGGCTCAGGATGCGCACTGTGTCTCTCCGTCCGACGTGGACAAGGGAAGGGAACTATCAAAAGAAAGCGCTAAATCATTACGACTATAATCCACTGGGAAGGGGTCAGGATATAAGAATTTGGGAAGGGACGGGGGGGGGGGGGGAGGAATGGTGGCCAACCACTTGTGGACGGTCGGGGGGATTGAACGCCAAGCAAGACTGTCGCTCTACCGTCCAGCTCAAGTGGTTGGGCCCCAACGTGGACAAATGGATGCCAGGAATATGTTGGGACGAGTATTGATCAACTGCAGCATCTGGGCACGCGAAGAGTCCCTTAACAGTGACAGATTAAGGCTTATAAAGGATTAGATACCACACACCATCGATTCACTTCCAATATACAGCCTCAAGACTAGCCTTGTGGTTGTCTAAGCTCGATGGAACATATTGTATGCACTGCATGTCCTTACCTTAAAAAAACAAAATTACAATATGTAAATGTTTACACTTTATACAAAGTTTCAATGTTATAACTGTAAATTGACCTTCACTCTATGCTATACATGACAAGCGTATTTAGAGAACAACTTTTCAACACCAGCAAATAGTTCGATTATTATTCTTTGCATGTAATTTATATTTTTAGATATTTGTCAATATTTTAGAGTACAGGAACCGCAGCAATAAGGAAACGTGCCCAAACGTCTCGACCTGCCAAGGAATCGAACCCCGAACTCTTGTGAGTTGACTTCGCTAACCACCGGTCGGTGGTCGAGCGGACAGCACACAGGGACTTGTGATCCTGCGGTCCTGGGTTCGATCCCAGGCCCCGGCGAGAAACAATGGTCAGAGTTTCTTTCACCCTATGCCCCTGTTACCTAGCAGTAAAATAGGTAGCTGGGTGTTAGTCAGCTGTCACGGGCTGCTTCCTGGGGGTGGAGGCCTGGTCGAGGACCCGGCCGCGGGGACACTAAAAGCCCCGAAATCATCTCAAGATAACCTCAAGATAACCACAAACTTTATGCAGGTGGTGAAATGGCACACACTAGCCAGACGGCAGGTCTCTAAAAACTATACTCTAGAATACATCTTCAAAATATTTTGAAGTTCTATGTAAATAAACAATTTGTTTAGGCGTACTGGAGTTACCAACACATGAGTGTTTTCATTAAACCGGATTTTTGTTATATACATTTTGGCGGTCGGATCATCCCAAAGTGTATAATCTGCAACATTTCTCGGAAATAATGATCTATAACCAAATATTATACTTCTCAAGACATCTTTTTGTTCTAAATTCTTGCAACGTTTAATTAAAAGATGAGGGAAAGCAAGGCCTCATTACAGAGGTGTTGACAGTAGCCTAATTCCCAGTACTTGAGGTACACCTTTTGACCAAAGAGCTAGAGCTCAACCCCCACAAACACAATTAGGTGAGTACCTTCCCACAGCTGCTGTTGTTGTTATAGATTCAGCAACTCTCAACAAAAAGTTCCAAGCAGCACAGGCTATGGCAAGCCCGTCGCACTCCCCTGGCACAGGAGACGTGCCGGCACGGGCATGAATAGCCCGTAATATCTTCCCACAGCGCGATTTCCAAGTGCTATATAGTCGTAATGGCCTGGCGCTTTCTAGTTCCCATCCCTTCCCACAGCGTTGGCTCCTGTATATATTCCTAACGAAAATATTTACACGTCTGTTGAAGTAAACTTAAATATTATCGACTGTATGTTTCGCTCGGCTCATTTTGACACCAAAAATTGTGTGAAAGAGAGAGGATCGTAGCAGAATATCCGAATGGCGTTGGTTCTATGTTGAATCTACGTTATCAATTTTAATTCGGCGTTGTTATTGGAAACTGTGGCTACTGGGTCATGATGTACTTCAATATGGAACCCATCACAATATCGTTGGTATATAACATTTCATCCACTTGGCAGTACCACGCTCTCAAAATTTGAGAATTCCAGCTTATTGTCACTATCCAAGGCCTGGTTCGTAAGACCACGGTTTCGTATATTTCAGGTCCCGGTTCATATCTCCGATGATCTATGCAACTGTCGGGGGGGGGGGGGGAAGTTGAACAATTGACTCTCCAAAGTTCATTTTCACATTTATTTTGGTCTGACACCTAGGGATGCGTTTCGCAAGGTCACTCCTTACACACACACATACATTATATATATATATATATATATATATATATATATATATATATATATATATATATATATATATATATATATATATATATATATATATATATTTCTAGTCTGACGCGACACGGGCGCGTTTCGTAAAACTTATTACATTTTCAAAGACTTCACAAATACACAACTGATTAGAACTTGCGTTTCCCTGATTTTATATCTACATTTGAGTGAGGTGGGAAGGGTGATGTGGCATTACATTTGAGTGAGGTGGGAAGGGTGATGTGGCATTAACACAAGACAGAACACTAGGGGATATTAATAGGGTATTAAAAGTATCAACACAAGACAGAACAGAAACAATGGGTATTGAATAGAAGTGTTTGTAGAAAGCCTATTGGTCCATATTTCTTGATGCTTCTATATTGGATATATATATATATATATATATATATATATATATATATATATATATATATATATATATATATATATATATATATATATATATAGTCTGGAGAACTTAGCTAAACAGATTGCTTTAGGTATAATTGTGTCTGTCTTTAATAATTATGAGGTGATTGAGAGCCCTTAAACAACAAAACAAGCAAGGTGTCTGCGGCTCTCGGATGTGTATACCGGAAAGGGGGTCTCCCTTCTCGGTATATATTAACTGAGTTTACTTTAGTAAGTCTCAGCGGGTTAATGGCCTTAAGCCATTCCAAACCGACAGGAGAGATAAGTTATCTTTTTGTATCCCGTTATCCCGTAAAAGCTAGTTTTGGGTAGATAGAAGTTTACTTGAGGTATAGTTTACTTCTGGATAGAAAGTGGGATAGACTGAAGAGGTGTAACAGTTCTAAAATATATATGTGAACCGCTCTTCTTTTCATTTTTTGCATTCCCTATTTTGAGGGTTAACCTTAATATCCTTCACTGTACACGCATTTACTTGGAGTTCTTCATAAGTTACTAGTTATCTCCCTACGGAGCTGTAGTAGCACAAGTTATCATTTCAATCACCGGTGTTATCTCCAGCCTTGGTTATGGGTAGTACCAATATTGCTAGCATTATCGTGGTGGTATTCCAAGTATGTACCTAGCGAAATAGTGAAAACATCAACGGCAGTCATAACTGGACATGTGTTTGGTCACGGTAGCCCCCACCCGTCCTCCCAAAAGGTCATCAGTGGAAATAAAAAAAGAAAGGTCGCTGTTAGGCTACGGTGAGGAGCTCAAGCCTGTTGTTCTCAGCCAGCTGTGGACGCCTGTGCTTACGGGATGTTAAGACTCTAGTTCCTGGGCCCTGGTTCAGAATACGTGCCGGGGAGAACCTTACCTTGAGGTTAAGAAAGGTATCGTTTCATTGCAGGATCTTTCGGTCACTAGTCTTTTGACACAGTCACTAAAGTTTTCTACTTGAATTGTGTAGGGTCTCAGATAATATTAATAGTTTTATGTTTAGGAGATTCGAGAGCCGCAGAGACCTTGCTTGTTTTATTTTTTATGGGCTCTCTATCACCAAATCATTATTAAAGACACAAAATCAATTTTACCTAAAGCAAACTGTTTAGCTAAGTTCTCCAGACTGCGTATCCCATGGATAACTAGGAATGTTTATATAAATATACCAAATAATTCACTGTAGAAGCTTTACTCTCGTTGAATATTAATAAAATTAATAATAATAATAATAAACAAGGAAATCACACTACTGTGATATACATCAATGAGAAAAATCAATGGGTTTTCTCATTGATGTATATACACATTTTCTCCTTGATGTATATATACATTTTCTCATTGATGTGAATATACATTTTCTCCTTGATGTGTATATACATTTTCTCATTGATGTGTATATACATTTTCTCATTGATGTGTATATACATTTTCTCCTTGATGTGTATATACATTTTCTCCTTGATGTGAATATACATTTTCTCATTGATGTGAATATACATTTTCTCATTGATGTTTATGTACATTTTATCCTTGATATATATATATATATATATTTTCTCCTTGATGTGTATATACATTTTCTCATTGATGTATATATATATCACGTTAGTGTAATTTTTTTGTATATGTGAAACTGGAGCAAACGGTTGATGAACTATTTACCTACACCAGAGTGGACATGAGGGGGGGGAGGGTTATATGCTAAACTTGGACTGGCTTCACTAGAAGCCTCCAGGCTTCTTGAGGATTGGGTGGAATTACAGGTTGTATAACTTATATTATAGCGTGGTACAGGGGCAAGGTGCGCGACTGGGATTACCTTGGTCCCTGGTTCGAACCACGACAGTGGTCTAATTGATCTTTTCAATAATAATAATAATTATTATATTAATACTGCTGACAGAAGAGAGAAAATGTAATAACAATAATGTCTGCAGTGAGCGGAAACTCAAGTAAAATCAACATGAACAATTTCTGCCGCGGAAGACAATAAGCAGAATACTCTCCAGTCCTGGAAGTGTCTAGGAATAGGTTAAAAGATCTCAGCATCTAGAGGGCACTGTGCCAGACCAAATAGGTCAGTATATCACACTATCCAGAGTGTACAAAGAGGTGCGCGTCCAGGAAGTGTGTACGAATAGGTCAAGAGGTCAGAGTATATGCAGTGGGGTCTGGGATATTTAGGTCACCTGGCTTGCAGACAACACCCCTGGGTCTCCTCTTGCCGCAGTCTGATGCCCTGTAACCATGTGATGGTCTCCTGTCTGTCACGGTTGTCACTGCTTCGTCGTGACGGTGTCACTGTTACCTGTGTCCTCCGCTGTTCCCACGCGTGTGTGTGTTTTGTCCTCGTAACTCTGGTCTATCATCTCTGGGTCCAGACTTGCAACACACCTCTCGAGCTACTGGTGATTGTGTTTGCGGTTGAGGACATATGAGCTCCGTGCCGGTGTTGCAAGCACGGGAGCCCGGAGCAACACTTGTCATGTTGACAACACTGTGCAACACCCAGGAACAAGGAGCAGTACTTTGTAAAAATTTCAGTGAAGCTAAAATTCCTCATCAAGCACCAAAGAAAATGACATTAAACGAGTGTAGAGAAAATATAAATATAAATATATATATACAGCCATAACACACCACAACACCATGTTACAAAGAAGGCGAATTACAGTACAGTAATCCCTATCTTTACCTCACTGACCTCAGTCCTCCTGACCTTACCTTCCCTACCCCACGCCTCCACTAAGCCTCTTTACAAGCAAAACCTGTATATCTCTGTTGTATACAAGTCACGTTTACTCTCATCTAAATGTTCCACTACATCCTGTCTTGTCCGACTACTGTCGCCCGATCCTAGAATGCTGTTAGATTTCTGAGGTAAGGTAAGGAGGGGGGGGGGGGTAAGGATTAGGGACAGGGGGAAGGAATGGTGTCCAACCACTTGGACGGTTGGGGATTGAACGCCGACCTGCAGGAAGCGAGACCGTCGCCCTACCGTCCAGCCCAAGTGGTTGGATGATTTCTCTGGTAGGATTTGTGCATGCTGATGCTGACCGCGTCCAACAGCTTGGTTAATCAGTCCAGCAACCAGGAGGCCTGGTCGACGACCGGGCCGCGGGGACGCTAAGCCCCGGAAGCACCTCAAGGTAACCTCAAGGTACGGTGCAGTGTGTAGGTTCTGTTTAAGGGTTCTACTAGCCTCTCTCTCGGTTATATGTGTGTGTGTGTGTGTGTGTGTGTGTGTGTGTGTGTGTGTGTGTGTGTGTGTGTGTGTGTATGAATATTTGTGGCTGTTACTATGAACAGCATATCTCAAATCTCCCGCCAAATGCACAACTTCAATTTAAATGTTTAAATTGTTCGTGCGAGAATTTAGATTCGTTTGATTCAGCGACAATTTTAGTTAAAGATCTGAAGCTGTCCTTGAAACTATTAAACAACTGAGCTACAAGTGTGTGTGTGTGTGTGTGTGTGTGTGTGTGTGTGTGTGTGTGTGTGTGTGTGTGTGTGTTTATGTGTGTGTGTTTATGTGTGTGTGTGTGTGTGTGTGTGTGTGTGTGTGTGTGTGTGTGTGTGTGTGTGTGTGTGTGTGTGTAACAATGGATGTGTTGAAGCAGTAGAGCGCTCCCCCTAACATTTCCCCCAGCCGAGTTGAAACCCATTTGCATAAGAACATAAGAACAAAGGTAACTGCAGAAGGCCTATTGGCCCATACGAGGCAGCTCCTATCTATAACCACCCCAACCCACTCATGTACATGTCCAACCCAAGTTTGATACAATCGAGGGACCCCACCTCCACCACGTTACACGGTAATTGGTTCCACAAATCAACAGCCCTGTTACCGAACCTGTATTTACCCAAGTCTTTCCTAAATCTAAACCTATTCAATTTATACCCATTGTTTCGTTTTCTGTCTTGAGTTGATACTTTTAATACCCCTGTTAATATCCCCTATGTTATGTCCATTCATCCACTTGTAAACCTCTATCATGTCACCCCTAACTCTTCGCCTTACCAGTGAATGCAACTTAAGCTCTGTTAATCTTTCTTCATATGAAAGATAAAAAAAAAAGATTTAAAAAAGCCTCGGACAGTGAGCCTCTTCCTTAACTCCTCAACCCTGTTCACCTAGCAAGCTGTGGGAGTGGAGAGTTCTAAGCCTGCTTGAAAACAGTCAGGAGTCATCTATCTACCTTACTAAAACAAAAGAGAGGGAATGTGCTCTTGTTAATGTATTTTTTTGTATCACTAGTACTAATAGTCACAATAGTAGAAGTAACGTAACGACTACTGTAAAAGTAGTAATAATACAACCACTGTACTACTGCTACTGTGCAGGCGATGAGTCACAATAACGTGGCTGAAGTATGTTGACCAGACCACACACTAGAAGGTGAATCGACTTGAGAATGGTCCAGGACGGACCGAAACGTCGTCGTCCCTTCAACTTCTAGTGTGTGGTCTGGTCAACATACTGCTACTGTAATAGTAGTAACATAACATTTTTAATCATTACAATGAGTACGCTGAATCTTCCTCAAATTATAAATAATTGGTCAAATTTAATATCATATAAACCTTCAAGCAGCGTCAGGTCTTTGTGCTTTGTCCAAAATTACATAGACTATCTTGAAATTGAAATTGAAATTGAAATAAGTTTATTGAGGTAAAATACACACAAAGGGATGAGGTAGCTCAAGCTATTCTCACCCCGTTCAGTACAACGTGTACTGAATATACATATACATAGACACACATCACAAACAATAAACATATTACCAAACATTCTGAGAGGTAAACATATACATTTCCTCCTTCACAAGTAGTATGTTATCAGACGTACACACAAATACTATCTTGAGGTTATCTTGAGATGATTTCGGGGCTTTTTAGTGTCCCCGCGGCCCGGTCCTCGACCAGGCCTCCACCCCCAGGAAGCAGCACGTGACAGCTGACTAACACCCAGGTACCTATTTTACTGCTAGGTAACATGGGCATAGGGTGAAAGAAACTCTGCCCATTGTTTCTCGCCGGCGCCTGGGATCGAACCCAGGACCACAGAATCACAAGTCCAGCGTGCTAGCTCGGCCGACCGGCTCCCACCAGACTATGGATAGTGCTCAAAATTAGGCGCGGATATTTAGGCCTAAACACTATTAAACGCCACCATCTTTCATAAATGCATTTTTAAATCCCACAACGTAGCAATATGTCGAGCGTTTCTAGGAAGCTTGAAATCACCATTTTTGCTGAGCAGCAGCTGAAAGTGGTCATGGAAATTTGCTCGGTCAGCTGTGTAAATCGTCTTCCTGTGAAACGTTACATGCAAGACTTCCTGGGATATGTTCCTTACATCCTGCAACTCTCATAGTTTATGTAAAGTTGTTCAGATCCTGCGCGTTATGTTAGGTGCCACGACTCCTGCTGTTCTTGTAAGGACAGCTCGCAAATTCTTGTTAAATGGAATTATCATGTCCCAACTTTAAAGCTGAATTAAGGGTAATAAGATATAAGACCCAGTGGAGCTGCTGTGAGCTACTGCGGACGTGCTGGTGGTAACGTTAGGCTGTTGAAGGGTGTGCCGGGCAAGCTCTCTCAACCTGATCCGCGCGCGGGGTCCCTCTGCTTCTCCCAACTGTATTGTTCGCTCTGAGATAATCAGGGTGGGCAGAAAAGTATCTTTGACACGCTAGGCAGACTACCATCAGGACTCCGTCACGCCTCGTCATTTCTTACAAGAGAGCTTTGATGCGTATCGATGTCTCTTGTGTGCGTTGCGTCACGCGTGATCCATGCCATCGCCACACTGCTGCTGGTGGTCTGTCTACCCTAACCTTTCTTGTTTTTTTCTCTATCACAGACGTGGTTACACAGTTACAATGCTAACCAGCATATATACATTTTCTTCTGTCCTTCATGAACTAGGTTAAAGATCTGTTAAACATATAGTTCAGTGATTTATTGAACAATCAACCACAGAAAGCGATTGTAGTACTTTTAAAATGCAAATGTAACCTGCAAACATAAATACAAGATAATGTACGTTCTTCTCGATGTATATACACTAAAGGTTTACTCTAGTGACAGTGACATATAGTATACTTGCTGGTTGGTCAGTAAACTATTGTGGTGGCGTTAATTACCAGAGGTTGTTAGGTCCAACACCAAACTATTGTTTATTGTTTGTGATGTGTGTCTATGTATGTACTAACACGATGTACTGAACTGGGTGAGAATAGCTTGAGCTACCTCATCCCTTTGTGTGCATTTGACCTCAATAAACTTATTTCAATTTCAATTTCCAAACTAACGATACAAAACTATCCTATAAAACAAATCTAATATTTGATACATGTTTACCATCACAATAGATTTAATAGACAAAATAATATTTTAACGTCATACAAGCAAGACTCGTGGTATAGGTTGCCAGATGAAGGACACAATCAACTTCGACAAGTTAATGAAGATTTTGCTTCGTCGAAAAAAAACAAAGGGTCTTGAGACAGTGGAAGCCCACAGGATCGCGGTCCTGTTTACAGTCCACCATATAAATCATCACATGCATGTTTCATGACCGATTTAATCATGTTATCGGACCATAAGGCTACCTGGAACCTCACAGCAGCCTAGCGCGCCATTTCCATGTAATTATGGACGTTAAGCGCCTGCGGTCATAGATTGGTGATCCCTTTGACCGATGGTATATTCACACAGATAATTTTTACTTTATTTTTCTGGGTCATTACATAATATAGACTTAGCAGTTTACTTGCTACTCAAACGGGGTTACTTGTTAAAACACTTGGTTAATTAGGCAATAAAATGGAAATTCCAGTAATATGGAGAACCCGCTGGCTAGCAGAGCTGTACGGGGTAGTAATAATAGCCTAAGCTACTCTATCCCTTTGAGATGTACTGTATTGTCTCAATAAACGGACTTCAACCTGACGTCATAATATTTATGTTTTGGCTATGATTTTTATTTTTTCCGATCTCCGTGCATAAGTTACGCTGTGTTTTATCCACACAGCACAGCGCCTATGGGCTGGCAACGTCCACACACACACACTATACCCAAACACCAGTTCATCATTGTTGTTGTTGTTAAAGATTCGCTACCTGGAACAAAAAGTCCAAGTAGCACGGGCTATGGTGAGCCCGTAGTGCCTTACCAGTTCATCAATATTTGAAGTAGTATGAACCTACGGCCTTTACCCTGGCCATGTTATATTGACGCCACGACCTTATTTACCTCGGTTATATTGTATTGATGCCACGACCTTGTTTACCTCGGTCATATTGTATTGATGCCACGACCTTGTTTACCTCGGTCATATTGTATTGATGCCACGACCTTGTTTACCTCGGTCATATTGTATTGATGCCACGACCTTGTTTACCTCGGTCATATTGTATTGATGCCACGACCTTGTTTACCTCGGTCATATTGTATTGATGCCACGACCTTGTTTACCTCGGCCATATTGTATTGATGCCACGAACTTTCTTCCGTCTTCTCAGACGTTCATTAAACGCATAAAAACAATCACTGTGGGCACACCTTGAACGCCTGTAAATTGAAATCACAGGTAACACCGGTCAGGCCAGGCTCCAGTGACCTGTAGTAGGTATATATAGGGCCAGTAGGCACACAGTATACATTCACTAAAAATAAAAAATGAAATCTACCACTTACGGGCTATTCATGCCCGTGCCACGTCCTGGTTGGCTTAATCCTAATCAATCAATCAATTGACAGTAGGGCCGACACCTCCTGTTCTCCATTTTAGGGTCATATACACATCCATATAAAACAAACACCACTTTCCTCCCTTCATGCCCCCCCCCCCAAAAAAAAAAAACTGTTTGGAAAACCCAAACATACTCTTCACACGTAAACAAAGCTATACCCAAAACCATAATAGGTGATATATTTAAATTCGAATGATATATTTGGTCCACTACATAGTTGAGATGCAGAGTGTAAGCAATAAACTATCTATATGTTCAGGGAGTTGAATAATGCAGTCAAGAAGGTTCAGTATACCAGGGAGACTTGTTACTGCAATATAATCATTTACAGAGTCTGAAACAGGAGCTGATAAACTATGCATTAAGTTGCTAGAGTCTGAACTAGGAACTATAAATTAGTTCCTAGTTGCTAGAGTCTGTACTAGGAACTAAGTTATTTAAAAGCCTCATCAACTTGTCATCTCCACTAGCACAACGCATTTTGTACACTATGATTTCTAATGGACAAAATACACGATAGTATGAAAAGCAGCTTGGGTTCGCCTGTTTTAACGCCCAGTATTATATTTATACCACGACACTGTTTACCTCGGTCATATTGTATTGATGCAATACAATATGGGGAACCATTTGAGAACGTATAGGGACAACCGTTCCCAACGTCACAAAACTGCTGTACTAAATTGCCCGACCCTAACAAACCCCATAACGCGTGAACAGCAAATAAGACATCACGGCAATATCGCGAGTCGTTACCATTTTCAGTACTATCAGTTTTTGGCCTTAGGGGTCCAAAATAGGTCAAAATGCTATGTATACTGTTCAGGAGAACGGATTCATAGGGATGAATGACGCAGAAGCTGACTAACACTTGAAACTGTGTATGGAGTCAGCCTCCACCACATCACTTCCTAATGCGTTCCATTTGTCTACTACTCTGACACTGAAAAAATTAATTCTAACGTCTCTATGGCTCATTTTGGGCACTTAATTTCCACCTGTGTCCCTTAGTACGTGTGCCCCCTTAGGCTACAAGTATAAAAAGGTGGAAGGGAAAGCTACAAGTAGTTTACCACGAAAAAAAAAGAGCCATGTTAACATGTTTATCTTGTTGTTGTGAAGTATACAACTGACTTGATAAGGCAGAATTAATTAAACAGGTAGAATTAATTAAATACTTAATGTTATACAAAACATTTATTTGCCCATCACAATATATATGATATACTACGAGCTATGTACAAGTTTAAAATACACTTTCTCAAAGATTAAAGTGTTCATTAAATATTCAGTGGCATAAAGGAACAAGTTACAAAGGCAGACAAGCGCCTTGTGTTTAAAGCCGCCCCTGTGCACCTAGCCTAATGAAGTCACAACCTTAAACGAGCTACTGACATCCGGTAGGCACCTTTCCCTGTGCTAAAGTATATATTATATTATATATATATATATATATATATATATATATATATATATATATATATATATATATATATATATATATATATATATATATATATATATATGTCGTACCTAGTAGCCAGAACGCACTTCTCAGCCTACTATGCAAGGCCCGATTTGCCTAATAAGCCAAGTTTTCATGAATTAATTGTTTTTCGACTACCTAACCTACCTAACCTAACCTAACCTAACTTTTTAGAGATAGGTTAGGTTAACCTATAGAGATAGGTTAGGTTACGTTAGGTAGGGTTGGTTAGGTTCGGTCATATATCTACGTTAATTTTAACTCCAATAAAAAAAAATTGACCTCATACATATTGAAATGGGTAGCTTTATCAATTCATAAGAAAAAAAATAGAGAAAATATATTATTTCAGGAAAACTTGGCTTATTAGGCAAATTGGGCCTTGAATAATAGGCCAAAAAGTGCGTTCTGGCTACTAGGTACGACATATATATATATATATATATATATATATATATATATATATATATATATATTATATATATATATATATATATATATATATATATATATACATATATATATATTATATATTATTAAATATGACCGAAAAAGTAAGATTAATAATTCTAACACGAATTTTCTCGATCTTTCTTATGTTTCTTTTCACTGTTGATGGTAAATGAAAAATCAATTCTCCAAAATTCATTTTTATTTCTAGTATATATATATATATATATATATATATATATATATATATATATATATATATATATATATATATATATATATATATATATATATATATATAAAGCCCCTACTAGATCTCCAGAGGTTGATATGCCTTAAACCCAACACCAAACAATATCTAAATAATTCAGGCAGTAATTTTACAAAGGTTTAGAAATGTATAAGCAATACAGATTTCCTTGAATTATAAGATAAATTTAAAATTATTAATGATAGCTCTTAACATATCTAGCATGAATAAATTCCCATTCATGTCTCCTGTTGCAGTAGTTTTTTATTTTTGATTTTGTCAATATAAAATCCTTAATATTATTCACTTGATATTCCGCAGTCCTTCGGCAACCACGAGTTTGACGATGGCGTGAGCGGTATCGAGCCCTTCCTGGAGGTCATCAAGTTTCCAGTGCTGGCAGCCAACATCGACGACACCTACGAGAAGTCCTTCCAGGGGAAGTACAATAAGTCGACAGTCTTCACCATGGGAGCACACAAAGTTGGAGTGGTGGGTTACCTCACCACAGAGACAATGGTGAGTTGATCGTAAGATAATTTCACAGTATATTAACGCTGCTGACCGTTCCATTTCCTTTTTCTGCGTGTTTTTCCCAGCGGGTAGACGTTTAACTGGTATGTAATTTCCGTTATTGCAAAGATAATTCTGGGTGAAAGTTTGATTTCTCAATTGTTTTATTTATTAAGAAGATTCGACATGGATTTTCGCGTTGTTTACTCATGAAGTATTAAGGCATAGATGGGGTTAGGCTTCCATTAGGAGTTTATATGATTAAGGAGTATGAGCTGGATACATGGGTTGCACTTGCATGGGTTTTTGGGAGGTCTTCTACTCTTCAAGCCCGGCCCAGGACTAGGATGACTTGTGATTACTTGGTCCAACAGGCTGTTGCTTGGAGCGGCCCGCAGGCCCACTTATCCACCAGAGCCTGGTTGGTCCGGAACTTCTCACAGAAAACTATCCATTTTTTTATTGAAGACAACCAATTTTGTTCCGGCAATATTTCTTATACCTTGCTGGGAGGATACTGAACAACCGAGGACCTCTGATATTCAGACAATATTCTCTTTGCCTATGGCACCTCGATCTACTCTTCACTGACTCTATTCTGCATGTTCATCAATATCGTTCGCTCCAGTATGTTGTTATTTTTCTGTGTAAATTAGGGATTTCCTCCAGTATTTTCCATGTGTATATTATTTGATACCTCACTCGTCTTCTTTCTAGAGTACATTTTGAGAGCTTTGAGACGATCCCAAAAGTATATGGTACCTTATCGTGTGTATGTATGCCATATATGTTCTCTGTACTCTATTTCAGCAATTTCTCCCGCTCTGAATGGAAGAATGAGTATCGATCAGTACTCAAGGCGGGATTGCACAAGTGATTTCAATCGTATAAGCATTGTGATGGGATTCCTGGATTTGAAGGTTCTCTTAATCCATCATTTTTTCTAGATGACGCTATATTTACTGGTTATGCTCCCGAAACGAGATTTTGAAATAAAGTGTGTGTGCGTGTGTGTGTGTGTGTGTGTGTGTGTGTGTGTGTGTGTGTGTGTGTGTGTGTGTGTGTGTGTGTGTGTGTGTGTGTGTGTGTGTGTACTCACCTATATGTGCTTGCAGGATCGAGCATTGACTCTTGGATCCCGCCCAAATGTGTGTGTGTGTGTGTGTTTATTAGGCTTCACAAGGTTCTTTAAATATGATTACATACAACCTCAACACATCAAGGGTTCAACACGTTGGTTTAGCATCAGTTCAGCATGGGATCAGCACAACATGACTTCACCAATATCAACAACACGAATTTAACACAACGCGGGTACAATACCACACACGGGTACAATACCACACACGGGTACAACACCACACACGGGTACAACACACACACACGGGTACAACACCACACACGAGTACAACACCACACACGGGTACAACACCACACACGGGTACAACACCACACACGGGTACAACACCACACACGGGTACAACACACACACACGGGTACAACACCACACACGGGTACAACACCACACACGGGTACAACACCACACACGGGTACAACACCACACACGAGTACAACACCACACACGGGTACAACACCACACACGGGTACAACACCACACACGGGTACAACACCACACACGGGTACAACACCACACACGGGTACAACACCACACACGGGTACAACACCACACGGAAACAATATCAACACATTACAGGCTCGATATAAAGGCACATATACCTCGTATTGCAGAAAAAAATGAGACACAACATTACACACATGCTGCAACTCAACACAATGAAAGTAGACAGCCACCTTGACGTGTTGCAACCAACCAACAACAGTCTTATTTGTGGGTGTCTTAGTATATGTGTGTGTGTGTGTGTGTGTGGGGCGGGGGCCTTCATTCTCTTCCATTCCTCTATATCTTCCCTTTTTTTATCGCCCCTTTTCTCGTGCCACATTATATCTCTGTCACTGTGGACGATCTTGTCTCTCACCTGTCTCACTTGTTTCGTTACTGCCCTTTGCACACTCATTTATCATTCATTCTTCTTCACTACCCTTATCATCATGCCCTGTCCTCCATTCTCCTACACTACCCTTGTTCTTCATCAGTTCTTTTCGCATTATGAATAGAAAAATAAAATAATAATTTTCAGGTTTGGTAACTAATTTAACACAAAGTTACATTTCTTTTGACAACGATGTGCTTTGCATGAAATTGACAACCGACAAACATCAAATACTCTTGCTTCTAATACCAATTACATTATGGAGAAAACACATAAATAATATTGAAAAAGCTTACCACACTTATTAGTAAGTGCAATATTAAATCTCATTTTCGTAGGCTTCATTCTAATTTTTTTTAAATATTAAACTTACATATGTATTGAGACTTTCCTTCACTTTCATTACTGACGTTAATGATAACGGCATTAATAATAGCACCCACAGCATTTAATATTGGAAAGCCTAACAAAGTGAGTTCTGGCTAACTGCTCATTTATAAATCTTCTCTAATTCCAGGGTCATTATAACAGTAATTGTCATTGTTTCAGACGTCCATGCTCTGATAACCAACAGGGAAAATTAATGTCTATAAAGTACTGGACTCGTTGTCTGTATAATGTGATTTTATAGTTTAGCTTAATTGATTTATTATGCTCTCTCATGCTAAGCCTTTAAGTGGTAGTGGACCCCATGCCCATCCTGTAGGTGGTAGTGGACCCCATACCCATCCTGTAGGTGGTAGTGGACCCCATACCCATCCTGTAGGTGGTAGTGGACCCCATACACATCCTGTAGGTGGTAGTGGACCCCATACCCATCCTGTAGGTGGTAGTGGACCCCATGCCCATCCTGTAGGTGGTAGTGGACCCCATACTCATCCTGTGGGTGGTAGTGGACCCCATACTCATCCTGTAGGTGGTAGTGGACCCTATACTCATCCTGTGGGTGGTAGTGGACCCCATACTCATCCTGTAGGTGGTAGTGGACCCTATACTCATCCTGTGGGTGGTAGTGGACCCCATACTCATCCTGTAGGTGGTAGTGGACCCCATACTCATCCTGTAGGTGGTAGTGGACCCTATACTCATCCTGTGGGTGGTAGTGGACCCCATACTCATCCTGTAGGTGGTAGTGGACCCTATACTCATCCTGTGGGTGGTAGTGGACCCCATACTCATCCTGTAGGTGGTAGTGGATCCTATACTCATCCTGTAGGTGGTAGTGGATCTCATACTCATCCTGTAGGTGGTAGTGTACCCCATACTCATCCTATAGGTGGTAGTGGACCCCATACTCATCCTATAGGTGGTAGTGGACCCCATACTCATCCTGTAGGTGGTGGTGGACTCCATACTCATCCTGTAGCTGGTAGTGGACTCCATACTCATCCTGTAGGTGGTAGTGGACTCCATACTCATCCTGTAGGTGGTAGTGGACTCCATACTCATCCTGTAGCTGGTAGTGGACTCCATACTCATCCTGTAGGTGGTAGTGGACTCCATACTCATCCTGTAGGTGGTAGTGGACTCCATACTCATCCTGTGGGTGGTAGTGGACTCCATACTCATCCTGTGGGTGGTAGTGGACCCCCATACTCATCCTGTAGGTGGTAGTGGACTCCATACTCATCCTGTGGGTGGTAGTGGACCCACATACTCATCCTGTAGGTGGTAATGAACCCCATACTCATCCTGACTAATATTTCTTCAATTATTTAACTTAGGCCGACCTCGACCAGCGTATGACCGTCCCGTAAACCAGACCATTTTCCCCTGCAAATTTTGGTGAGGCTAGCCCCAAGCTTCTGGCCTCCAACTTTGGACAGGCAGAAAGACGGACAAACATTCTAACTTTTTATATATAGACTGAACAATGCTATTTTCATCAATTTAATCCACCCCCGTCCTCTCATGGTCACCAAAAATGTATATTTTGCGTTTAGTATATATATATATATATATATATATATATATATATATATATATATATATATATATATATATATATATATATATATATATATATATATATATATATATCTGTGTCTACTGATTAAGCGCCACGGGAAAGGAATAAAACTGAGTTAAAGTCTTCAGATCACTTGTTCTCTACCCAAGCTCTCTTGAAATAAGTAGAATCAATAAAGCAAATTCATTGGTTTCAATAACTTAAACGTGGCAGGTAAGTGAACATAACTGGGCAAATGGCTCTTAGAGATAGCCTTACACTTACGTTCAGGAACCTGTCCCATGTTAAAGCTGCATTTAGGATATACCCCATATTAAAGCTGCGTTGAGGATATATACCATATTAGAGCCGCGTTGAGGGTCTGCTCCATATT
Organism: Procambarus clarkii; assembly: GCF_040958095.1. NCBI lineage: Eukaryota > Metazoa > Arthropoda > Malacostraca > Decapoda > Cambaridae > Procambarus > Procambarus clarkii. Next base: position 18,076,031 of record NC_091220.1, read on the forward strand.
AGAGCCGCGTTGAGGGTCTGCCCCAATGCTTGAGCTACGTTGAAAATAACCCCATGCTAATGTCCTCACTTTAATAAGGCTTTATCGAAATCCTCAGATTAGGCAAAATTGTAATTAATTTTGTCAATAAAGATGTTAATAATAATAATAATAATAATGCTAATGTGTGGTGTGGCCTGCCCTCCCGCCCAGACTATAGCGAGCCCCGGGAAGCTAATCATCACAGACGAGGCCAAGGCGGTGCGCGCGGAGGCCAGGAGACTGAAAGCGGCGGGTGTCGACATTATCATCGCTCTGGGACACTCGGGCTACAGGAAGGACCTGGAGATCGCCAAGGAAGTAGAAGAGGTGGATGCTGTGGTCGGCGGCCACACCAATACGTTCCTCTACACTGGTGAGTTTAGTGGCGCTGGATTTAAGAGGACTTGGAGTCCTCTTAAATCCTCCTCTTGGGTTTCTATAGGTCAATGGACTTAAATAGGCTTTAAACGCCTATCAACGGAAGATTGTTAAGGATAACACAATAGATTACTGACCAACCGGCAAGTATACTTAAGCTCTAGACTAAAGTAAACTGAGATTATACACCGAGAAGCGGTTTACATATATTGGAAAAAAATCTAGTTTAAGTGTCTATAGGTTATATAACGGAAGCCTTCTATCTTTTAAACTATAATACAAACACAATGGTATGGTTTATTGACCATGTACGGTAATTATTTGTTCATACAGTTGGCCTAATTAGAATTTTTTTATTGATTTAGATAGTGATGAAAAATTACGAAGCGTGGCTTGCCAATCGTAACAGGAACACTTGAACACAAATTCTTTATCGATATGTAGACAAATTGTGTAAGAATCATGATCACTAGGGGTAACTATGCCAATTGTGAATATAGTCCTCGAGTTCCAGATGACCCTTCATCTCCTGCCCTTCAGGTGAAAACCCATCGACGGAGCCGAAGGTGGGAGAGTACCCAACGATCGTGACCCAGGGGTCGGGGAAGAGGGTCCCCGTGGTACAGGCCTACGCTTTTGGCAAGTATCTGGGCAAACTGGTCCTCACCTTTAACCATAAGGGAGACGTGATCGCCTGGCGAGGCAACCCCATCCTCTTGGACAACACCATTGAGCAAGGTCAGTGAATACCCAATAGTGCAGGCGAGGAGTCACAATAACGTGGCTGAAGTATGTTGACCAGACCACACACTAGAAGGTGAAGGGACGACGACGTTTCGGTCCGTCCTGGACCATTCTCAAGTCGATTGTCTTGATTGGTCCAGGACGGACCGAAACGTCGTCGTCCCTTCACCTTCTAGTGTGTGGTCTGGTCAAAATACCCAATACTATTATGCCAGCCCAGCCTCCAGAGGCCAGATTCACGAAGCAGTTACGCAAGCATTTACGAACTTGTACATCTTTTCTCAATCTTTCGCTGCTTTGTTTACAATTATTAAACAGTTAATGAGCTCCGAAGCACCAGGAGGCTGTTAATAACAATAACAACAGTTGATTGGCAAGTTTTCATGCTTGTAAACTGTTTAATAAATATAACCAAAGCCGTCAATGATTGAGGAAAGATGTACACGTTCGTAAGTACTTGCGTAACTGCTTCGTGAATCTGGCCCCAGTTGTGGTAGTACTTATAGTAATGATGAGCACCATAGTACATATATACCGACGTACAACGCAATTAGAATGTAGAAATCTGTACTATTGAAATTGGACACACCGGAAACGATTTTGCTGCAAAGACAACCTAAATTAACCTAACCTTCCTGGGCCTAATACACGCTATCTGAGACCTACTATAGTACATATGTGTACTATAGTAGCCCTAGGAATATTTAAGTTTGTTTTTTTACCATCACTTTGGGGACTATAAAGTGAATAGTACCAAATTCTACTAAGTGCTTTGTACGTCAATGTTTGTACTATGGTACACATAGTTACCAAAATTTTCCTACCACCAGCCCGTAGGAGAGTTTGACAGAAAGTTATTTGATAAGGTAGGAGTAGAAGTTACCTTGAAGTGTTTCGTTTCCGGGGCTTAGCGTCCCCGCGGCCCGGTCGTCGACCACGTGAGACCGTAGGATAAAGAAAAGGAATAAGATAAGAAGGAGTAGGTGTAGGAAAGGGATGAAGTATGGGAACAGATGTGAAGTATGGATAAAATGGAAAGTATAGGAATAGGTATGATGTAATGGAATAAAAGGGAAGTGTAAAAAATAAAAGTAGAAGGCAAACTGTAGAAGTGAGGGAATAAAGTTGAAGTACAGAAATAAGAGAAAGCTGCAATAGGCCAAATGACCAGCGGAATGAGGTGAAATAGAGCCCAAAGAGAGAGCAGCAAAGCTGCCACATCACGTTTGTTAAGAAGGTTAGGTTAGGTTAGGTATGTAAATTAACTTTCCTCCACTCTATTTTCCCTTACACAACTTGATAATGATCCAAAACAACCGAACAGTGGTCAATTCTTTTACTTTCAAACTTGTAGGTTAGGTGTCAGAGATTATATGTTCTTTGTTTACCATTTGTGGATTGTCTTGTCAGGCACCTTGAATGAGATGTTGCTGTCTTGCCTATATATTGATATCGTTGGGGCTGACAGTCCCCAAGTGGGCACGTGCAGGCATAGACGACATTTGTCTCCTTTAAGATGTGTCGTTTAGTGTTGGGAGTGTTCTTTATGAGCAAGTGAACGGTCTTCTTGCTCTTGTAGTAGATTGTTAACTCCATCTTCTGGCAGGGGTCACGTTTCTATTATTAATGTCTCTCAAGACTCCTTCCTCCGTTAAACGGCTGAGTGAGAGAGAGAGAGAGAGAGAGAGAGAGAGAGAGAGAGAGAGAGAGAGAGAGAGAGAGAGAGAGAGAGAGAGAGAGATGGATAGAGACAAATAAAGGGAGGTGAGGTGAACACATATCACAAACAATAACCCTCTACATGTCATCAAGTTAACCCACAAAGAATTACCGAGGCGCCCCACTCCGTTTATTCAATTCCCGAGGTGTGAACGTGGGCCCCTGGGATGGGCTCCACTGCACAGCGACCCCCACCCACCCACCCACAGACACACACACACACACACACGCACGCAGTGGGTAAGGTCAGCTCTCTCTTTACTCCTGGCGTCAATAGGCTCGCTTCCCCTCAGACTGTAAGGGCGTGCAGAGAGAAGTGAACGTAACAATGCGGCAAGAAACTGCCTCATTGTGATAGACGTGTACAATACCGACAACTAACAACGAGTCATTACATTTGAAGACCAACTGGTGAATAGGCAGGGTTCCATAGACATAAATATAAAGCTGAGGATATATATTGCAACCTTATCAATCAACGGAGAGGCATATGGTAGCATCGACAATAACAAAGACTGTGCAACATTCGAGGTGAAGAAGTCTTGCATCTTTCAAGAGGGAAGAACTGCAGGTGTCCCTGGAAGGGTGAGTGTATGAGTAGCATTGCCACAGGGTGCTAGACCTGCAGGTAGGGGGGAAGGGGTTTTGTGCGGGATCATCATGCGAATAACAGGCACTGGAGCACATCGTAGGCCCTCGTGCGATGTTTGGGTATCGTCGTAGGCCCTCGTGCGATGTTTGGGTATCGTCGTAGGCCCTCGTGCGATGTTTGGGTATCGTCGTAGGCCCTCGTGCGATGTTTGGGTATCGTCGTAGGCCCTCGTGCGATGTTTGGGTATTGTCGTAGGCCCTCGTGCGATGTTTGGGTATCGTCGTAGGCCCTCGTGCGATGTTTGGGTATCGTCGTAGGCCCTCGTGCGATGTTTGGGTATCGTCGTAGGCCCTCGTGCGATGTTTGGGTATCGTCGTAGGCCCTCGTGCGATGTTTGGGTATCGTCGTAGGCCCTCGTGCGATGTTTGGGTATCGTCGTAGGCCCTCGTGCGATGTTTGGGTATCGTCGTAGGCCCTCGTGCGATGTTTGGGTATCGTCGTAGGCCCTCGTGCGATGTTTGGGTATCGTCGTAGGCCCTCGTGCGATGTTTGGGTATCGTCGTAGGCCCTCGTGCGATGTTTGGGTATCGTCGTAGGCCCTCGTGCAATGTTTGGGTATCGTCGTAGGCCCTCGTGCGATGTTTGGGTATCGTCGTAGGCCCTCGTGCGATGTTTGGGTATCGTCGTAGGCCCTCGTGCGATGTTTGGGTATCGTCACAGACCCTCGTGCTATGGTTCGAGCCCCGTCTGAACACTAAGCAGCAGCGGCGACCATGTTGCAGGCGATAAGGGAATGACTAATAGGCAAACCAATTTAAATTTGAAAGTCAGATCCGACAGGCGAATTTACTGGGCGACCTGTACATAAAACATCAACTATCTAGGCAAGGTTGTTGTGCTGAGCACCAGGCGAGAGATTACCATGCGCCCCGCATCCTCCAGGTCATTTGTTTTTGCATTAACATGTTTTGGTACATCTGCAGGTACCTTAGATTACCTAGCAGTAAAATAGGTACCTGGGTGTTAGTCAGCTGTCACGGGCTGCTTCCTGGGGGTGGAGGCCTGGTCGAGGACCGGGCCGCGGGGACACTAAAGCCCCGAAATCATCTCAAGATAAACAGCTTTACAAAAAAACAAACAATGCAGTAGCTACGGTTTACTCTAGACTCTCAGTTGATATATAAAACGGCAGCCTAGCCAATTAACATAAGTTGCAGATGGAGGCACACCGAATGTATATATATTTGTCAAGACTTGAGACACTCCAGTGCTACAACCCTGCAAAGTGTGATTCATTTAATCAAGATTCCCAGCTCTATGGTGTCCAATTACCACCCTAAACTTTGAGAAATTGTAAACGGGTTTTCTAATGGAACTTTAGGATGCGTGAGTGAGTCCGTAGGAATAAACTATACAGTCCTTACCGACGGTACGAAGAGACCTCGAATGAAGCTGAACTAACAATGTCGTCAATGTAACTACCTTGGAGGGAGCCGAGCGGACAGCACGCTGGATTTGTGATCCTGTGGTCCTGGGTTCGATCCCAGGCGCCGGCGAGAAACAATGGGCAGAGTTTCTTTCACCCTATGCCCCTGTTACCTAGCAGTAAAATAGGTACCTGGGTGTTAGTCAGCTGTCACGGGCTGCTTCCTGAGGGTGGAGGCCTGGTCGAGGACCGGGCCGCGGGGACACTAAAGCCCCGAAATCATCTCAAGATAACCTTCCTGCCAATTACAGCCCCACTCCTGTGCCAGGTAAGTCCACCACTGGCTCACCATAACCTATGCTACTTGGAACTTTTGTTCCGAGCAGCTGAATCTAAAACAACAACAATCTCTCATTAGGTCTACGGGGGTAACCCCAGACCCATTAATATATTCCTTCCGTTCTCACTAGTTCTACGACACGGACTCCAAACCCATCAATAGCTTATCAAAAATGTTGTTCAGGGGCCAGATTCACGAAAGCACTTACGAACGTTTACATCTTTTCTTAATCTTTGGCGGCTTTGTTTACAATTATTAAACAGTTAATGAGCTCCGAAGCACCAGGAGGCTGTTTATAACAATAACAACTGTTGATTGGCAAGTTTTCATGCTTGTAAACTGTTTAATAAATGTAACCAAAGCCGTCAAAGATTGAGGAAAGATGTACATGTTCGTAAGTGCTTTCGTGAATCTAGCCCCAGGTCCCTGCACAGTGAATGGGCGACTTGTCCTTGTAGAGGACCTGATCCACTACTAAAAAAATATATATATAATCTGAAACGTCTCGAGCGAGCGAGTGAGAAAATGATGCAATATATTGTCACCAGAAGTCTGTAGCTTGTGAAGAATAACAATGACACGCAACCTGCGCAAAATCACCCACGTGTGAAAAAAACAGAACAAAAACATAGGATATATAAACATATATAGGACCGGCGGTTGGGTTTAAAGCCTAGTATATAGGACTGGCGGTTGGGTTTAAAGCCTAGTATATAGGACTGGCGGTTGGGTTTAAAGCCAAGTATATAGGACTGGTGGTTGGGTTTAAAGCCTAGTATATAGGACTGGTGGTTGGGTTTAAAGCCTAGTATATAGGACTGGTGGTTGGGTTTAAAGCCTAGTATATAGGACCGGCAGTTGGGTTTAAAGCCTAGTATATAGGACCGGCAGTTGGGTTTAAAGCCTAGTATATAGGACTGGTGGTTGGGTTTGAAGCCAAATATATAGGACTGGTGGTTGGGTTTTAAAGCCTAGTATATAGGAATGTCGGTTGGGTCGGCCCGCTGTCATTAGATAGCAAACACGGGACATTATTGACAACATCAATGGAATATAATTTTACGACAGTTAATGATTACACACTTTTCACGGAGCGAGTATGTCACTGTCGATTTCACAACAATAATGAGGCAATGAGACCGAATGTGTGTATAGTGAAAATAACTGTAAAAGATAAACATATATACGAACTAATGATAACACAATCCCAAGTTGTTTATTTTGTCAACAGACAGCAGGAGGTGTTGCTGCGTATCTCTGCTCTCACATCTCTTGAGTAAACACTGTCTTCTTATCTTGAGGTTATCTTGAGATGATTTCGGGGCTTTAGTGTCCCCGCGGCCCGGTCCTCGACCTGGCTTCCACCCCCAGGAAGCAGCCCGTGACAGCTGACTAACACCCAGGTACCTATTTACTGCTAGGTAACAGGGGTATTGGGTGAAAGAAACTCTGCCCATTGTTTCTCGCCGGCGCCCGGGATCGAACCCGGGACCACAGGATCACAGTCCAGCGTGCTGTCCGCTCGGCCGACCGGCTCTTAGTCTAAGCTAAATGATATAACGTAAGCTTTAGATATCAAGGAATATGGAAGAAAGCACCTTAATTGCCCCAACAGCAGAAGCCTTGAGATAAACAACTGAAAAATCTATCTCATTAGAATATGGATCCAAGGAATGTAGACATATATAAATTAAATTCCTGGTCTTGGGGTAAGATTTTGTAAACATATGAAGACTGTACAATGTACATATATCCTCGTAATGATATTACAGGTATATTAATTTCAAGTTTAGGAAATCCTAACTATTCGTGACATATAAGAAATGGGCAAGTATTCGGCAGCTATTGACACTGACGTTTAAATCATCTCAAGATAACCTCAAGATAGACGAATCACTACACCATATACCGAAAACACACATAAACACGCGGTTACCACACTGCCCTAAATGTGAAGATAATTTAAGTTTAGTTTGATGTTGGTCTTAATGATCCCAGAGGATCATTAAGGCCAATGCAAGAACTGTCGGATCAACCAGCAAGTATACGTTAGCCTTGAACATAGTTGAGGACTAAAGTAAACTTAGTTTACACACACCGAGAAGTGGATTACACCTCTGAATATAATTGTTTTTGGGTGTGAGTTGGGGGGAAGCGGAGTATTTTGATGTTAGGCTTTAGTGCCATCATAGTTACGCATTATGCTGCGAGTATATTTTCCTGTTTAGGATTGACATTAACTAAACTTTATATATACATAGTAGGCAAAAACTGTATATATTCGAAAACAGTGCATACGTTTATCAGTCACTTTATAAGATCGGACTGATGACCTACAGAAGTAGTCGTCAGAGCTTACCACACACCTGTCACACAAGATTAAGAAATCCTATATTTCAAGGAGCGCTCGGTCGGGCATCAACCATCGCAGGAATGAACTAAGAAAATATTAATATAGCTGATTTTTTTTATTGTGGGTTATGGTTGATCTCAAACTGGGACCTCAACATTTGGGAATAGTGATCTCAACATGGGTATAGTTACCTCAACATATGGCTATAGTTGACCTCAAAATGTGGGTATAGTTGACCCCAAAATGTGGGTATAGTTGACCCCAAAATGTGGATATAGTTGACCTCAAAATGTGGGAATAGTGACCTCTACTTCCCACCAAGATCCAAAGAATTTGTTTCTCACGGATTTCAAGTCTTTAACCTATTGTGCAACCTTATTCTGGAAAGCCTGGGCGTGGTCACAGTAGGTCAATACCAGTATCGGTTTCGTCTGTCAAGAGTGATGATCTTGGGTCACCAAGAGGTCAGTATATATGCTGGGACTCGCCGTGATGACCACCGCACTAAGTATTTATAAATTCGGTTGTAAGTGACCATCTCTTGAAGAGAAAAGACTGGAGGAAACGAGCCATTATATGAGCGGTAGTTCACAGTTTTGATGTTGTTAGCTTTTGAGTATCGTCTGGAGACCTAAGTCTATTGTTTACTTCATTGATGGGTATTAACGAGCTTCCGTCGTCACTATAATAGATACTAACGAGCTTCCCTCGTCACTATCATGGATATTAACGAGCTTCCCTCGTCACTATGATGGATATTAACGAGCTTCCATCGTCACTATCATGGATATAACGAGCTTCCCTCGTCACTATCATGGATATAACGAGCTTCCCTCGTTACTTTCATGGATATTAACGAGCTTCCCTCGTCACTATAATAGATATTAACGAGCTTCCCTCGTCACTATAATGGATATAACGAGCTTCCCTCGTTACTTTCATGGATATTAACGAGCTTCCCTCGTTACTTTCATGGATATTAACGAGCTTCCCTCGTCACTATAATGGATATAACGAGCTTCCCTCGTTACTTTCATGGATATTAACGAGCTTCCCTCGTCACTATAATAGATATTAACGAGCTTCCCTCGTCACTATAATAGATATTAACGAGCTTCCCTCGTCACTATAATGGATACTAACGAGCTTCCCTCGTCACTATAATAGATATTAACGAGCTTCCCTCGTCACTATAATAGATATTAACGAGCTTCCCTCGTCACTATAATGGATACTAACGAGCTTCCCTCGTCACTATAATAGATATTAACGAGCTTCCGTCGTCACTATAATAGATACTAACGAGCTTCCCTCGTCACTATAATGGATATAACGAGCTTCCCTCGTCACTATAATGGATATAACGAGCTTCCCTCGTTACTATCATGGATATTAACGAGCTTCCCTCGTCACTATCATGGATATTAACGAGCTTCCCTCGTCACTATAATAGATACTAACGAGCTTCCCTCGTCACTATAAGATACTAACGAGCTTCCCTCGTCACTATAAGATACTAACCACTATAATAGATACTAACGAGCTTCCCTCGTTACTATAATGCACTGTTAGCTGGATGTGTTGGTAATAAGACAAGAGGTGAAGACTAAAGTTGGACAGAGAAGGGCAGGTTGAATGCTATAACTCATGTCCTTTCCCGTTGAAGTTAACCCCTGTTCCACCCTTGTTCGTGCCGACTGCGTCGTCACGCAGTATACAAAACAATTATGGAAATGATATTCCGATGTCAAAGGCTGGCCAGGTAGCTTTTGTCACTTTTCACGGTGAATTGTTTGTTTTTTTTCAGCTTAGGCTTATTCGCGTGTATTTTGCTTATTTAAGTTTGTTACATATAAACGTTTGTGGTATTGGTCGAACAGACCATTTCGGTATAAAAATGATGGGATTCTTTTTGTAGGTTAATCTTGTACTGCTCCACACCTTCCCCAACTCCTATCCTCTCCACAAACCACTTGGGCTGGACGGCAGAGCGACAGTCTCGCTTCATACAGGTCGGCGTTCAATCCCCGACCGTTCAAGTGGTTGGGCACAATTCCTTCCCCTCCCCGTCCCATCCCAAATCCTTATCCTAAGCCCTTCCCAGTGCTATATAGTCGTAATGACTTGACGCTTAAGAACTGATAGTTCCGTTCCGTTCCATACTTCCCTTCTACACCACATCTACTACCTATCCTGCCCCATACTCTCTCCCAAAATAAATATACTGATTTACATACATACATACGTACATATCATTTTGGATTCGAACCTGCGTTCTGGTGAGTCCCAGACACCTGCCCTAACCGCCTCGGCCACGATGGGTTGGTCGGCTTCTGTACCATCGTGGCCGAGTCGGTTAAGGGCACGTGTCTCGGATTCAGACACAAGTTCGAATCAAAAGTCGTCTAATCTTGTACCACCTGTGTGAAAGAAAAAGTAAAGCGGACATAGCGATAGAAGAAAATGGGTGCCGCGTTTGAGTCTTATATACGGGACCGATGATTTCATTGTGTCAGCAGTAAGGAGCCTTATATAACGAAGCGAAGCGGAGGTGACTGTAGGTGCTGTCAATGGGCCTTCATTATGCAAGAAAGACGGTCTGTTTGTGCAAGGAATGGGGCCCTTTGTGACGCAAAGCATGGTGCGTCTCGTGTATGCAAATGGTGGTTGTTTGGAAACATAAATTATCATGCATTTCTTATCTTCAAGTTCCTCCATCCCACCTCCTTTCTTTCTCCATCCCTACATCCAGTTCATACGTTTCTCCTGCGTTATCCCTCCTCACTCAGGTAGTTACCCGCCTTGCGCGACGCCTGTCAACCCAGATTACTTCCCTCCCTTCCTACATATCTTCCTTCCGACATACCCTTTTTCAGGTAATTTCCCTTCCTTCCTTCCTTTCCCGGTTTCCCTTAGCCGTAGTTTCCTCCCTCAGCATTGTTTTTTTCCCTTCTCTCTTCATCTTACAGAATGTTATATTTGTAATAGGTGGAATTGTGACCCCGTAGGACTCAATTACACACTCGCACTTCGGTACACAGTTTAACCCAACTGGTATCGCGCCTTCTCTCAATTTCCCCTCCGTAGACAAGGCAGCGGTTTAGCCTAGCCAAAAGCGTCTGAATCTGGTCGACCCACCTAGCCTACCGGAGCCGGTAATCATTCGGCCCCACGAAGCGTCAATATTGCCGTGGTTTCAATATCCTTAAACCCCGCAATTTTTATCCCGGAGTTGATAGCGTCAAAACGTAGTCCCGTCAGTAAGACGAGAGGTTGTGCACGCTCACGGGGGCGTTAAATAAACGTTGCTGCATCAACGTTGTTTGCAGTTTGTCTAGGTGGGTGGATCAGGGGTGAGTGTAGGCGAGATGTTAGGTTGGTGGGAGGGGTCAAGATGCCAGGTCACATCGAGCAGTGGTGGGTGTGGGGCGTGGGACGTATGTACGTACGTGCGTGGGACGTATGTATGTACGTACGTACGACTGTGTGTGTGTGGGGGGGGGGGGCGTGGTATTTGGCGTGGTTAGCTCTCAGTGACGTGAGCGGATGTGAACATCACAAACTTGCATTTGAAGCCTCGGGTATTAAATAAAGGTGAGCGAGGAAGGACCCGAGTGAGTCCCGGAATGTGTTGACGGACGTAAAGGAACAATTATTATTATTATTAATATTAGAAGGCACCCACCACCTAGCACTTCGAGGTGAGGGCTTCAGGTGAGTGATTGATGTATGTTTGACAGGTGATAGATGGGCGAGGTCAACCACGGACACCTCGTACTCACAGGTAAACTCCCCACGAATTAAATTCGAGCAAATCAATTTGATTCAAAGAAAAAGTCAGAATATTACAGAAAATTCGAGCGGCGACGCTACCCGCGTCCTGAAGAGGGTAGACTGTGTTAATTAACTGGGTCCTGAACCCACTGATTGCTTGAAGAGATAACGTATCTCTAATGTAACGTTATTTTCAAACCTGAACCAGCGTTAACAAAATATTTAATTCAATACATATAACAATTAAAATAACAGTACAGTGTATGCAAATTAATCTATACATATTAAAACAGAAATAAATTAGTAAACAATGGAGGAAGAAGAGACATAAATTTTCTCACCACCAAAACGCATCAAAGTACTTAAATATAGACCCCTTGAACATGACACGATTCTATGGGTCAAATGACGCAGTGGTCGTGTACTGTTTGAAACCTCGCCTGTGAATGATGAACTAAGCCTCGCCTGTGAATGATGAACTAAGCCTCGCCTGTGAATGATGAACTAAGCCTCGCCTGTGAATGATGAACTAAGCCTCGCCTGTGAATGATGAACTAAGCCTCGCCTGTGAATGATGAACTAAGCCTCGCCTGTGAATGATGAACTAAGCCTCGCCTGTGAATGATGAACTAAGCCTCGCCTGTGAATGATGAACTATAGCGATGAGAATGATAATGAGTATTTAGGGAAAGTACATACATATAAAATGAGTTACAAGCAGAATGTTGGATTTCTAGGTCGAGCTACTATGCCTAAAGCCACTAATACACACAGCATTTCTGGCATAATTGTTAGAACTAAACCACGATAAAACTCTGTACAGCATTTCGACGTTACACCCACCAACACAACTGTAATCACAGATATAATAAGGATATAATAAGGATATAATAAGGACAGATATAATAAGAACCTAATCTAATCTGCCCGAAACGCTTTGCGTAATAGTGGCTTTAGGCATTGTATGTACTAGCTCTATCTATTAATCCAACAAACTTTGTAAAATCTCTTGTAAGTATGTACCTTACCTAAATAAACATTTATTTATTATTTATTTATTAAGGATGCAAAGTGGTTTGACCCACGAACGCCACGTTAGTGCAATGACGGGTGTTGATTGGTCCTTGTCTCATATCAAGACTTGACACGCAATACTCACCAACCTGTTGACAGCATCACTAACCTATCTCATCGCAAATCTTATTTGTCACCTTCCTAATCTAATCTCAGCCGCTACGGACATTGAGCTGAAATTTAGTGGCTAGCGGGCAGGTACGTAAGTGCTTGCGTAAGTGCTTTGGTGAATCTGGCCCTAACTTAGATTAATTAACACGAATGGTGGAGAATATACGTCAGTCCCCGCTTCCACACCCTTAATGTTTTGATACGTTTTCTTACACCTTTCACCTAGCAGTAACTAGGTGCCTGGAAGTTAAAGACAGATGGTGTGGGTGTCGTCCCGGAAGTCGACATGAAATGATTTATTCTCAAATGAAACGAGAATAATTCATTTGGACTAGCGTTTCTATCCATTTTTCCTATATGGTTTCTATCCATTTTCGTCCCATTCTCTTCTTGTTCAACCACGTTCTCACCTGTGGGCCCCTACAACTACGTTCTCACCTGTGGACCGCTACAACCACGTTCTCACCTGTGGACCGCTACAACCACGTTCTCACCTGTGGGCCCCTACACCAAAACAGATAAAGCTAGCAACATTGAGAGTGGCCATTACTGCAACAAATACACCATATTCATATGTCACAAGCCCTGCCTTGTTATTCTCAGTTAAAACTGCACATAAATAATAACCGGAGGTACTCAGTTCAACACACTCGTAAGAGTTTGTTGTTATTACAGGATGAACAACCCAGCGGGTTTTCTTCCTATTGGGGAGTGTAATACATGCTGCTATGGCGGTGTGTTCACTCACAGCCTGAGTGGCGCTGCCCAATAAACTCGTCCCTCGGGGCAAAACGTAAAAACTTTAAATTTTGTTGGAGTACAAAACATATCACTTGCCCCATGGACCACTAGAAATTCTTCCATGGATCCCAAGGGGTCCATGGTCCCCTGGTTTGGAACCATTTCTCTAAGGGGATACTTCTGCAAGCCTAACCATTTGTACAGTTCTCTCAGCATTTGTTTCCTTCTCCCGTTAATACCACACCATCTTGTGAAAGATGGTGTGGTATTACCGTATTTATTAAATCCATAAATTACATATATCTTCATGTGTCCTTTAGTTTTCTACTTTCAAGGTATCACATAAACTTAAGTTGTATACAATGTACAGAGAACCATACTTATCGGTAAATAATTCAATAGGATGAATGCTCTTCAAAAGCTTACCAGTATGGTTCTTGCAGACCAAGAGATCCTGGAGGCGATGGTGCAGTACAAGGAGAGGATCAACCTGACCATGTCTGAGAATGTAGGCAAGTCGTACGTCTTCCTGGACGGCAACAGACTCTCCTGCAGGATGAGGGAGTGCAACATGGGCAACCTCCAGACCGACGCCATCATTCACATAGTGAGTTCTGGAGTTGTTGCTGGTAATTAGTCCTATAAAGATGTAAACAAAAAAAACTGGAATACACTGATAGCTGTATCCTATTTATGAACATCAGAACAAAGGTAACTGCAGAAGGCCTATTGGACCATACGAGGCAGCTCCTATCTATAACCACCCAATCCCACTCATAAACATGTCCAACCCACGCTTGAAACAATCGAGGGACCCACCTCCACCACGTTACATAAGAACAAAGGTAACTGCAGAAGGCCTATTGGCCCATACGAGGCAGCTCCTATCTATAACCACCCAATCCCACTCATAAACATGTCCAACCCACGCTTGAAACAATCGAGGGACCCCACCTCCACCACGTTAAGAACATAAGAACAAAGGTAACTACAGAGTGCCTATTGGCCCATACGAGGCAGCTCCTATCTATAACCACCCAATCCCACTCATAAACATGTCCAACCCACGCTTGAAACAATCGAGGGACCCCACCTCCACCACGTTACGCGGTAATTGGTTCCACAAATCAACAACCCTGTTACCGAACCAGTATTTACCCAAGTCTTTCCTAAATCTAAATATAAAATCCTCCCTAAACCTATTTCTATGTGTTTATACACTAGTTTATTTTAATCGTGGTCTGTGTTCAGGAATAAGGTATTCTTGTTGATTGGTCTGTAACTGTGGTGGCCTTGACAACCCTCCAGAGACTGATAGACTTTTAGCCCAACACCTAACTCGTCTCTCTAATTTATTTTCATTTAATGGCTCTTAGGTCCATCACACACAGAGATCACACTAACGTGATGCATCAAATGAACAAATCCACAAGGGCAGTGACGAGGATTCGAACCTGCGTCCGGGAGCATCCCAGACACTGCCTTAATCGACTGTGCTACAACAGGGTTAAAAGGGTTGAAACACCCTGTCGTAGCTCAGTCCATTAAGGCAGCGTCTGGGATGCTCCCAGACGCAGGTTCGAATCCTCGTCACTGCCCTTGTGGATTTGTTCTTAGGTCCATCTTTTCCAACCATTTGGACTGGTTGGTACAGCAATGGTCTCGCTTCTTGCACATCTGTGTTCGATTCCTGATGGTCCAAGTGGTTGATCACCATTCCTTCCTCCATCCTGTCCCAGTTCCTTCTCTTCCTAGTGCTTTATAGTCAAACTAGCTTACCACTTTCTCCTGATAATTAACTTTATCTTTGACCATATCTATCAACCAATATTCTCCTCCCAAAATCTAATATTTACCTATTCATATCCTGAGAGTTGAGAATAATTAAATAGGTCATAACACAAAATACAGTCAATCTAGTCTAAAAAATACATAATACAGTCTATAGAAGCACCAGATGGGATAAATACGTGTACATAGGTATATGAATACATTGTTACGGCCCCCACTCTTGTGTCAGGTAAGTCCTCCGCGGGCTCACCATAGTCCGTGCTACTTGGAACTTTTGTTCCGAGCAGCTGAATCTAAACCTATATCTAAGCCACGGCAGTTCTATAGGAACTGCCGTGTTTCTGGGCTTTGGGACAAAACTGAATTAGAATCATGACTTGTTGTTGTTTTAGATTCAGCTACTCTGAACAAAAAGTTGCAAATAGTTCCACTATGGGCTATGGAGAGCAAATAGTTCCACTATGGGCTATGGAGAGCAAATAGTTCCACTATGGGCTATGGAGAGCAAATAGTTCCACTATGGGCTATGGAGAGCAAATAGTTCCACTATGGGCTATGGAGAGCAAATAGTTCCACTATGGGCTATGGAGAGCAAATAGTTCCACTATGGGCTATGGAGAGCAAATAGTTCCACTATGGGCTATGGAGAGCAAATAGTTCCACTATGGGCTATGGAGAGCAAATAGTTCCACTATGGGCTATGGAGAGCAAATAGTTCCACTATGGGCTATGGAGAGCAAATAGTTCCACTATGGGCTATGGAGAGCAAATAGTTCCACTATGGGCTATGGAGAGCAAATAGTTCCACTATGGGCTATGGAGAGCAAATAGTTCCACTATGGGCTATGGAGAGCAAATAGTTCCACTATGGGCTATGGAGAGCAAATAGTTCCACTATGGGCTATGGAGAGCAAATAGTTCCACTATGGGCTATGGAGAGCAAATAGTTCCACTATGGGCTATGGAGAGCAAATAGTTCCACTATGGGCTATGGAGAGCAAATAGTTCCACTATGGGCTATGGAGAGCAAATAGTTCCACTATGGGCTATGGAGAGCAAATAGTTCCACTATGGGCTATGGAGAGCAAATAGTTCCACTATGGGCTATGGAGAGCAAATAGTTCCACTATGGGCTATGGAGAGCAAATAGTTCCACTATGGGCTATGGAGAGCAAATAGTTCCACTATGGGCTATGGAGAGCAAATAGTTCCACTATGGGCTATGGAGAGCAAATAGTTCCACTATGGGCTATGGAGAGCAAATAGTTCCACTATGGGCTATGGAGAGCAAATAGTTCCACTATGGGCTATGGAGAGCAAATAGTTCCACTATGGGCTATGGAGAGCAAATAGTTCCACTATGGGCTATGGAGAGCAAATAGTTCCACTATGGGCTATGGAGAGCAAATAGTTCCACTATGGGCTATGGAGAGCAAATAGTTCCACTATGGGCTATGGAGAGCAAATAGTTCCACTATGGGCTATGGAGAGCAAATAGTTCCACTATGGGCTATGGAGAGCAAATAGTTCCACTATGGGCTATGGAGAGCAAATAGTTCCACTATGGGCTATGGAGAGCAAATAGTTCCACTATGGGCTATGGAGAGCCCATAGTGGACTTACCTGGCACAGGAGCGGGGCTATAACTGGTGAAGATTGACTAGGTCAATTTGTCTATTCTATCTATTGCTATTATATTTCTAAAAACCCAATTCACCCATCATTGTGGCAATGTTACAGAACACCAAATTCCCAGACGACAAGCGGTGGGCCAAGACCAGCCTGGCGGTCCAGAATGGTGGGGGTATCAGAGCGTCTATCGACGAGCGAGCCTCCAATGGTCAGTATAACCCTCTATTTATTGCTCATGATATTATGCCATAGATAAAAGGGGTGAGATGGATGAGGGTTGATTTATAGGTATTTTTTTTCCTTTAGGGCCTTGTGCTATATACAGCCGAGTTATGGAGAATATAGTAAGCCTATACAGGACACATTTTCAGAGCAACAATATCAATTTTTTTTTAATCAAATATCATTTTTTTAAATCGAGAGTCCTAGAGGCCTGGTAAATGGAAAGATTATCATGTATTTGCCTCTAAATATTCGAAATACCATATATAACTTATGTTAATATATTAAACCAATAGTTAAGGAGATACAAAGCCTGTCATCTTGATACTGTAATCTGGTAAAATGATATTATGAACCAGTCTGCAAGATTAGCTAAGTTAAATATTTTATCATTGAAATTGAATTGAAATAAGTTTATTGAGGTAAAATACACACAAAGGGATGAGGTAGCTCAAGCTAAAAGCTAAATTTTATCATTATATTAAGATATCACTGCTTATAACCTCTTGCTACATTAAAATAGTATTGGTTAGAAATATCAAGATATTCCTCATTATACACTTTTGGAAAATAAATATTATATTAGTTTTACGTTATTTTGGCTATGTATTACAATCCCATTTTCTCGTTACACAAATACTGTATTGATTAGAGATATCTAATCTGTAGCCATTATAATTAATTTTTATATAATTTTGCACCAGTGTATTATTTGTTATCATAGATAATTTACAGTCACATTACAAGGTAAGAAATTAAGTGTTGATACTGTGTGCTACAATCATATGTAGCTTATTACATAGATTGAACCATATGTAGCCTATTACATAGACTGAACCATATGTAGCCTATTACATAGACTGAACCATATGTAGCCTATTACATAGACTGAACCACATGTAGCCTATTACATAGACTGAACCATATGTAGCTTATTACATAGATTGAACCATATGTAGCCTATTACATAGACTGAACCATATGTAGCCTATTACATAGACTGAACCATATGTAGCCTATTACATAGACTGAACCACATGTAGCCTATTACATAGACTGAACCATATGTAGCTTATTACATAGACTGAACCATATGTAGCTTATTACATAGATTGAACCATATGTAGCTTATTACATAGACTGAACCATATGTAGCTTATTACATAGACTGAACCATATGTAGCTTATTACATAGACTGAACCATATGTAGCTTATTACATAGATTGAACCATATGTAGCTTATTACATAGACTGAACCATATGTAGCCTATTACATAGACTGAACCATATGTAGCCTATTACATAGACTGAACCATATGTAGCCTATTACATAGACTGAACCATATGTAGCCTATTACATAGACTGAACCATATGTAACCTATTACATAGACTGAACCATATGTAGCCTATTACACAGACTGAACCATATGTAGCCTATTACATAGACTGAACCATATGTAACCTATTACATAGACTGAACCATATGTAGCCTATTACATAGACTGAACCATATGTAGCCTATTACATAGACTGAACCATATGTAACCTATTACATAGACTGAACCATATGTAGCCTATTACACAGACTGAACCATATGTAGCCTATTACATAGACTGAACCATATATAGCCTATTACACAGACTGAACCATATGTAGCCTATTACATAGACTGAACCATATGTAGCCTATTACATAGACTGAACCATATGTAGACTATTACATAGACTGAACCATATGTAGCCTATTACATAGACTGAACCATATGTAGACTATTACATAGACTGAACCATATGTAGCCTATTACATAGACTGAACCATATGTAGACTATTACATAGACTGAACCATATGTAGCCTATTACATAGACTGAACCATATGTAGACTATTACATAGACTGAACCATATGTAGACTATTACATAGACTGAACCATATGTAGCCTATTACATAGACTGAACCATATGTAGCCTATTACATAGACTGAACCATATGTAGACTATTACATAGACTGAACCATATGTAGCCTATTACACAGACTGAACCATATGTAGCCTATTACATAGACTGAACCATATGTAACCTATTACATAGACTGAACCATATGTAGCCTATTGCATAGACTGAACCATATGTAACCAATTACATAGACTGAACCATATGTAGCCTATTACATAGACTGAACCATATGTAACCTATTACATAGACTGAACCATATGTAGCCTATTACATAGACTCATAGCGTATACTATGTACTGTACTTTGTGCTGCGAAGCAGATATTAAATACCTTACAAATATAATATTTATAATTAAATTTTCTACGTTCAACAATTTGACAATTGTTAACATTTCAGGCGTGATCACCATGGAAGATATACTTACTGTAGCGCCATTCCAGAATACCATAGACATCGTTGAGCTTAAGGGCAAGCACGTCATGGAAATGTTTGAGCATTCTGTGTCTCAGTACGACCCTCAAGCGCTCACTCACCCTGGTGGATTTTTGCAAGTCTCCGGTAGGTTGACCGTTTTCTCTAATCGTCGTGACTATAGAAAACGAAATTGATAGTGTACAGTATCCATGTCTGTAACTCTGACTACTCCATTTGACAATACAGTAATTTAAGAATAATTAGGATAATCTATTTGAATATGTTGTTATATTGCTATTTATTGTTCACCCCATACCCGTCCTATGAGCTAGTTTAATTCATATATTAAATTAATTCATATATTATATGTCTATCCTGTATGTAGCGTAGAGTTCGTCATCAATATGTCCTAAACTCATATTCGTAGAGCTCTCAAAACACTGAAGAACACATTATGTTTCAGTGTAACATAGTGAGACGAGACCAAAAGCGCATATAATTCAGCATTAATTGTTTTTTTAACGAAGCATATAGATGGAAAGAGATCACGGGAGACATCTCCCGTCACGTAGGGTGCAGTCGCACTTCCACAGATCTCCAGTATCAGCTCTTGATACTGGTAATGGCTCAAAAAGGGCCACCATTTACGGGCTATTCATGCCCGTGCCACCTTTTAGGTGGCTTAATCTTTATCAATCAATCAATCAATCAGGAAAGAGAACACGAGGAGGGACTCACATTACACACAATATAACACATTTCTCACCTGTCTCTCGTATGGTAGGCTTCGTGGTGGTGTACGACGTCAACCTCCCGCCGGGGTCGAGGGTGGTGAGGCTACAGGCTCGCTGTCAGGAGTGCCGAGTACCGGAGTTCCAGGACGTGAAGGACGACGCCATCTACAGCGTCGCCATGCCCTCCTTCCTGGCCAAAGGTGGCGACGGTTTCTCCGTCATTAAAAACAATAAGATCAACCACCATTTGACTGGTAAGTTTCCTGACGAAACTGGAAGAAAATTTCCTGACGAAACTGGAAGAAAAGTTTCCTGGTCGTCTGTGGAAGAAAATTTCCGATTTATTACACAAATGCAATTGTATTTTACACAATTGCAATTGTATTTATAGACATAATATAAATAATATAGTGTATGTTATATACCATTTATATAGCAGTAAGAGATTGAGTTTTTGTACTTTTATTATGTTTACAATTGTATTCCTGTTATTAATTTCCATGTGTTTATATATTTGGATATCTACGTTAATACTTTTTATACGAATATATTATGTATATAATTGAAGTTGGAAACATAACCCATACCAACGCCACAATAATTGCGGCTCCTATCATTCCAGGTCTACTGGACACAGATATCTTCCTAGAATACATCAAGCAAATGAGTCCGCTTTATCAAGGCTTGGAGAACCGTATCCTGTTTGTGGACTCGACGGACCTATGCCCTGCTATGCCCACTCGCACCCTCCCCTCAAAGACACCAGCCTACACCCTCCCTCGTGACAACGCCTCACGCTCTGCTGGGGGTGGAGGTGCATCCCTAGCGACGCAGGGCGCGGCCCTCCTGCTGGTGGTGACTGCGGCGGTATCTGTGGTGGTGATGGGGGAAAGAATGGTATAGTTTAATGGGTGTGCTAGCAGCCCTTGGAAATAGTTAAATAAATATTTGAAATAGTGCGGGAGTTTGAAGCTTGTTATAAGGTGAAAAAGGCAAAGGACGGAATTTGGTGTAGGGATGAAAATTCGCCTCTTTCAAGGCCATTACGATGCCTTACGACAGCATTAGTGTTATGGAGAGTGGTTTAAGATGCCATAAAGGCATTCTGGAAGTATTGTCACTGTGCAGACTTGGTGGTGTTTACCTCCGACCTCCATTAAACTTTAGATCCAACGTCGGACTCACTTTCGAAAATTG
Organism: Procambarus clarkii; assembly: GCF_040958095.1. Lineage (NCBI taxonomy): Eukaryota > Metazoa > Arthropoda > Malacostraca > Decapoda > Cambaridae > Procambarus > Procambarus clarkii. The sequence continues at coordinate 18,097,251 of NC_091220.1, forward strand.
GCTTCTGGTGCTGTTTTTTTTCTGGTATCAGCGTCACTACTTAATATTATCAGTATTAATATGGAGTATCAATGGGTGATTGTTGCACAGCTAGGATGGAGGCGAGGAAAGGACACATTGTATATCTAAGATCAAACAGACATGGTCAAGACTTGGTCATGATTTAGTTAGCAGCTGGTCATTGGTCATTACCTAGTCAAGAACACACTGGCGGGCAGCTGAATAGGTTGACCATCAAAACAATAGGCTGTGCTGAATGAACAACTCTCCAGATAACTCCCTCTCCTCTTTGCTCAGCTCAGCTATAACTATTTTAGTGTATTTTAGTGAAGTGGCTGTAAGTGAAAGGGTGACTCTCCTAGTGAGCAACAATGTTCAAGAGTAATTTTAATTCAAAATTATCAACGTTATTTCAACGATGAATCAACATTGCTGAAGTTCCTCTTGGATACTGTGACCACTCGGTCAAGGCTTCACAGATTTCATGTACTGTACAAGCAGCCCGTCCTCCAAAGACCCAAAAGTGATTCCATGCACTCGCCAAATCCCCTGTATATGAATGAAAAACGGTTTACACACGACTCACAATTGATTTCGTTCGAACACTTCCGGAACAAGTGCTTCACTGACAAATTTTATTCGAACCACAACACTGAAAATGCTTCGCCCACGTACTACAAATACAAATAATCGCCAACAGAACCTAAACAACTAACCTAACCTAACCTATGCCTATATATGTACAGTATCCTAATATAATATTAATTTATATTTGAAAAAAAATCCTGTTTTGAATGAACAGCATGTAAAATATTATGAATGCGTCTGTGAGGTCGACCGCTGGATGTAATGGACTTGAGTCGAGGACGAGTTGGTGGTACAAGACACAACGTGCCTAACAAGCAAACCTATAAGACAAAACATGGCGTGTTTTAAGGCATTGTCTTGTGTCGTTTCTTGAACGAATATGTTTTAATAAGCAAGTGTAAATGTGCTAATATTCTAATTGAAATCGAGACAAAATTACATCCTGACAATCTCACTTGGTCCAGCATATGGCCACTTAACTTGTGAATAAACAAATCCATAAGGGCCGTGACAAGGATTCGAACCTGCGTCCGGGAGCATCCCAGACACTGCCTTAATCGACTGAGCTACGACAGGGTAAAAAGGGTTGAAACCGAAGTTCTACTGAACTTACTGGATCCGAAGTTCCAGTAAGTTGAAATCGAAGTTCAGTAGAACTTCGGTTTCAACCCTTTTACCCTGTCGTAGCTCAGTCGATTAAGGCAGTGTCTGGGATGCTCCCGGACGCAGGTTCGAATCCTCGTCACGGCCCTTGTGGATTTGTTCATTTGATGCCTCACGTTAGTGTGATCTCTGTGTGTAACAGGTGAATATTTTCATACATCCAAATGCATTTTATTATCAACTATTTAAAACATTCAGTGGGACTGTGTCTGCTGAACTAAATATCCGCCCACCCTCCTAAAATAACCATGTGGTCGACAGCACTACACATGTCGTCATGGACCACCAGAAAGTAGACTTTTGTCGAACTGAATTTAGACAAACTGGAAAAGTTATTTATATTTATGATGCTATAACTCCTAACCTAACCATCCTAGGCCAAATACATGCTATCTGAGGCCTAATATAGTACACATATATGTGTTATATACTCAGTTATAGGCCTAGGAATATGCAGGCGATGAGTCACAATAACGTGGCTGAAGTATGTTGACCAGACCACACACTAGAAGGTGAAGGGACGACGACGTTTCGGTCCGTCCTGGACCATTCTCAAGTCGATTGTGTAGTGGATTGAAGGTTTGGTCAACACCTAGGAATATTTTAATTTGGTTTTAGCTTTATTTTTCCCGGATTCTATAAACAAATGCACAGAAAGTGGCTTACTGGGGCTCCATTACTATATATTGGTACGATCAACCCCATAGTTACAGAAAGTACTATCAAACAGGAGGATAGGTTGCTAAATACATATACATTATATTTTTAAGGCTGGTATTTTAATCAACTCTGTTGCAACATAATATAATTTAATTTTATATAAATGTGTTATTTTTTATATTTGTAAAATGTTCTCACTTCAAAACCAGTTTTGGTGTGATGTATGCTATACAGAGGGACCTATAAATAGATTTCTGGGGCCAGATTCACGAAAGCACTTACGCAAGCACTTACGAATCTGAACATCTTTCCTCAATCTTTGGCGGCTTTGTTTACAATTATTAAACAGTTAATGAGCTCCGAAGCACCAGGAGGCTGTTTATAACAATAACAACAGTTGATTGGCAAGTTTTCATGCTTGTAAACTGTTTAATAAATGTAACCAAAGGCGTCAAAGATTGAGGAAAGATGTACACGTTCGTAACTGCTTGCGTAAGTGCTTTCGTGAATCTGGCCCCAGGTGTATATAAACTAATTGGTACTTTATTCCTTGACTATTTTCAGGGGTCAAGAGTAAAGTACTTGTTAGTCGGTCAGTATGTTAATGTGGCGGCCTTAACCCTCCAAAAGGTTGATAAAACTGAAGCCCAACACCAAGTAACGTAAATTTGCAGAGAATATATATATATTTTTAACGCGTCCTTATGCAAATAAAAAACAGTCTGCATTATAATCTCTCAAATACCACAACTGATAAAGTCATCGGCCTTTTACGCTTTTCAAATAAACGGTTATTTGAAAATAACATTTTCAAATAAACGGTTATTTGAAAATAACATTTTCAAATAAACGGTTAATTGAAAATAACATTTTCAAATAACATTGAAAATTTTCGCATATAAAGCTACATAGCCTTCCCAGCTTGGTGCCTTCTTTTGATAATTATTTAGTTTCACAGGAAAAATCAATACAAAACAATGTTACATAAATTGTTTTTTTTGCAAAAAAATGCAACAAGTGAATAGTTCAAATACAATGTAAAAGTTAGGTAGTAGGCTCACAGCCTACTATCTTGACGGGTAAGTAGCTTCTCCGTGTACTATTGTGTCCAACCACTTGGGTTGTATGGTAGAGCGACGGTCTCGCTTCATGCAGGTCGGCGTTCAATCCCCGACCGTCCACAAGTGGTTGGGCACCATTCCTTCCCCCCGTCCCATCCCAAATCCTTATCCTGACACCTTTCCAGTGCTATATAGTCGTAATGGCTTGGCGCTTTCCCCTGATAGTTCCCTTCCGTGTACTAGTATAATAGGGTCGTTGGAGGTTGTTATGGTGAGGTTAGATTAGATTACGATTTAGATAGATTAGATTAGATGTAGATAGATTAGATTAGGTTTAGATAGATTAGATTTAGATTAGATTAGATTAGATTTAGATAGATTAGATTAGATTTAGATAGATTAGATTAGATTTAGATAGATTAGATTAGATTAGATTTAGGCTAGAACGTCAATGATATGGGTGTTGGCGTGATGAAACATTCCCACCCTACTACGTGGGAATCTCTGGGGAGGACTAAGCAAACCCCCTTCAAGAATTGTGGCCACAGGTGGAAACTTAGTACCCAGATGAGCCACAGAGACGTTAGAAAGAATTTTTTCAGTGTCAGAGTAGTTAATAAATGGAATGCACTAGGCAGTGATGTGGTGGAGGCTGACTCCATACACAGTTTCATATGTAGATATGATAGAGAGCCCAATAGGCTCAGGAATCTGTACACCAGTTGACTGACAGTTGAGAGGCGGGACCAAAGAGACAGAGCTCAACCCCCGCAAGCATAATTAGGCGAGTTAGGTGAGTACATAAGCCGTCTTGCTGTTCAAACCTAATAACACATCCTAAACTGGTGAACAAATGTATAATAGTCATGTTACATGATGTTGAAATTGTCATGACAACAGTCAAATGAGATGTTTACTGTGACAACAGTCAAATGAGATGTTTACTGTGACAACAGTCAAATGAGATGTTTACTGTACTAGATTTTAAGTGATACTAGCAGTACAGCAGCACAAGAGTATATGATTCTGTGATGCTGGTACAAAGTTGTTGTTAACGATTCGCTACCTGGAACAAAGTTCCAAGTAGCACGGGCTATGGTGAGCCCGTAGTGCCTTGGTACAAAGTACATGTAATTTAACCGCTACTCTTACTCTGCATATCTTGCAATAACTACTGTACTAAAGTGCTGTAGTTATTGCATACGAAGACTCCTACTCTGGGAATATCAGATACTTATTTTGTGACTGATTATAGGTTTTGTTACATCTATCTTCCAGGTTTCAATTCCTAGTTGACTGTAATAGAGGGTTTAGTCAACTTATACAAGTTGATATAAGACTATAAGAGTATAAGGAAATATATGAAATGTGTATATTTAACATACTTAACTATTTGAATAATAGAGTTTCATACATTGTCTGAGGATATAATTTATAATTGTTCCGATGGTTTGGTGTTGTGTTTGAGTCCTATCAACCTCTGAAGGGCCATTAACTTAAGAGCTTAGTGACTTAGACGTTAGAGTTGAAGTGACCATTAACTTAAGAGCTTAGTGACTTAGACGTTAGAGTTGAAGTGACCATTAACTTAAGAGCTTAGTGACTTAGACGTTAGAGTTGAAGTGACCATTAACTTAAGAGCTTAGTGACTTAGACGTTAGAGTTGAAGTGACCATTAACTTAAGAGCTTAGTGACCAACTTAGTGACTTAGACGTTAGAGCTTAGTGACCAACCGGTATGGACACTTTAACTCAGAAAATTGTCCGGAAGTAATGTAAACTCAGTATAATATATATATATATATATATATATATATATATATATATATATATATATATATATATATATATATATATATATATATATATATATATATTATATATATGGGTGTGAACTAGTGACCGAGGCTACTACTGTCACCTTAATAATTGTATATAAACAAAAAACATAGCATTACACAGTGTATTTTTGTATAAACATATTTTCTGACAAAATTCCTTATATAATTGTTTAAAACTATACCTTAATTATTGATAACTACACTATAGATTGCTGTTAATCAGACGCAGTATAATTTATAATTCCCGTCAGCTGGGACAGGAAGCCTGTGTATATTTATATTCACAGGCTTCTTTTTTTTTTAGATTTTAGATTTTTAGATTTTACGGATGCAACCCAACAACAGTTGTCTAACTCCCGGGTACCTACTTACTACTAGGTGAACAGCGGCATTAGGTGAAAGGAAACGTGCCCAATCATGTCTGTCCCGCTCGGGGATCGAACCCGGCATCCCAGACTGTGAGAACGAATCTAATCCAGTGATGGCCCTTATCTAATTATTTTCTGCATGGTTTAAACAATGATAGTAAAACCCTTAAAGATAATACGAATATTCTTTATACACGAAAGACGATCGTGGTATATAGAGACTCGCTTATTAAAGATCTTAGAGATCCTTTAAGGAATATGTGTAGACTTAGTCATATATATGTTCTTGCACAGTTCATCTATTAATAAGAATAACGATTGATGATGAAGATTAAGCCACCCAAAAGGTGGCACGGGCATGAATAGCCCGTAAGTGGTGGCCCTTTTGAGCCATTACCAGTATCAATAGCTGATACTGGAGATCAGTAGAGGTGCGACTGCACCCTGCGTGACGGGAGATGTCTCCCTTGTGAATGTGTTAAGATGAAGATGAAGTCACCCGAAAGGTGGCACGGGCATGAATAGCCCGTAAGTGGTGGCCCTTTTGAGCCATTACCAGTATCAATAGATGATACTGGAGATCTGTATCATCAGATACAGATCATCTTGATACAGCATCAATCATCATGAAATGCGGAGATGAAAGACGGCACCTCACTGTTACAAGCATCCAAAAACTGCCCCAAAATAACCGCCATGGCGTCAGGGTTTTATTATATATATATATATATACATACAAGAAGGTACAATTGGTTATAAATGTACATACATTGGTGATTATGTACTTCATTCTGGTCAAGCCGCTAACACGAGGCGTGTTCAGGGCTGCGCCCTTTATATACAACACAAATTGTTATCTCTGATTTTAGTTAGGTTAGTTTGGGTTTGGTTAGGTTTATTTAACATGGGATAATGTGGCTAGGCAAAACATTTGGCAGCTTTTAGACCCCCACAAGTTAGACAAGTTTTATTTTAGTTACCCCCAAGTCCGCAGAAAAAAGAAAACTGAATACCAAAGAAAACTGAAGGTAGAAAAGTTTGTGAGGCATATCTCTTATAATTTTCCTTAAAGGTTTACAACTCAGATTCAGATTCAGATTCAGATGTTTATTCAGGTAAGGTATATACATACAAGTGATGTTACATTAATGGATTGATATATAGATAGAGCTAGTACATACAATGCCTAAAGCCACTATTACGCAATGCGTTTCGGGCAAGAAAAACATTAATATCTAGAACTTAATACTAATTGAGCATAAAGAATAAAAGATGTTGAGAACAAATACAAATAAAGATAAAAAAAAGGGGGAACATGACTGAAAAAGCAGCACAAATACAATAGGTTGACAAACAGTGTTTATTAAAAAAAAAAAAGAAAAAAAAAAGAAAATAACAGACATGGGTTGACAATAGAGGAGTGAGGTAGATTACAGGGAATTTATTAGGTAGTGTTTAGTTTTTATCTTAAACTGGTTGAGAGAGGTACAGTCTTTAACATGGTTGGGAAGGTCATTCCACATTCTGGGCCCCTTGATTTGCAGAGCATTTCTAGTTTGATTAAGACGTACTCTAGGAATATCAAAACTGTATTTATTTCTGGTGTGGTGCTCATGGGTTCTGTTACAACCTTCTATGAAGCTTTTAAGATCAGGATTGGCATTATAGTTTAGCGTTTTATATATGTATAATACACATGAGAGAATGTGCAGTGACTTAATATCTAACATATTAAGAGATTTGAGTAGGGGTACCGAGTGATGTCTGGGGCCAGAGTTGGATATTGTTCTAATAGCGGCTTTGTGTTGGGTAATTAGAGGACGTAAGTGATTTTGGGTAGTAGAACCCCAAGCACAAATACCATAGTTGAGATAAGGATAGATAAGGGAGTAATAGAGAGTCACCAGAGCAGGGCGTGGTACATAATATCTGATCTTAGAAAGAATGCCCACAGTTTTTGAAACTTTTTTTGATATATTTAGAATGTGTCCCTGGAAATTCAGCTTGTGGTCAATGAGAATGCCAAGGAATTTGCCATCTAATTTGTTACAAATTTGGGTATTGTTTATTTTGAGATTTATAAGACTAGAGGATTTATTGCCAAACAGAATATAGAAGGTTTTGTCAATGTTAAGGGTGAGTTTGTTGGCAGTTAGCCAAAGATGGACTTTATTTAGCTCAGTATTTACTGTGGCATTTAGAGCAAGAGGGTCAGGACTGGAGTAAATGAAGGTTGTGTCGTCAGCAAATAGAATTGGTTTGAGGTGTTGGGAGGCATTTGGAAGGTCATTAATGTAGATGAGAAAGAGGAGAGGGCCAAGTATGCTGCCCTGAGGAACACCAATGTTGATGGGTAGGGTGGGAGAAATTGTATTATTCACAGAAACATATTGGAGCCTATCAGTAAGGTAGGACTCGAGGTATTGTAGGGAGTGTCCTCTGACTCCATAATGATGTAATTTAAGAAGAAGGTTTTGGTGGTTGACAGTATCAAAAGCTTTACGCAGGTCCACAAATAACCCAACAGGGAGCTCCTTTTTATCAAGAGCTGTATGAATCGAGTTAAGCATACTAATAAGTGCATCGTTAGTGCTTTTTTTGGGTCTGAAGCCATATTGGCAAGGGCTAAGTATATTGAGTTTGGCTAGATATGAGTAAAGCTGCTTGTATATAAGTTTTTCAAAAATTTTTGACAAGTTTGGCAGGATTGATATAGGTCTGTAGTTGTTAACATCTGTGGGGTCACCACATTTGTGGACAGGCGTTACTCTCGCTTTTTTTAGAATATCTGGAAAGGTTTGGAGTTCAAGTGACTTGTTGAAGAGCAAAGCAATAGCAGGGGCTAAAGATCTGGAGGCTTTTTTGTAAATTAAAGTTGGTATCTCCTCAAGGGCACCAGACTTGGTTTTAAGGGAAAGGATTATCTCGTTGACGTCAGTGGAGTTAATAGGCTTTAGGTAAAGAGACTGTGGATAGTTACCTGTAAGATAGTCCTTAATGTCAGTACTGGAAGATGGAATATCATTTGCAAGGGATGAACCAATGGAAGAGAAGAACCTATTGAACTCAATAGCAGAATCAGAGGCTGAAAGCTGACCATCGTTATTAGACAGGAGAGTCGGTTTGTTATTTAAAGATTTCTTTGATCCCAATATTTGTGAAATTGTGTTCCAAGTTTGTTTAATGTTGCTATATATATAACTATATATAATTGGTAATAATTCCCTGTGTCGGAGGACATATAGTACATGTAATGCTTGTACCGAGGCACCCTTCAACGTCATGCCCTCCCCTCCAAGATGCAACCCCTCAACAAGCTAACTAATTCCTGGGTGCACATTTACCTGAGACATACCAAAATATAATTATATTTACTGCTAGGGGGGGACAGGAGCATTAGGTGATAGGAAACGCACCCAACCATTACTGTCCCGTGAGGGCTTCGAACCCGCAATTCTTGATTGGGAGTCGAAAACAATTACAACTATACTACCGTGACACTATATCTTATATGTCGTGATCATATCCCACTGTCTCTTCTCCCCCCTATAGGGTTATGAGTCTAAGTCCCGGGACTTCCGGAATATTTTTGCATGAACATTTATCTTAGATTTTTTATTCAGGTAAAAAATAACTCAAAGTTATTTTTTAACTCAAAATAACGCAAAGTAACTCAAAGTACATACATTGAGTTACAAACATAATGTTGGATTTAAAGATATAGTACATACAATACCTAAAGCCACTAGTACGCATAGCGTTATCTCAGTCAACTAGATATCTTAGATTTCCTATCTTGAGGAAAGTTAGAGGAGCCACTGATACAAAAGAGGAACAGTAAGAGGACTTTCGAGGTCCATCAAAGTAAATAAATAAATAAATAAATAAATAAATGTTTATTTGGGTAAGGTACATACATAAAGACATAAGTGACCAAGATCTATAGTTTAGCGAGTTTATGTACAAAAACATTATTAACTTAGGTTAAATATCCCATTACCGGTAACAGAAAGCCTCATTTCAAATTCAAATTCAAAATTCAAATGTTTATTCAGGTAAAGTACATACATACAAGGGGTAATACAAATATTGATGAATTTATAGATAGAGCTAGTACATACAATGCCTAAAGCCACTACTACACAAAGCGTTTCGGGGCAGGCTTAAAGAGGTCCTCCTTGTTCTTGATAGGCTTACAGAGGTTCTCCTAGGCCTAAGCCAATGACTAATTTGTCTCAGGATGCAACTCACACCAGCTGCCTAACTCGTGGGTACCTACTTATTGTTACTGGAGGCGTGCCTAAACGTTTCTGTCATTTCTCAGCCATAGAATCCTGGACCAAGGTTGTGAGCAGTCTAATTATGGGTAACTCACTGAGGTGCAATTATTCCCTCACGCTTGAAATACATAATATTAGTCACTCTAGTACCGTGGCACCTCAAGTATACCAACGACACGAGTATCCCTGACAGTTTACCGTCTGTGACCACCAAATACTATACCTGCAATAGATGGGAACTGAAAGAAATATTATTTTACAGCGGTCAAGCTTGAATTCCATGGAGTAGCTATAAAGTAAGTGAAAAAGTAAATATATATATATATATATATATATATATATATATATATATATATATATATATATATAAATATATATATATATATATATATATATATATATATATATATATAAATATATATATATATATATATATATATATATATATATATATATATATATATATATATATATATATATATATATATATATATATATGTCGTACCTAGTAGCCAGAACGCACTTCTCAGCCTACTATGCAAGGCCCGATTTGCCTAATAAGCCAAGTTTTCATGAATTAATTGTTTTTTGGCTACCTAACCTAACCTAACCTAAATTTTTCGGCTAGCTAACCTAACCTAACCTATAAAGATAGGTTAAGGTAAGGTTAGGTAGGGTTGGTTAGGTTCGGTCATATATCTACGTTAATTTTAACTCCAATAAAAAAAAATTGACATCATACATAATGAAATGGGTAGTTTAATCATTTCAAAAGAAAAAAATTAGAGAAAATATACTAATTCAGGAAAACTTGGCTTATTAAGCAAATCGGGCCTTGCATAGTAGGCCGAGAAGTGCGTTCTGGCTACTAGGTACGACATATATATATATATATATATATATATATATATATATATATATATATATATATATATATATATATATATATATATATATATATATATATAGATGCTTAACACATTGAATTAGTACTAGCTAGACTATTATTTACCTGGATTTACCTGAGGGCCACTAACACACTAGTGACCCTCGACGAGGACAGGACGCCGGCGGCTTGTCAGAGGTATCCCCCCCCCAACCCATCCCCATTTCTCCAGGTGATTTTTTTTCCAAGTTGGATTCTAAAGTTCAACAGATATGTTCAGGACTAGGTATCAGTCCTTATCAACAGCCTGGTTGACCAGTCCAGCAACGAGGAGGCCTGGTCGACGACCGGGCCGCGGGGTTGCTAAGCCCCGAAATCACCTCAAGGTAACCTCAAGGTAACCCGAGTGATGGTTATTATTAACTACTGTTATTAATACCCCTCCAGAGGCTGAGAGGCTTATAAAGCCCAAACGTTACCAATTTTCCGTTGAAAATATCCGAATTATGCGTACTGTTGGTAAGTAAACACCTGTAGTGTGTTAGGTAACGACATCTAAACACCTGTAGTGTGTTAGGTAACCACATCTAAACACCTGTAGTGTGTTAGATAACATCTAAACATCTGTAGTGTGTTAGATAACATCTAAACACCTGTAGTGTGTTAGATAACATCTAAACACCTGTAGTGTGTTAGGTAACGACATCTAAACACTTGTAGTGTGTTAGGTAACATCTAAACACCTTTAATGTGTTAGATAACGACATCTAAACACCTGTAGTGTGTTAGGTAACGACATCTAAACACCTGTAGTGTGTTAGGTAACGACATCTAAACACCTGTAGTGTGTTAGGTAACGACATCTAAACACCTGTAGTGTGTTAGGTAACGACATCTAAACACCTGTAGTGTGTTAGGTAACGACATCTAAACACCTGTAGTGTGTTAGGTAACGACATCTAAACACCTGTAGTGTGTTAGGTAACGACATCTAAACACCTGTAGTGTGCTTTAAGTAACGATAAGTAAATATTTATATTATGAGGAATAGCGATATGTAAATAAATACCTGCACTTATGTATGTTCTTAACAGATTTAATCAGTGCGTGTGTGTGTGTGTGTGCTCACCTAACATACACACTTGAGCACACACTCAAACACGTGTGTGTGTGTGTGTGTGTGTGTGTGTGTGTGTGTGTGTGTGTGTGTGTGTGTGTGTGTGTGTGTGTGTGTGTGTGTGTGTGTGTGTGAGTGTCTGTGTGTGTGTGTGTGTGAGTGTCTGTGTGTGTGAGTATTTGAGTGAGTGTGCACTTTTGCGTGCAACATTTATTTGATATATCATGTTAATTCCTGCAAAGCATAACACGTAAAGCGAATTATACTGTATCTCTGAGATGGAATCTGTCCGGTTAATAATTAGTAACGTAGTCATACATGACGTATTTTAAGAAGTCTTCAGAAAGCCTATATTGATCTTCGTCAGGCAGCTCCAATTTATATTTAATAATATATATAGATATATATTCAAGTATATATATTCAATTATACTCCTTCAGAGCCTTCGTATACATTTGTAATTTCTCGTCAGTCCTTAATTAATAAGGCTGAACACATTTAATAACTTTATATATGATATTTACTTCAGTAACTGTTTATTTTCCATAATATACATTAATTATTCCTAAAGACAAGTGACATTTTTTTAATATAATTTTGCTTATTTTTTCCCCTTTGTTAGGCCAATGCAATTTTTAGTGTTTAAACTTAAGGATTTCTGTAAACTATTTAGTAATATTACAAATTTCATATGCAAATATATAGTATATAGTTATATAGATAGTATATAGTAAAATATATAGTGATATATTTTAAATATAGCTTTTTGACATACAGGCGTTTAATAAAATATTAACATCTATCTATATTTTCCTAACCAATGTAGATAATACATTTAGATATATATACTAGGGAGGTACCACCACCCGGCCACTTATAGGGAACCCATAGCCTTGGAACAACTAATATATATTACATTGATAATTTACTTTTTACTTTGATAATTTACTTTTAATTTTGATAATTTACTTTTAAATTTGATAATTTACTTTTTACTTTGATATATTACGGTTTATTTTGATAAATATTCCTTCCTTATGACAACAGCTTTCACCACAATAAGGGAACTTGTTACTCTATCAGATATCAGGCTATCACATGTTTATCTCCCTAAGACCTCTTATCTATGAATGGTCAAGTTATGACCGGCGCCTCTGATCGTACCCAATCACCTAGCGCCGATCACGTGACGTCACCATCACACCACTCCCTTCTGTCCAATCACGAGTCGTGATTACCTTTAGGGCTTGCATCTTATCGTAAGATATTCTTATCACTGGATTGGTCGTACGTGATGCCAAGGTGCAAGAGGCACAGAGGGTTATAATAGATTAGAATGGGATTAGGGATAAGTGAATACATGGAGTAACAGTTAGGAGACGTAGACAAGACTTATAAACAATAAAGTATATGTAAACTGTATGGCTAGCAAGGCCCTTATGTCATCGCTTGGAATTAGTTAAATTTTAAGCTTAGGTTATGTATAGTTAATTATTATTAGGTTAACTAAGCTTAGATCATGTATAGTTAATTAAGTTTAGGTTAATTAAGCTTAGGTAATGTATTATTAAGGTTAAGCTATATATATATTTTGTTAATCATGGCTTGGTTTAGTTGCTCTAAGATAAGGTAAGTTAATTAGGCTACTGGAAGCTGTTTTTTTGTTTTTTGTAACCTGACCTTGGAAAGTACATCATCAAGAAGCTACTTAAAAGTGTCATACACACTTAAGTTGTAACTTTCTACACGTAGAGTGCGTAAGTTGTGGCCGAGATCAGCGGAATTTCTTAAAACTTGATTCTGTCAGCCTTTATCACATATTATCTCCTCTTTGGTATGCTCTCGAGAGATAAGTTAGGACAAATGCTTCCAAGGTCACCTTAAAATCTCATCTCAAATGTGACTAGATTTGTAGGATATTACTTACGAAACATCCTGTAGCATAATATATATATATATATATATATATATATATATATATATATATATATATATATATATGTACTATATATATATATATATATATATATATATATATATATATATGTACTATATATATATATATATATATATATATATATATATATATATATATATATATATATATATATGTACTATATATATATATATATATATATATATATATATATATATATATATATATAGAGAGAGAGAGAGAGAGAGAGAGAGAGACAGACGAGAGAGAGAGAGACGAGAGACACGAGAGAGAGACGAGAGAGAGAGAGAGAGAGAGAGAGAGAGAGAGAGAGAGAGAGAGAGAGAGAGAGAGAGAGAGAGAGAGAGAGAGAGAGAGAGAGAGAGAGAGAGACAGAGAGAGAGAGAGAGAGAGAGAGAGAGAGAGAGAGAGAGAGAGAGAGAGAGAGAGAGAGAGAGAGAGAGAGAGAGAGAGAGAGAGAGAGACAGAGAGAGACAGAGAGAGACAGAGAGAGAGAGAGACAGAGAGAGACAGAGAGAGAGAGAGACAGAGAGAGAGAGAGAGAGAGAGAGAGAGAGAGAGAGAGAGAGAGAGAGAGAGAGAGAGAGAGAGAGAGAGAGAGAGAGAGAGAGAGAGAGAGAGACAGAGAGAGAGAGAGAGAGAGAGAGAGAGAGACAGAGAGAGAGAGAGAGAGAGAGAGAGAGACAGAGAGACAGAGAGACAGAGAGAGAGAGAGACAGAGAGAGAGAGAGAGAGAGAGAGAGAGAGAGAGAGAGAGAGAGAGAGAGAGAGAGAGAGAGAGAGAGAGAGAGAGAGAGAGAGAGAGAGAGAGAGAGAGAAAACGGGACAGAATAGAGGAATGTGGAGAAGAAGAAATACAAGTGACCTACTTCAGCTGGTATTATCAATAACCAACATGACACAACTATTACCCTAGCAAGGTTGTGCTTGATCAATACCTCACAGACGCTCTGTCGGTCGTGGGTCGATGCTCCACATACAATGATATACAATGTTAGTTTCTCATTAATATAGCCCATTATGATGATGAATTGGTAAGCGAAAGTGTAGCGTTCTACTTTCCGCATCGGGGAAAAATGTCTTCCCTCCGTCTTGCTTAGTTATTTAGAAGGTATGATATAATCTATTATTGAGAATAATGACAAAAAAAAACAGATTGTACAACAGAAAACAGAAAAATTGTACTATAATGTATTATATTTATTTTACTATAATGTACGTGGTTCTTTGGTCAGGTGTTCGACTTGAAGCCTATATTAATATTTTGCTATCGCGTTGCTTTATTTATTTGGGGCCACATGATTTGCAGTGAATGTTTGACCGGCCAGAAAGATTACTTCAGTTCTGGGATTAAGTAAAACCGTCAGTATTAATTCCGCTTGTCAGATATATCGAAAGTTTAGTTTGATAAATAAACTGTAGCGATAGCAAGGGGCCAGATTCACGAAGCAGTTACGCAAGAATTTACGAACCTGTACATCTTTTCTCAATCTTTGGCGGCTTTGTTTACAATTATTAAACAGTTAATGAGCTCCGAAGCACCAGGAGGCTGTTTATAACAATAACAACAATTGATTGGCAAGTTTTCATGCTTGTAAACTGTTTAATAAATGTAACCAAAGCCGTCAAAGATTGAGGAAAGATGTACAGGTTCGTAAGTACTTGCGTAACTGCTTCGTGAATCTGGCCCAAGGCCCTTATGTCATCGCTTAGTTTGACGTTGGACTTGTAAGGACTACAATAGCCTCAACCACGATAGCCTACTGACCAACCGGCAAAATATATTTTAGATTAAACTGCTCTCACAGTGAATTATTTTTTTTCTTTGTTTTAAAAATTTGTTTGTGGGTGAAAGCTTGTGCAGGAATGTTTAATCATAGTTTTAACATGGGTGACATATAAATAAAAATTTCTGCAGGCTGTCTTTCAGCGTCAGGATGGCCGAGCGGTCCAAGGCGCTGCGTTCAGGTCGCAGTCCGGTCTTCCGGGCGTGGGTTCGAATCCCACTCCTGACAACTTCATTTTCCTACTCTTACTTTCATTTTACCGACCTTTCTAGTTTAATTCCCAGTCTTCCACAATCATGCACGTAGAAAAACACTACAATTTATAAGGTAAAACAGATAAATATATTAACTTTAAAATAAAAATAACGGGAATTTAACAAAATCTCACAAGGTCCCACCGAGACTCGAACTCGGATTGTTGGATTCAGAGTCCAAAGTGCTAACCATTACACCATGGGACCGATGTAGGGAGCTGCCGTGTTTAATTATTTCAAATATAATTATTTCATTTTCGATTGGTTACCTCTGGAGGATAATACGTTAACAATTAATTTATTATGAGGGGGGACAGACCGCTTGTGTATATATAATGTTATGCTTATATCGAGTTCTCCCTCCCCCCCTACTGCCCCCCCCCCCACCCCCACTCCCTCTCAAGACACAACCCAAAACTACTGACTAATTACCGGGTATCTATTTACTGCTAGGTGAACAAAATACTTTAGGGACCAAAGTGAGGACTTG
This sequence comes from Procambarus clarkii, assembly GCF_040958095.1. Classification (NCBI taxonomy): domain Eukaryota; kingdom Metazoa; phylum Arthropoda; class Malacostraca; order Decapoda; family Cambaridae; genus Procambarus; species Procambarus clarkii. The sequence continues at coordinate 18,113,203 of NC_091220.1, forward strand.
GAAAGATACGTGATCAACCAGGCTGTGCTTCACGCGTTAGGGAGCTGCGAGCAGCCGCGTCCAACAGCCTGGTTGACCAGACCATCAACCAGAAAACTGTGCAAGATTCATGAAAGCAGTTACGCAAGCACTTACGAACGTGTATATCTTTCCTCAATCTTTGACGGCTTTGGTTACATTTATTAAACAGTTTACAAGCATGAAAACTTGCCAATCAACTGTTGTTATTGTTATAAACAGCCTCCTGGTGCTTCGGAGCTCATTAACTGTTTAATAATTGGAAATAAAGCCGCCAAAGATTGAGAAAAGATGTGCAGGTTCGTAACTGCTTGCGTAAGTGCTTTCGTGAATCTGGCCCCAGGCTGGTTATAGAGAGCATAACTTTGTACCAGTGGTCAAGGTCCTCCCTGCGGCCCGGGCCTTGACCCCTGGTACAAAGTTATTAATACTACGAATTATAAACTTTTTGCATTAATAAACTTGTGTGTACAAAGAGCAAAACAAGTAATGTACAAGTGAGCTGACAGCATTATATAGCTCCTCTAGGCCCTCTTTTCTTTCTCTTATGTTGCTATATCTCTCTCTCTATGTCACCTCTACCGAACGTTTATCTCTCAGAATGTTCGGTAATATGTTTATTGTTTGTGATGTGTTTATATGTATGTATTAACACGATGTACTGAACGGGGTGAGAATAGCTTGAGCTACCTCATCCCTTTGTGTGTATTTTACCTCAATAAACTTATTTCAGTTTCAATTTCACCCATTTTTCTTCGGCATTAAACCTTGCAAACAGCACCAAAACTCAATACCTAGCAATTTGTATTTATATATATATTATATATATATACAAGAGTTCTTACATATATACATAGTTCTTACATACTAGTACAGCCACTAGCACGCATAGCGTTTCAGACAGGCTAATACCTAATTTTCCCTGGAATACGACCCGCCAAATCGTTTAACAACCAGGTACCCATTTGACTGTTGGGTGAACAGAGGCTACAGTTAAGGATTGGTGCCCGGTCAATCCTCCTCGGCCAGGATACGAACCCCAGGCCAAAACGTTCGCGAAGCGCAATGATATTAGAAAGACACAATACAGATAAATACTACCTAGCCACGCTTTAAATTACGAAAATCATCACTTAATGTTTAATTAAATATAATCAAGAGTGAATCTACTCAGTTCTCACTCCCTATTCCATATAACAATAGGACAAATGCCTGGTGCAATAAATTACTTCCTCTCTGACAACATAAAAGAGGAACTTACCTTAAATATATAGCGCTCTGATGCAGCAGTCTGCCTCCAACAGCGTCCACGGAACCTCTGACGGTTTAAAAGATTTGCTCGGCTTCCATGATCCAATGGTGACACATTTCTGAAACGACATTTCTTCCTATTATACAATGCCCAAAACAACCGTAGCAAGTATAACAGTCACCAGTAACTGTTTACAGTAGCTTGATCAACTTTTGTAAACAATTTTGGTAAGTGACCAACAATTATAATCTCTAAACAGAGCATTTAAAGTTAGAGTTTTGAAACCTAACAGCGTCGCAGGCGGCTCAAGCTATAATTGCCAGATGTCTCCAAAGAGAATTCCGCTATATAATATTTAATTATTAGTATATTTTGGTAGCAGTCTTTCCTGTAGACATATATTATTAAATATGACCGAAAAAGTAAGATTAATAATTCTAACACGAATATTCTCAATATTTCTTATATTTCGTTTGAAAAGAAATATTGAGAAAATTCGTGTTAGAATTATTAATCTTACTTTTTCGGTCATATTTAATAATATTTAATTATTATAAACATATTAATGGGTCTATCGATTGCCACACATACAAAATCACAATTACATGCAAAAAATACAATATATATACAGCATGCTGAAGTTGAATATGCAAATTACATGTTGCTATATCCTTAAAGAACAGGTAAGCCTAGCAATCTAATTACAAACTCTATATATACCTTTCTTTACAGCAAAACCATATATGAATTTACACACCGTAGCCTAGCATCAGAATTACCTCATTACAGAAAGAATTACAGAACCACCACCACCATACCTTAAGAACAATAAAGAATGTAAGTTGGCTTACTTCAAAGCTGTAATTACCAGAGAATTCAAAATTAAACTAAGAACAAGGCTGCCAGCTTATTCGTAACCACTGCATCATGACGTCTTTATTGATATACTTCATGTGATATACTTCATGTGATATACTTCAGACCAACAGGTGATACACTTCGCGAAAGAGACCTACTGTCCCGTTTTCTGTTTTGGGTCCTCTGGTAGGTTAGGAGAGACTACTTTATATTGATCGTTTTCTTGACGTTCGGAAACCTTATTAGGACGGACTGGTACAAGATAGGGGGGAAGGAGGTAGGGATAATTGGGAAGACAAACTGGATAAGAGAGTATATAAAGGACAGAAACGAAGAGTCACAGTCAGAAAGAAGGCTTCTAGCTGAAGACGTAGGGGTCCAAATGAACAAATCCACAAGGGCCGTGACGAGGATTCGAACCTGCGTGTAACGTAGAGGTCCCACAGGGCTTTATCCTACGACCACATTTTGTTCTAAATTTATGTAAAAATGACCTTCCCGAGGGAGTAAACTCGAACATGTCAATGTTTCCCGGCGATGTAAAGCCAATGAAGACTGCAGAAAGTTACAGAATACAGCCTTGGTTTACTCAGAAGTGAGTAAACAAATGGCTGCTAGAGTTTAATCCCAAGAAGTGTAAGGTAATGAAGATTTGAAAAAGATGAAAGGAGACCAGGAAGTCTGTACACCATAAAAGAAAGGCAAGTACAGGAACAGGTAAAAATTAGGAGTCCATATAAACTCTGACACAAACTCCAGAAGCACACACATTTATTTATTTATTTATTTATTTATTTATTTATTATAAACAAGATGGTACATTGGGTTTATTGGAGTACAGAGACTAAAAGTTTTACATTCTTGTAAAGCCACTAGCACGCATAGCCTTTCGGGCAGAACACAAGACAATCGCCAGCATATGGGAAGCTCTCAAATATCACAACATCATTTATAAACCTAAATAATAACTTTAGTAAGTTAATAATAATAATAACTTAACCTTTTATAGGTATAGGTTAAGTAATAATTGTAATTACGAAGCAATAAGATGCTTATCTTAACATACTAAGAAGGTTAGGTAAGGTCGGTGTTTTCTATGAAGCTCTTCAAGGTAAACTAAAATATTCACAATAAATTAGTATGTCACATATGCACTTATTTAATAAGTCAATATTGACTTAAAGTGCGAGAACGGGTTGCTCAATGTACACATCTTTGTTAGACCAATACATTAGTAAACACCACTGGCCTGCCACCCACTTGCACCAAAATCTTGCGTTGCCAAGATTTTGCAACAAGATTAGTGCCAGAATTCACAGATTTAAACTATGAGGCTCTGTTAAAGGCACTAAATCTTACCACACTAGAGGAGAAAAGAAACGAAGTAGACATGATCACAACATGTAAGATACTGAGGGGAATAGACAGACAAGGTGGACAGCCTCATCAAATGAGCCGAAGGAATGTGAGGAAATACTGGTACCGTGTACGGGCGGTCAACAAGTGGAATGACCTGAAAGAACAAGTTGTGGAAGCCACCTCCACCCACAACTTTCAGACCAGACTAGTTACATTACAACACAGGGGCATTATATGGGGCATAAAGAACTATACCCCACGTCACCATAGTCACATATTGGGCACTAATAAATACCCACATAGTCAAGTCTACATATGTAGCCTATCCTCCAAAAAATATAGTACTTAAAATAACTATTTGCTCAAACGTACAAAAATGGACTGTTAGATACAAAACGTTCACATTTTGTAATATTGAATTATCACAAAAAGACATACTAAAAATTGATAAATTGAATGCAGAACCTAAGTTAATCTATCTAAGCATTTCTAGGTCTATTATATACGCTATCTTAGGCCTAATATAGTATATATAGGCGCTATAGGCCTAGTAATATGTGAGCTTGGCTTAAGGCTTATAATTTCCAAGCACTACAAAAATGAATAGTGCTTAACGTGAGTATTGTTGACTGCACGCACTCTCACACGCACTCTCACACACTCACTCTCACGCACTCACACAGACTCACACTCACACGCACAGGCACTCTCACGTACTCTCACACACACACACACTCTCACACACTCACAGGCACTCACTCACACGCACTCTCACGCACTCACACACCAGGAGAGTGGGTTGGACACTAGCTGACCCCCGCCCCATCCCTCCCAACACCCTTCCCATCCTCCCCATCACTTGCCCTTCCCCCCTCCCATACACTCTTCCCCCATCCCCGCCCACTCCTGTGTTCTCTTGCACCCATTCCTTACACCCTCCCCGCCCATTTCCGCCCCCTCCCCTCCCCCCAACAAAAGGAAATACTACAAGGTTATCCATGTACACATATGCTGAAAAAATATAGTTACAGATATTACATATTTGGCAACCCTTTACTCTGAAGGTAAAACTGTTGTCTTTTCTGTCTGTCTGTCTGTCTGTCTGTCTGTCTGTCTGTCTGTCTGTCTGTCTGTCTGTCTGTCTGTCTGTCTGTCTGTCTGTCTGTCTGTCTCTCTCTCTCTCTCTCTCTCTGACCTCTCCCTCCGCCCCTCCAAACTCTCTCTCCCTCTCCCTTCTTTTCCGGTACACCTTGTAAACTCTCTCTTATCTCAGAGCCAGTGAGATCACACACACACACACACACACACACACACACACACACACACACACACACGCAGAAGTTACAATCTAGGTCATGGTAATACTTCCTGTCTTCCTGACGCACCTGTCCACCGGCGTCTTCCTCTTTACTGCCTCTGTCTCATCTGTTACATTTTCCCTTTTCCATATTTTGATTTCTATCTTCGTCTGTCTCTTCACATATCTCAGTCGTGATTTCCAGCTCTTAATCCCTTTTCCAGTTCCTTTCGCGTCTTTTCCACTTTTCCTGGGACCTGGCTGATGCGTTCTCTTCTAGACCCCCCTTCCATATCTCTGTCTTCCGTTCCGTATCTCCTTCGGTCTCTCGTATATCCGCTTCTTCCACAGTACCTTTCCGGCTGTCCGGGGCTTCTTTTCCGGCCCTAACGTACCCTTTTCCGGCTATTCAATGCTTCTTTTCCGGCCCTAACGTACCCTTTTCCGGCTATTCAATGCTTCTTTTCCGGCCCTAACGTACCCTTTTCCGGCTATTCAATGCTTCTTTTCCGGCCCTAACGTACCCTTTTCCGGCTATTCAGTGCTTCTTTTCCGGCCCTAACGTACCCTTTTCCGGCTATTCAGTGGTTCCTTTCCGGCCCTGTCTCACCTCCTCCCGGTGCTGAGCGGAAGAGGTGCAACGCGGGAAGCTGAGGTGTAGGAAGGACCTCGCGAATATGTACTCAGGTTTAGGGCCAAGGATACATAGACGCGTTCCTGTAACCACAGCCCCCGTCCCATCCCTCCCTTCCCCTTATCGAGTACACCTTTGTTCTTCCGTCTGTCCTCTCCCTTCACGTCCTGGTGAACAGGAAACTTGCTATGAAGGTATCCATTGTGGTTTCTATATGTACAAAGATTACATATATACCATTTGAGTTGCCATTAAGGTATCTTATGTCACCTTGGAGACGTGTTTTTAGAAATTCTATCATTGAGCTTCGCGGTCAATCATGACTGGAAATAATGCCAAAGGGGAGTTGAATGATTGTGTGCAGAGCAGTCGAGCAGTTAACCCATACAATCTGTCAGGTTCTGCAATTGCTTGAATGCTGCACTCATCGATTTATTCATATCATAATTGTTTGATTATTATTTGCGTACCTGGTTAATATTAGATCATATTCCATGGCTACCTTGCAGGCGTTGTTATAGTTCTATTACTATCTAAATGTACAGGTAAAGGCTCTGGATAAGCCATATATATATATATATATATATATATATATATATATATATATATATATATATATATATATATATATATATATATATATATATATATATATATATGTCGTACCTAATAGCCAGAACGCACTTCTCAGCCTACTATTCAAGGCCCGATTTGCCTAATAAGCCAAGTTTTCATGAATTAATGTTTTTTCGTCTACCTAACCTACCTAACCTAACCTAACCTAGCTTTTTTTGGCTACCTAACCTAACCTTACCTATAAATATAGGTTAGGTTAGGTTAGGTAGGGTTGGTTAGGTTCGGTCATATATCTACGTTAATTTTAACTCCAATAAAAAAAAATTGACCTCATACATAGAGAAAAGGGTTGCTTTATCATTTCATAAGAAAAAAATTATAGTAAATATATTAATTCAGGAAAACTTGGCTTATTAGGCAAATCGGGCCTTGAATAGTAGGCTGAGAAGTGAGTTCTGGCTACTAGGTACGACATATATATATATATATATATATATATATATATATATATATATATATATATATATATATATATATATATATATATATATTATGGAAACGTAACATTGTAAAGATCTATACTGATAACTGAATGCCTCAAGGCTCGTGAACTAATGCCTGCTAATTTCATACACTTGAACCATCGGAACCTTGAAACCCAGACCACAAAAGCAGCAGATTGAAGCTCTACCCACTGAGCCACCAGCACCCAGAATTAGGAAGCATTCCAAAGACACCAACCTCCTGAAGAAAGTCTGAAAGAACCAGACCTTTCGTTACTAGAAAAGAGACAGGAGACATGATCGAGACTTATAAAATACTTTGAGGGATTACCCAAGTAGAAAAAAAAGATGTTCAAAATGAGAGCCAATAGAACAAAGGGACATATATCGTAGCGTGAGAATTAGATGAGTTACTGAAATGTCAGAAAGTTTAGTTTTAGCGTAATAGTGGGAAAATGGTATGACCTAAACGAATTCAAGTTGTAGAAGCCATCTCCGTCCACAATTCGAAAAGTAGATATGATACAGGAATTAAGCAAGCGTCATTAGACAGCCAGAGACGGGAAAGACGGAGTCCAAGAACTAAAACACGATCCTACAGGCACAAACAGGTGAGCACACACACACACACACACGGGATCCAAGAGTCAATACTCGATCCTGCAGGCACAAATAGGTGAGTATACACACACACACACACACACACACACACACACACACACACACACACACACACACACACACACACACACAAAGCGTAAGTCTGACCTCGAGTTGTTTTATAAGTCTTGTTTCATAAGTCTTACCCAAGGTCCTTCCCGATTATTGACTGACCCAAATCTAGTGTAGTCCCCCCTCTTCCCTCCCTCCTCCCGGGGCAAGAACAGCTCCTGCCACACCCACCATCTATGGTCGCTTCCTCTACTAAATATGTATTATAAGATGAACCTTATAGACTTAGTTCTTAGTTTTCTTCTCACAATTAGACATCATTCCTACAACATTGTTTAACACACACCTGTTATTGTTAATAGGTCTAGACAGCCATAGATTATAGGCCTAGACAGCCATTGTTTATAGGCCTAGACAGCCATAGATTATAGGCCTAGACAGCCATTGTTTATAGACCTAGACAGCCATTGTTTATAGACCTAGACAGCCATTGTTTATAGACCTAGACAGCCATTGTTTATAGACCTAGAGTAAAATCCACTTGTTAGCATAGCATTTTAACGATTCATCCTGTCAGTTAATTATCTGTTGCGTCAGTCAAATACATCGTTGGTTAACTGTTGCATCAGTCAAATACATCGTTGGTTAACTGTTGCATCAGTCAAATACATCGTTGGGTATCTGTTGCATCCGTCAAATACATCGTTGGGTATCTGTCGCATCCGTCAAATACATCGTTGGGTGTCTGTTGCGTCAGTCAAATACATCGTTGGGTATCTGTTGCGTCAGTCAAATACATCGTTGGGTATCTGTTGCGTCAGTCAAATACATCGTTGGGTATCTGTTGCGTCAAATACATCGTTGGGTATCTGTTGCATCCGTCAAATACATCGTTGGGTATCTGTTGCATCCGTCAAATACATCGTTGGGTATCTGTTGCATCCGTCAAATACATCGTTGGGTATCTGTTGCATCAGTCAAATACATCGTTGGGTATCTGTTGCTTCCGTCAAATACATCGTTGGGTATCTGTTGCATCAGTCAAATACATCGTTGGGTATCTGTTGCATCAGTCAAATACATCGTTGGTTATCTGTTGCATCCGTCAAATACATCGTTGGGTATCTGTTGCATCAGTCAAATAGTGACATTAGAATTAATTTGACATTAGAGGTTAAACTTGACTTCAGAGCTTGCACAAGTCAGTATAGGACTGATACCTTGGGGTGGTAGAGAGAGATGGGGTGCAATGGAGGGCCTATTGCAACCTTCCTCAACTCCTGCAAACACCCTTGCATCACTGACCGGCAGTTCTTAACACATAATAATTCATTGGGGACAGGCAGCCAGTGGATATATATACATGTTAAGCTTATATCGAGGCGTGGGCACCCCGACACCAAAGTATATAGTCTGTATAGAGACTGTATTGACTTACTGGGAGTGAATATTGCGGGTCATAGCAATTTGGTCTTTCTGAGTTGTTTTCTATCGGGTCGCTCCAAGAGCCGCGTGTGGGCGTTGCGGTGGGCGTGTGGGCGTTGTGTTGCGTAATACTGTACACGCCCGGGCACGCCCACACACGCCCACACACACCCACGGCCTCGTGGTGCCATAATGGCACTATGCCATGGGTTGTGTACAGAATAATTTCAATGGAAATATGTGAGGAGTGAAGTCACTCGACTTTCTAACTTCTGATTGTTTCGAGGAAGAATGGAGTGCACACCTGCCACCAGCCGCGTGCTCGGTCTCCTGGGCCCCGCCTTTCTAACCAATTTATTTTTCCTCGTAATTGAGGAAAAATAAATTGGTTAAGAGGGGAGCCAAGAGCTAATAGCTCGATTTTGCAGATATAAAGTGTATCTGAAAATACTTATATACTATATAAGTATTTTCAGATACTTATATAGTATATACTATATACTTAAAATACTTGTTGATCAAACCACACTTTTTAGTGTGTGGTTTGGTCAACATATTTCAGCCACGTTATTGTGAATCACCGTCTGCATCCAGACCCCAGCATTACGAGTCCAGAGCGCTGTCTACTCAGCTATCAGGCCCTCCTCCCCTTTTGAATGTGTTTTACGTTTTAGATTCAGCTACTCAGAACATCAGTTCCAAGTAGCACGGGCTATGGTGAGCCCGTAGTGGACTTACCTGGCACAGGAGCGGTGCAAGTAGCACGGGCTATGGTGAGCCCGTAGTGGACTTACCTGGCACAGGAGCGGGGCAAGTAGCACGGGCTATGGTGAGCCCGTAGTGGACTTACCTGGCACAGGAGCGGGGCAAGTAGCACGGGCTATGGTGAGCCCGTAGTGGACTTACCTGGCACAGGAGCGGGGCTGTCTTTGTGTGTGTGTGTGTTTTATTAAATAGTACAGAAACAGTTAGATCAATTAAAGACAGGAGGGAGCGAACGTGAGATCTGACAGCTGCCTCGACTTGGCAACACTGCCTTCCACGTGACCCGTGACGTCACTAGTGTTGTGGTGAGAGGGGAGACTGAGCAAGGGGAAATTTAAGTTAGACTCAGGTTTACCCAAAAATGTTCTTACCTAACAGTCCATACTGCGCAGGACGTCCAGGGCCGAGTTTCAGCTGCTGGGACCCTGCCTCTCTGCTATTTATTGTAATGACTCTCGGCCTCATAGGTATCTTGTCATAACTGATTTTGAAACTATGGATGAAAGTAGTTACTAGTATTTCTGCTTTTTAGTTGGTTTCATGTGTTCACTGGTGTTACTCTGTTGAAGTATGTTGGTAACAGCCTTGTGGGTCATCTGCGTGTGTTATGCTTGGGTTGAGCTCTGGCTCTTTGGTCCCGCCTCTTAACTGTCAATCAACAGGTGTACAGGTTCCTGAGCCTATTGGGCTCTATCATATCTACACTTGAAACTGTGTATGGAGTCAGCCTCCACCACATCACTGCCTAATGCATTCCATCTGTTAACTACTCTGACACTGAAAAAATTCCTTCTAACGTCCCTGTGTGTGTGTGTGTGTGTGTGTGTGTATTCACCTAGTTGTGCTTGCGGGGGTTGAGCTCTGCTCTTTCGGCCCGCCTCTCAACTGTCAGTCAACTGTTACTAACTACTATTTTATTCCCACACCACACACACACCCCAGGAAGTAGCCCGTGACAGCTGACTAATTCCCAGGCACCTATTTACTTTTAGGTAACACGGACATCAGGGTGAAAAAAACTCTGCCCATTGTTTCTTGCCGGCGCCCGGAATCGAACCCGGGACCACAGGTGCTGTCCGCTCAGCCACCGGCTAAGTGTGTGACCCTGCAGGTTACGAATACAAACAGTCTGGTGGACCAGGCTGTCATCCCTACAGTCTGACGCCCCAGGTCAGGCTGGCAACCCGCCAGGCCACAGTAGACCAAACACTGAAATTGTCCACATGCAAGTACACACCTGTGTAAAACACATATGTGACTTGCGGTGTACATACCATATATATAGGTACAGTATGTGCATGTGTACTGTTGATGGTGCCAGAGTGTGCAGTTGTTACCTTGTTGAGAGAGAGAGAGAGAGAGAGAGAGAGAGAGAGAGAGAGAGAGAGAGAGAGAGAGAGAGAGAGAGAGAGAGAGAGAGAGAGAGAGAGAGAGAGAGAGAGAGAGAGAGAGACTACATTTTTAATACCACCAATCCTGGCCACACCTTCTAACACCACACCACACCACACCACACCTACCACCACCACACCCAGCACCACACCTACCACCACACCACACCCAGCACCACACCTACCACCACCACACCACACCCACCACCACACCTACCACCACCACACCACACCCACCACCACACCTACCACCACCACACCACAGTTCCCTCCGACCTTGGCTACTACATTTTTCACTTTCTCCTGCCTGACTCCTGAGGTGGTCTGGTGACTTCGTGCTGTGTGTGTGTGTGTGTGTGTGTGTGTGTGTGTGTGTGTGTGTGTGTGTGTGTGTGTGTGTGTGTGTGTGTGTGTGTGTGTCCATCAATGAGTTCCTGCAGGATGGAGTAGTTAGCTCTTGGACCCCGCCTTTCCAACCGTCGGTCGTTTGATAATCTCTCTCTCTCTCTCTCTCTCTCTCTCTCTCTCTCTCTCTCTCTCTCTCTCTCTCTCTCTCTCTCTCTCTCTCTCTCTCTCTCTCTCTCTCTCTCACACACACACACACACACACGGTAACTCCCGGATACCTGCCAGGGGCGGGAACAGTTGCATCAGGTAAAAGAAAACTCAGCAATTTTGGCTGATAATCGAACCTGGGTCACTCAATGGCAAATCGCATACGGTGACCAGCAGACCCACCTGTGTGTGTTCTACCCTTTCCAGAGAGAGAGAGAGAGAGAGAGAGAGAGAGAGAGAGAGAGGGAGAGAGAGAGAGAGAGAGAGAGAGAGAGAGAGAGAGAGAGAGAGAGAGAGAGAGAGAGAGAGAGAGAGAGAGAGAGAGAGAGAGAGAGAGAGAGAGAGAGAGAGAGAGAGAGAGAAAAACAGACAGACTACCCTTGGCTGTCATTATTGACACTGTCAGAGAAATTCCTAACCTTCAGATAAATATCCCCTCATAATACACTCAACAAAACTCATGTATGATTAATACCAACAGCGACAATACACAACGTATTAATTGCAATTATTATTGTAATTATTATTATTAATTCGCGCCGTAGAACAAGGTAATTCGCTACTAAACGACAGAACCACCAAGCAGCAGTGAGGGGAACTGTGGGGAAAGCCGAGCTTCATAAAGCCTACACCACCGTCTCCAGCCAACACCACCATCGCCCTTAATGACCACTCTCACTTGTATGAACCTAACCCTGTGGGTTAGCACTATCTTGCCCCCCCCCCCCCACACACCCACCTCGCCAGGACTTAAGACGACGCGTCCTAATTCACACACACTTCTTTTCCCGTCTTGGACTTGTCAACAACTTGTTTACTTGTTTGGGGGAGCGGGGGGGGGGGAGGGATAAAACAGTAAACAAAGACAGGTATTAGGGGGGGGAGGGGAGGAACTGTCAGGGGGAAAGCGCCAAGCCATTACGACTATATAGCACTGGGAAGGGGTCAGGATAAGGATTTGGGATGGGACGGAGGGAAAGGAATGGTGCCCAACTACTTGGATAGGGGAGGGGGTAGGAGTAATGGGTACATTCAACGTGAGTTACAAACAGAATGTTGTATTTCTAGATAGAGCGAATATAACCTCAACAGCTGGTGAGAAAGCTATCACAGGTAGTGGGGGAGGAAAACAACAGGTTATCTTGAGGTTATCTTGAGATGATTTCGGGGTTTTAGTGTCCCCGCGGCCCGGTCCTCGACCAGGCCTCCACCCCCAGGAAGCAGCCCGTGACAGCTGACTAACTCCCAGGTACCTATTTACTGCTAGGTAACAGGGGCATTCAGGGTGAAAGAAACTTTGCCCATTTGTTTCTGCCTCGTGCGGGAATCGAACCCGCGCCACAGAATTACGAGTCCTGCACGCTATCCACCAGGCTACGAGGCCCTCTCCCCAACAGGCCTTTTGTTTTCCAGCTACCTGTTGAAAACAACAGGTAGCTGTTACCTGTTCGTAGCAACAGGTAACAGAAACACAGCAAGTAGGGACAACCACAACACAGGTAGTGAAGACATATAGAGGAGGGGGGACCACAGGAAGTGGGGGTGCCACAGAGGACGACCAGGCAAGAAGGGGGAGGGGGGGTCTGTGGGGGGCCATTCCCCCCACAGGTAGTGGGGGGGTGGAGGAGGAAGGTGAGCGCAGAGACAGGAAGTAGGGACAAAAACACAGGTAGTGGAGAGAGGACAGGTACTGGAGGCCAAGAAGCACAGGAAGTGGGTGTGCAAAGAGGGGGGAGGGGGTGGGGGAGGAACAGGGGGGAGGGGGGAAGAGGGGGAGGGGGAGAAAGAGGGGGGCGCATGCTGCTCACCTCACATGGTAAACTTAAGCTGTGATTAAAAAAACAAAAAAAAAGCTTAGTTGTGACGTCAAAAGATCTCAGTGTAACCCCTTCTCGCCCTTTCTTGTTTGGGGTGGGGGAGGGGGGATCGAATGGAGGGGAGATGGTCGAGTGGAGATGGAGAGTGGGGGGGTCGAGTGTATGGGACGAGGTCGAGAAATATGGTTGTGATTGCAGTAAGTTAAGTCACCCCTAAGATGGTATTCCCATTTTCTTCCAAAAAAAAAACTCGCCCAGTCCTGTAATTCGGAGATTTTGCACGTAATAAGTTCACTTTTATGCCGGCATACATTCCCATACTTAATGTTTTGCCACAACACTTCTTTATGGGAAATAGACAGTGTGGATTTCATGGTTTCATTCACAGCTGATCATTTATACTTTAATTCACATCTCACACACCAGCTTCTCCGCACACCTGCGCTGCTAAATCCTTATCCAGACTAACAGCTTTTTGACCAAGCAACACTTTATTTATCCAAAGATTAATACAAAACTATCACAATCAACTGCTATTCCTTTTATTGTAAAAATTTTGGAAGTTGTGCTGTTAATTGCATACTCTTATCAACATTGTTAACTGGTGTTCAGTCGCATCTTTATAATAAGATTTCAACTTAAAATTCAATAAAGTAGAATTTGTTGAATATATTGAGTGTATGTATGGTGTGTAATGAGTATGTATAAATATATTGAGTGTATGTATGGTGTGTGATGAGTATGTGAAGTGTACATACAGTGTACAGAAGAGCCACAGCCTCTCTTTATCAACCACATAAACCAAGTCTGACAGAATAACAGCCTTTCTTCACCAAACACAAAAGCAACAAAGACAGTCTTTTTCCCGCAAGACATAAACCAGTTTTTGTACAACAAACAAAATCACTCATCATACACCTTATAAAAATAGTCATTATGCAATGCAACAAAAATAAATAAAAAAAACTCCTATCCAAACACAACACTGGATGGAAAACACCTGTTTTCCCGCCACATTAATGCAAGAAAACAGCTACCCTCAACAGAACTACAGCTGCACTCTCTGTATATATATATAAAGAGGAATTGCTACTAAAGCTTCAAGCTAAGCCTTCAACAGCTTGAGTAACTACGTATAGAGGAGCCAGGTAGATGGGGGAGTTTGAATGAAGGAGTTACCCCCTTGCATTCCGGCAGACAAGCTGTGCTGCCAACGGTAGGGCATGGACTGCTGTGGTTCTGGGTCAAGGTTCTATCCTCCCCACCACACCGTCTACCTCTCTTCTCTAACTCCTCCTCCTCCCCTTGACATTACAGCACTACCCACCTCTACTTCTCCTCTTACTCTACTACTCTCTTATCTGTGCTCCTCCACAAGCTGCCCCCTGTGCCTCTGCTCTTCTACAGTTCCACTCTTGCCACTGATTGTGCCACTCTTGCCACTGATTGTTCCACTCTTGCCACTGCTCCATTGCTCCACTTTTACCTCTGTTCTTCTCACTTTCCCTTTTCACTGATCTTCTCCTCTTGCCATGACCATCTTCTATCTCCTGTAATTGCGTCTGATGTTAATCTAATCGAGTTCAACTTTTATGACTCATTTGTGTCTCCAATTTATTTATTTCCAACGTTCTGCTGTTTCTCGATTTCAACCTTGCTATTCTGATCAGTTTCTCCTAGAATTTTGAAGGTCGTTATCATGTCTCCCTCTTGTTCGTTTCCAATTTCCTCACTTTGGCTTCATATAGTTCGATCCCCTTAGTCCAGGATCGAGTCTCCTTGCGTGTACTGGGGCTTCTGTAGGTAAGTGAGAAAACTGAGGAGCGCTAATGAGGAAATTTAGGTCAAGCGACGACTGTAGAACACTCCCTTTAAGACCTAGAATGACTGCAGGCGTGACTGAACTGGTGGTTTCTGGACCAAAATCCATGCAAATGCAAGGTTATCATAACTGCAACGGGTGAATGATGCACGATGAACGGGACTATCACTATCAACGAGTGAAAGTACCTAGGAGGAAGCATTACACTTGATAAAGACACAGAATACAAAATACAAGTATATAAAAATGACAGGTGCTAGGCTTTTAAAGTAGACAATTCATACCCTATTAGGTATATACACATCACGTGGCCTGTAAAAGGGCAGACAGTACTGTTATCAGACAGACATCAAAATATTTATGATAATATGTCATATGTGAGAGACTTTATCACATGTGATAAAACTCCGTACAGCTGGTATGACAAATTCAGAGATCTCTACGAGAACACACACACACACACACACACACACACACACACACACACACACACACACACACACACACACACACACACACTAAGACAACAGACCCGTCCATCACCTCCCAAGACTTAAGAGGAGCGGATGGTGATATCCATAACTGAGACTCGTTTCCCAGGTCCAGCTCCAGTACTTCCTCAGTCACCGGAACAGCCTTGAGCCTCCGTCTCCCTCTCACCCTCACAAGAGCTACACAGACGACGTATCCTTGATATTATAATATTCTGGGACGACACCCTGCCTGTTTGGTAGAATCAGTCTACCTAGTCGACCAGATCACACCCCACCGTTTGCTAGGACCATTATATACCTGGTCGACCAGACCAGCTACCCAGTGGGCACATGATGACATGGATATTCTTGGATACTCTGCCCACTTGATACTGGCAAATGACCTATGCGATGCGCACACACACACGCTCCTCCTCTCTATACCTTGACACACGCTAGTGACGTCAAAGGCAGCCCTGGCATCACAATACTGGCCACGCCTGGTTTACCATGTCACCCCCTCATACCCTTTCATGGCCAGTACGTGAAAATTAACCTAACCTATCTTAACTTAACCTAACCTAACCGCAAACATAAGCAACTGTGAACGAGCCTAGGTTAATACAGCCTATCGATATATACGGGGTTTGATAAACTGAGGCCAGATTCACGAAAGCACTTACGCAAGCACTTACGAACGTGTACATCTTTCCTCAAGCTTTGGCGGCTTTGGTTACATTTATTAAACAGTTTACAAGCATGAAAACTTGCCAATCAACTGTTGTTATTGTTATAAACAGCCTCCTGGTGCTTCGGAGCTCATCAACTGTTTAATAATTTTAAACTAAGCCGCCAAAGATTGAGAAAAGATGTACAGGTTCGTAAGTGCTTGCGTAAGTGCTTTCGTGAATCTGGCCCCAGAAAATGAGCTTTGACTTTAGTCCTGTCTTGCGTAAGATTTGACAGTTGTTTGACAGCGCTGTCATTGCTCGTTTACACGGCAGGGTGTCTAACCGTAGTTAATCTATCCCTACTGTGTTTTGGATGGAAAAAATTAACTCATACCCATCCTGTGGGGTGGTAGTGGGGATGGTTATCGAAGCACATAATGGGTACAGGGACGCAACCCCAGCATTCGTTTAGCTAAGCAAGTTACAGAATTAACGAGCAGTTACAGCGATGATTAACAAGTTAAACATTGATGAGCTTGTTGCATCACTGATGAGTTGTTTATATCATTGATGACCTAGTTACAGAGGGGAGGGTAGTATCAGGAGATAGCACCACGCCATTAAGACTATACAGCACTTGGAAGGGGTCAGGATAAAGATTTGGGATGGGACGGGGGGAAAGGAATGGTGCCTCAACCACTTGTGGACGGTCGGGGATTGAACGCCAACATGCATGAAGCGAGACCGTCGCTCTACCATCCACCCGAAGTGATTGGGCAACCTCACAGAGTTTTATTAACATATACATCAATAGTCAATTCACAGCTTTTCATTAGACTACATTAACTGAACCACAATGATCTGGTAGCTCAGCAGTTTACATTTGTGGTGTACTAGTTACATGTTAGAGTGCCTCTGATATGTGGTAAACTTACACGTTGGTCATCAACATATATTACTGAAGGAAACGTTTAACATTGCATGTACGAGATCAGACATCTTCTAACTCTTCTTTGCAGGCTAAGAACTCTCCGTCCCACAGCTTATATTAAAGTTTGTCCTTATATATGCTACCAGAACGCTATCGGCCATAGTGTCGACAGTATCCCTTTGGATTCAATGTGATAAACAGTGTAGGGATAGTGTCCAGTCGTTCCTCCCTGCCCAGGGTTCGAAACCCTCAAGCAGGCTGCGTATGTCATAAAGAAGAGCGCGAAGTGTCTCACAACTGATGACAATTCAAGTTCAAGTAAGTTTATTGAGACAAGACCAAAAAATACATCTCAAAGGGACAGAGTAGCTTAGGCTATTTCTACCCCCGTGATGACAATGCCCTTGTCAAGCCTCCAGGGGCCAGATTCACGAAAGCACTTACGAACGTGTACATCTTTCCTCAATCTTCGAAGGCTTTGGTTACATTTATTTAACAGTTTACAAGCATGAAAACTTCCCATTCAACTGTTGTTATTGTTATAAACAGTCTCCTGGTGCTTCCTAGCTCATTAATTGTAAACAAAGCCGCCAAAGATTGAGAAAAGATGTAGAGGTTCGTAAGTGTTTGCGTAAGTGCTTTCGTGAATTTGGCCCCAGACCCGTGAAGCCTCATGCAGCAAAAAAAATATATTCGTTTCATATTATAAAGCAATAAAACCATCATAAAAAAGTACACCTAAAGCCATCTGTAATAATATATTCAACAGACATATATATACCTGTTTTCACCTCGTCAAGGACGCAAGAAATCGGTTACTTGATATTCAATACTTTTCCTAATATTTTATCGGGAACAAAATATTCAATAGGTAACTCAAATATTCTGTATTTTATAGTCCAAATCGCAACAAAAACAGATGCAAGTTTTGCACTTGTGGAGGAATTGAAGTCCATTGACAAACATTAGGCTCCAGAACATTGGTTGAAATGCAGTAAGATTTGTTCATGATTGAAACCTGTTCCTCGATGGAGTTCTAGCTACGAGTAAGGTCAGCAAAGCTGACCTGGTTCACTTCTGACATAATCTTGTCAGTATATCATGTCTTAGAAGGATGAGGGAAGATGGCGTCTTCTTAAATATTTAGATTGTACTGGATATTCACAGATTACTTTTTATTGTTATATATATAATAATATTAGATAGTGTATATATATCACACTACCGTGGATGTAGCATTTATTCACTTTGGTGCTATAGGTGCCCCGAATACCCGAACATTTTATATAACTTATGGCGAGGTATCCCTAATCCTTCTGTGCTTCAGTGGTAGGCACGGAGACAGGCAATTCTCATTTAGGGAGCGGTTAGTTACCATGGGAATCTTCTCTTTTAAGGCTAAACTCACAGCACAGGTGGTAGAGCATCCGGCTCTTGTCAAGAGGACGAGTGGTAGAGTTCTTTATCCGGCGAGCCACCAGTCCGGATAAAGAAAAGGTGAATAATATAATATAGGCTATAGCACTTATAGCCTAAGGTGCCTCATGGAACAGATATTCTTTGTATTACGATTATATTATTCACCTGTTCTTTATCCGGACTGATGGCTCACTGTCCCGTGAAAATGAGACACGGGGTAGTTACAGAAGCATCTAACGATAGATATTTAAGCTTGGAATCGTCTATACTTGGAGCACGCGACGCTTGCCGACAGTCAAGGCCGAGCTCTCACCGGGCAGGAAGAGAAATTTATGACCCTCAAGTGATAAGTGGCTCGTTAATCACACAAAAAGCTGAAAATACATATGTATGTCTCATGTTTAGCTGAAGCTAGCCTTGCACATTCTCACAATATTCGTATGCCTTATGTTTAGCTGAAGCTAGCCTCGCACACTCACAATATTCATATGTTTAGCTGAATCAAGCCTCGCACATTCCTTCATCATTTCTAATGTTTAGATCAAGGTAGCCTTACACACTCTCACAACACTAATGGCCAGACTCTGCACTGTTTATAGAGTGGTTATTGTGCTTCCCTGCTACACAACGCCTCTTAGCTTATATCTCGTGTTCTTCAAACAAATTTTGCATACTCGCGAGATACAAGAGACAAGCTGGTGATATACCGCTTTCTTTCACACACACAAACACATCAACTGGAAATCTCTTTGGACGCAAGTGCTTGACGCGTCCGCAAGCACGTGTCACGCTGATTGCTTGTAAACAATGAACAGCTGACCGTGACCCTGGAAGAACCCGCCAATTTTTCACGACAAAACAGTTGACCTCTAAAACAAATGATGAACGCTTTCACTACAAATTGTTTTTTTTACTTTATATTGTATATTATTCAATAAAGATCATATTTAAATCAATTTACAAGAGAAAATACTACATGTATATATATATTATATATAATTCTACAAATTGTAGAAACATTTAAAACATAGAAAAATGGTTGCACAGAATATTATAATTTACAATTGATAAATTATCATGTAGAATCCTAGACAATAATTCCTAATTGATATTTTATACTGAAGTAGCTTTAACTCTAAAACTATTTCATCAGTTAAAGTAATAATCAGATCCATAAACATGTTCTTCCACGGGAGTCGAACCCGGAGAGGTCTGATGGCTGGGGAGACCTGAAGTCTGATCACATTAATGGACTAAATCTTACAATTACCTAAATTTGTTATTCATGAACTTTTCTATCTCATTTATCCTATTGATGCTGTGTGTGTACTCACCTATTTGTGCTTACGGGGGTTGAGCTCTGGCTCTTTGGTCCCGCCTCTCAACCGTCAATCAACTGATGTACAGGTTCCTGACCCTATTGGGCTCTGTCATATCTACACTTGAAACTGTGTATGGAGTCAGCCTCCACCAAGCCTGTGTGTGTGTATGTGTGTGTGTGTGTGTGTGTGTGTGTGTGTGTGTGTGTGTGTGTGTGTGTGTGTGTGTGTGTGTGTGTGTGTGTGTGCTAACCTAGTTGTGCTTACAGGGTGGAACATCTGCTCTTCAGCCCCGCCTTTCGACCATGTCAATGCTGTGCTTTCAAGCAGAGTGCATAAGTTCTTTTTTTCAGGCATTTCTCATCTCGTTGGCCATTCAAAAATGACATAAGATCCATTTAGTTTTCATACATTTATGCAAAGTTTGGCTTTAACCTAGTTATTGGTTCACCGACCTTTCCTTGCCCCACTAAATTAAAAAAATATATTTATAAAATCAAATAACAGATTTATCTCAGGTTTGTCAATAATGCCTTTATTGGGAAACTTCCTTGGCGTTAATAATGACGAAGTTTGTCAATAATGCCTTTATTGGGGAACTTCCTTGGCGTTAATAATGACGAAGTTTGTCAATAATGCCTTTATTGGGGAACTTCCTTGGCGTTAATAATGACGAAGGGTGGAAACTAGAAAGGATGTAAGCTTGCTGAGATGAAAAAATCCTTTTCCTTTACTTTATTATATATGTATACTCTGTGAGGTGTGCCTAGCTTCTATGTGTATACATATTATACATAGTATAGACCATCCTCATTAACGTGCCCTTAAGCATATACGACCTCATCGTATATGCTTAAGGTCATATGATGATATGATGATGTCATCAAGGTGCCCACATCTGGCGGCTGACAGCTGAGTGGACAGCGCTTCGGATTCGTAGTCCTGAGGTTCCGGGTTCGATTCCCGGTGGAGGGCGGAGACAAATGGGCAAAATGTTTCTTTCACCTTGATGCCCCCCCTGTTACTTAGCAGTAAATAGGTACCTGGGAGTTAGACAGCTGCTACGGGCTGCTTCCTAGGGGTGGTGTAACAAAAAGGAGGCCTGGTCGAATACCGGGCCGCGGGGATGCTAAGCCCCGAAATCATCTCAAGATAACCACACGTATTCACAACAACCAGTAGTGTTCCTGCACTTAGACCTCAGCCTCGTCTCATCTTTATCAGTTCGCGTATCTCCGCGTTCCAAGGAGTGGTACGATCAATAACAGTTGATAACAGATATCGCTCATTGGATCATTACAGCCATCTGCTTCCTGTTTGTCAAACTCTTGCCGGGAACTTCCCAGTTTGATTAAATCAAATCATCTTCCAGTTGCTTCCAGGATCTGCTGAGTTGCACCCAGCATGCTTGACTTAACTTGTAAATCAACTGAGTCAACATTTATCAAGCATTTACGCAACCTGTACATCATTTGTCAATCATGGCGGCTTTGTTTATATTTACTAAACAGTTTATGAGCTTGGAACTTCACAACCCAATGTAAGTATTGTTGTAAACAATGATTGTATATTATTGTTTATAACAATAATTCTTGTATCTTAATTCTTGTCGTAATTTTTGCATCGTCCACAAACATGGAGGCCAAATCCTCTGGAATCAACCTGTCCTCCTACAGCCTGTCCTCCTACACCCTGTCCTCCTACAACCTGTCCTCCTACAGCCTGTCCTCCTACACCCTGTCCTCCTACAACCTGTCCTCCTAACAACCTGTCCTCATACAACCTGTCCTACAACCTGTCCTCCTACAGCCTGTCCTCCTACAACCTGTCCTCCTACAGCCTGTCCTCCTACAACCAGTCCTCCTACAACCTGTCCTCCTACAACCCGTCCTCCTACAACCTGTCCTCTTACAACCTGTCCTCCTACAACCCGTCCTCCTACAACCTGTTCCCCCTACAACCTGTCCTCCTACAACCTGTCCTCCTACAGCCTGTCCTCCTACAACCAGTCCTCCTACAACCTGTCCTCCTACAACCCGTCCTCCTACAACCTGTCCTCCTACAACCTGTCCTCCTACAACCAGTCCTCCTACAACCTGTCCTCCTACAACCCGTCCTCCTACAACCTGTCCTCTTACAACCTGTCCTCCTACAACCCGTCCTCCTACAACCTGTTCCCCCTACAACCTGTCCTCCTACAACCTGTCCTCCTACAGCCTGTCCTCCTACAACCAGTCCTCCTACAACCTGTCCTCCTACAACCCGTCCTCCTACAACCTGTCCTCCTACAACCTGTCCTCCTACAACCTGTCCTCCTTCAACCTGTCCTCCTACAACCTGTCCTCCTACAACCTGTCCTCATACAGCCTGTCCTCCTACAGCCTGTCATCCTACAACCTTTCCTCCTACAACCAGTCCTCCTACAACCTGTCCTCCTACAACCCGTCCTCCTACAACCTGTCCTCCTACAACCTGTCCTCCTACAACCTGTCCTCCTTCAACCTGTCCTCCTACAACCTGTCCTCCTACAACCTGTCCTCATACAGCCTGTCCTCCTACAACCTGTCCTCCTACAACCTGTCCTCCTACAACCTGTCCTCCTATAACCTGTCCTCCTTCAACCTGTCCTCATACAGCCTGTCCTCCTACAGCCTGTCCTCCTACAACCTGTCCTCCTACAACCTGTCCTCCTACAACCTGTCCTCCTACAACCTGTCCTCCTACAACCTGTCCTCCTACAACCTGTCCTCATACAGCCTGTTCCTCCTACAACCTGTCCTCCTACAACCTGTCCTCCTACAACCTGTTCCTCCTACAACCTGTCCTCATACAGCCTGTCCTCCTACAGCCTGTCATCCTACAAAGAACGTCGCTTTTCGATCGTATGCGTTACATAAGGCAAAAAAATTATCGTACTAGAAAATGGAAGCGACGTACTGTCCTGTTTTCTGTTCTAGGTCCTCTGGTAGGATAGGGGAGACCACTTTACATAGACCGTTTTCTTAACGTTGGAAAATCTTAGGAGCACGAACGGCTGGAAGACCATTTACGTAGATCAGAAACAGGATAGGTTCGAGTACACAACCTTGAGGAACTCCGCTCGTGATATCTCGCCATTCGAATCCTTATCAAGGCTATTTATGTTGAAGTATTATTAATATTATTATTACTAACAAAAGTAATACCGGTCACTCTAGCAACAGTAAAATATTAAGTGCGAACGAGTTGGTTCTGCAATTGCTTGGTGGTTACAAATATACAAAGGTCGTGAATGCTTGAAGGCGGCTGAGAGCAAAAAAGGCAGCCAAGCACAGCGTTATCTACCTGCCGCGAGACCTTGTAGCCCGTGTGATGCTCCCCACGTTGTCAGCCGCGGGGTGATACTTTATCGAGCTGGCCCTTGTGTTCAGTCCACTACGGGCTCGCCATAGCCCGTGCTACTTTGAACTTGTTGTTCCAGGTAGCCAATCTTAAACAATAACAATGTGTTCCACAGGTCTAAAATAGTCAGTCCTACCATTTGCCAACGTCAAGAACCTGTCGTACTACTAGTGCCCTTATCCTAACCTACCATAGAACCTTAAACAGAAAACGGGACAGTACGTCACTCTCGCGAGCTTATTCCACTTACTAGTACAATATTTTTTTGTCGTATGTAACGCATACGACCGAAAAATGACGTTCTTGGCAAGAAGTCTGGTTGCATTATTGGAACTTCCAGATGCACACAAATCAAGAGCCTGAGGGAGGAATCAAATCTTCCAACCATACATGAATTATACATCTGAAT
>NC_091220.1:18141749-18406749 GCF_040958095.1 Procambarus clarkii
TTAACTACGTCACGCCCACACCCCTCACCCGTCATCCTTCAAACTCACCCGTCATCCTTCAAACTCACCCGTCATCCTTCAAACTCACCCGTCAACCCTCATAGGTCGTGTTTTGTACGTTCTGGGGGGAACCAACGTTATGAAAATGTAGCCTACTGTGATAAGCAACAGCTCCTAGATATCCCCCGTTTTCTTTGCATCGGACTCAGTAGGTTAAGGGGGGTCTACTTCATACAGAGGATGTATATACTGATGTTATACAGCTTGCAGGAATACAGTACCTGACACTGTTACATAATACATCAATGAAATACAGTACTTGCCACTGCTGCATAATACATCAATGGAATACAGTAACCTACCGCTCGTGCTGTTGTTGTAACAGATGTATGAAGGTGTAGAAGTAATTAAAGTAGAGTGGTAGATAGACACACGATCCAGCATCCTCTCCCAAACCTACCTCATCTACCATATTCCTCTCTCGCACGTATCTACCTCTCTTCTACCCCCCCCCCCGCCCCCCCCCCTCTGTCTTCCTCTCACCTCTACTCCCGTCTCCAGTCTTCCTGTTCCTGTCTCACGAGGAAGTAGTTAATGGCGACTCAGTCATCTCAAGGTTGTTCCAGATGATGGCCTTGTTCTCTTCCATCCTCTCTCACTTCCTCTCACTTCTCTCACTTCTCCAAGTGAGAGTGAGGGGGGGGAGGAGGAGGAGGAAGCTGCTGAGACAGTTTATAGACGGGAGGGAGGGGTAATTGAGGGAGGGAGGAGACAGGGAGAGCAATTTGAATGTTGGGAACAAGTCTCTCTCTGTCTGTCTGTCTGTCTCTCTCTCTCTCTTCTGTCTCTGTCTCTCTCTTATCTCTCTCTTATCTCTCTCTCTCTCTCTCTCTCTCTCTCTCTCTCTCTCTCTCTCTCTCTCTCTCTCTCTCTCTCTCTCTCTCTCTCTCTCTCTCTCTCTCTCCCTCTCTCTCCCTCTCTTCGTTTTTACCTGTGAAGAATTTCAAGAGTTTTCCCTAATCTTGCCATCTACAATGGCGAATGGTTCTCTCGATGCTTGCTTGATCTACGAGCCTGTTTGTTCTCGCAGCCTGCAGACCACCAAAGCCCTCACAGCAGCCCCGTCCTCCTGAGGTCCCACAACCTCAAAAAAACGGTCAATGTAAAGTGCCCTTATCCTAACCTGCCAGAGGACCCACAACAGAAAATGGGACAGTTCGTCAGCCGCTTCCATTTTCTAATACGACAATTTTCTAGCCTTATGTAACGCATACGTGCGAAAAGCGACGTTCTATGTAGGAGGACAGGTTGTAGGAGGACAGGTTGTAGGAGGACAGGCTGTAGGAGGACAGGCTGTAGGAGGACAGGCTGTAGGAGGACAGGTTATAGGAGGACAGGTTGTAGGAGGACAGGTTATAGGAGGACAGGTTGTAGGAGGACAGGTTGTAGGAGGACAGGTTATAGGGGGACAGGTTGTAGGAGGACAGGTTGTAGGAGGACAGGCTGTAGGAGGAAAGGCTGTAGGAGGACAGGGTTGTAGGAGGACAGGTTGTAGGAGGACAGGTTGTAGGAGGACAGGGTGTAGGAGGACAGGTTGTAGGAGGACAGGTTGTAGGAGGACAGGTTGTAGGAGGACAGGGTGTAGGACAGGTTGTAGGAGGACAGGTTATAGGGGGACAGGTTGTAGGAGGACAGGTTGTAGGAGGACAGGGTGTAGGAGGACAGGCTGTAGGAGGACAGGGTGTAGGAAGACAGGCTGTAGGAGGACAGGGTTGTAGGAGGACAGGTTGTAGGAGCACAGGCTGTAGGAGGACAGGTTGTAGGAGGACAAATAGGTGAATACACACACACACACACACACACACACACACACACACACACACACACACACACACACACGCACACACACACACACACACACACACACACACACACACACACACACACACACACACACACACACACACACTCACACACACACACACACACACACACACACACACACACACACACACACACACACACACACACACACACACACACAAACACGCACGCGCGTGTGCGTGCAGGTACCACAAGGCCAGAGTGACACATGCAGGCTGGTAACATCATGAGGGCGAACAGCGGAACAAATAAGGAACGAGGAACAGGAACGGAAACGAAAATGGGAAGTTTAAAGAAAACGGAAGAAGGGGGGATAAATTAACAAGGCACAAAAGGCGGAGAGGACCTTCGACAAACCGCCAGCTTCCTGTCCTCCTCAAGGCCACTAGCGTTACCGCCTCTCAGGTAAATTAAAGAAAACGGAGGAGGGGTTGAAAGAAGAAAGTGAAATAAGATGAATGAAAATGATGATAAAGTGAAGGAAATGAAGAGGGAATAACGAATAAATACTGTATAGATGATAGAAATGAATGCAGTCCCGCGAAAGAAAAGAGAGAAGCAGAATGGCCTTCTCTCCCACCGACTCCACTTCCCCCCCTCCACTAATCAACAGCTCCACTTCCCCCTCTACTACAATTACAACATCTTAAAAATCATTCTCAAAACGTTTCTCTAACCACTTCAAGGAGACTAATCACCCTACCTTGAATGAAATAGTAACATCATGTCCTTTTGCCTCAAGAAACTATATGGGTCAGATTCACGAAACACTTACGAACCTGTCCATCTTTTCTCAATCTTTGGCGGCTTTGTTTACAATTATTAAACAGTTAATGAGCTCCGAAGCACCAGGAGGCTGTTTATAACAATAACAACAGTTGATTGGCAAGTTTTCACGCTTGTAAACTGTTTAATAAATGTAACCAAAGCCGTCTAAGATTGAGGAAAGATGTACACGTTCGTAAGTACTTGCGTAACTGCTTCGTGAATCTGGCCCCATACTGGTAACGACCTGTAGTTTATCAATGTAAACTAAGGTTTACGTTCGTAGCAACAACGGAATGTACACAGAGTTGTACAACCAAGCTGTTGGTGGATGTACAACTTTGCCTTTACACCAGGTCCAATAGATGTTTAATAATTGTAAACAAAGCCGCCAAAGATTGAGAAAAGATGTACAGGTTCGTAAGTGTTTGCGTAAGTGCTTTCGTGAATCTGGCCCCTGGCCTACACAGCCCAGCAGATATTTTGCAGTACGTGGGTAAAGCATTTAGAAGTGGGATTCGAACACACGGATATGGCAAAAAAAAGCTATTATAGAAAAGTTATAGAAAAAACCTGTTATAGAAAAGTTCAAAAGGTCATCACTTGTGAGTCGAGTGCCACATTTATTTTCACCATCATGAACAGGGGTTTGGCAGCGGGTTTAACGAGCATTCAGCCAAAGTTGGTGAGAATAGGTTGTCTGAATCATTGTGTGGCTGCTTTGAGAGGTTTGGTGTTGTCCTCGACCAGCCGTCCTCATAAACAAAGCCCAAAAACTCTTTAATCCTACTCCAAAGCTCTGTTTATACGTGAAAAACATTTCACGCGTGATTCGCAATTAATGACGTTCGAACTTTTCTCGAACAGTGCTTCGTTCATGTCCTCTGTTCGGCTCGAAGCTCTCCAAATGCTTCAACGTACAACAAATAAATATAAACGCCGGCAGAGCCTAAAACGTCTAACCTAACCTTTGCCTATTACACAAAAATCTGATATATAATATAATTATTTTATATATGAGTATATATATACCAATTTTAAGCACACACACAACGTTGAAGTTTATAAATATATCTTAGGAGTCAGCCGTAGCTTGGGTGAGCATTGTCTCCAGATGAGTCGATTCTTAGAACTAAGAATGACTCGATTCATCATGTACGATACAAACGCAGGAATGATTCGAGCCTCTGAATCATTGCTCGAAGCAGAGACTCGAGTCTCGTCACCCGGTGATCGGAACAGCGATTCATCTGATTCACGTCCTCAAATGACTCGTTCGTCTACGCCAGTTAAATGGTGATTTATGCTTTAGGTTGAAGGATGAGGTCGACCTTGTGGGTAGTCTTAGTGCCCACTCGACCCCCTTGGAGGGCCCAAACATAGCGCCAAGCGTAGCAGACTCGTAGCTATGTGGTAGTGGAAACGCAGTGCCAAGTGCGATGCCTGGAGTACCCGAGTCGGTCTGCGGGCATTATTGTGGTGTGTGTGTGTGTGTGTGTGTGTGTGTGTGTGTGTGTGTGTGTGTGTGTGTGTGTGTGTGTGTGTGAGAGGGGGGGAGGGGGTACGAGGTCTTGCCAGAGCCTGGCATCCACGCCCTCAATGGTGATAGTGTCTTCCCACACGCCCACACGCACACACACACACACACACGCCCACACGCACACACACACACACACACGCCCACACGCACACACACACACACACACACACACACACACACACACACACACACACACACACACACGCCCACACGCCCACACGCACACACACACACACTCACACACCGGAGGGGGACCCCCGTGGCTGAGTGGATAGCGCTCGGGAGATCGTAATCCTAATGACCCGGTTCCGATTCCCAACGGACGCGGAAACAAATATACAAAACTTCCTTCACCCTCATGCCCCTGTTCACCCAGCAGTAAACAGATTCCTGCCAGTTAAACAGCAACTACGGGCACACACATCCTGGGGATGTGTTTACGTTAGAGAGAAAAATATATATAGTAGACATAGAGGAAAAAAATTATAGATTGGTTAGAAAGGCGGGGTCCAAGAGCTAATAGCTCGATTCTGCAGAGACAAATAGTCAATACACCAGGTGTGTATTGACCCTGGGACAGGTAAGGTCACCTTACCATACAATAATATTGACTAACTTGTGTAAAGTGTAATAGAATGTTATTGTTTAATTAGATAATGGGTGGGGGTGTTGTAGGGGTGAGGGAGGGGAGGGGTGAGGGAGGGGAGGGGTGAGGGAGAGGGGGGGGAGGGAGGGGGGCAGGGAAGCAACATGTAAGGTGATAGAAACAACAGCCAGGTGGATCTCAACAACCAGTAGACCTTGGCCTTGTTTTGCCCCTCCCCCCCATCTCTCCACCCTGCCCCATACCCTCCCCCCTCCCCCCCGCCCTCAACTCTACTACTCCACCCCTCACTCACCTCTCCCCCCCCCCCCACCCACCCTCACACCACTCTTGCCATGCACGCACACGCACGCAGCGTGACCTCTAATTCTACCCCACCTTAGTACCCCCATAACCTCCACGCACACACGCGCGCGCACACACGCGCGCGCACACACACACACACACACACACACACACACACACACACACACACACACACACACACACACACACACACACACACACGCACACGCACACGCACACGCACACGCACACATGCACACGCACAAAGTTACGGGCTCACCATAGCCCGTGCTACTTGCCCCGCTCCTGTGCCAGGTAAGTCCACTACGGGCTCACCATAGCCCGTGCTACTTGCCCCGCCCCTGTGCCAGGTAAGTCCACTACGGGCTCACCATAGCACGTGCTACTTGCCCCGCCCCTGTGCCAGGTAAGTCCACTACGGGCTCACCATAGCCCGTGCTACTTGCCCCGCCCCTGTGCCAGGTAAGTCCACTACGGGCTCACCATAGCCCGTGCTACTTGCCCCGCTCCTGTGCCGGGTAAGTCCACTACGGGCTCACCATAGCCCGTGCTACTTGCCCCGCCCCTGTGCCAGGTAAGTCCACTACGGGCTCACCATAGCCCGTGCTACTTGCCCCGCCCCTGTGCCAGGTAAGTCCACTACGGGCTCACCATAGCCCGTGCTACTTGCCCCGCTCCTGTGCCAGGTAAGTCCACTACGGGCTCACCATAGCCCGTGCTACTTGCCCCGCCCCTGTGCCAGGTAAGTCCACTACGGGCTCACCATAGCCCGTGCTACTTGCCCCGCCCCTGTGCCAGGTAAGTCCACTACGGGCTCACCATAGCCCGTGCTACTTGCCCCGCTCCTGTGCCGGGTAAGTCCACTACGGGCTCACCATAGCCCGTGCTACTTGCCCCGCCCCTGTGCCAGGTAAGTCCACTACGGGCTCACCATAGCCCGTGCTACTTGCCCCGCCCCTGTGCCAGGTAAGTCCACTACGGGCTCACCATAGCCCGTGCTACTTGCCCCGCTCCTGTGCCAGGTAAGTCCACTACGGGCTCACCATAGCCCGTGCTACTTGCCCCGCCCCTGTGCCAGGTAAGTCCACTACGGGCTCACCATAGCCCGTGCTACTTGCCCCGCCCCTGTGCCAGGTAAGTCCACTACGGGCTCACCATAGCCCGTGCTACTTGGAACTTGTTCCGAGTAGCTGAATCTATAACAACAACAATAGGAAAAGTCGGCACTCGATTCCTTAGTGCCAAATAGTAAACACCCACAAGAGTGCCACGCGCCATCAGTGCCAAATATACAGTGAGAGTCAGTATACTGTCCTCCGCGTATACCACCTATACGTCACTATACTCCAACCACCACTAACTACCACCATCTCTAACCACCACAACCTCCAAAACTACCCTACCACTACACACAGAAATCACAATAGCGTGATGCATCAAATGAACAAATTCTTTTATCCATATCGTAGCTCAGTCGATATGGAATGATCTCGGACGTAGGTTCGAATCCTCGTCACGGCCCTTGTGGATTTGTTTACCCTACCCCCCCCCCCCTACCACCACGTTTGTTAGACTATTGTTTGTATGTCAGTTTGTCTAGTTGTTTGGATAAGAATGGAGGCTGTAGGCTGGGGGGGGGAGGTAGCTTCACCCGACTTTGCAGGGTGACTGGTTTGGGGTACTGAACGGATATAGGCTGCTGGGGGTAGGTCCTATTGGTCCTACGGTCCTTAGGCCCGAAGGGGTCGGGCCTAATTGGGACACTCCCCCCTCCCCAAAATCACCTAATCGGCGAAATATGGTTGGCAGAGTCCCTAGATTTATTCGTTTTTTCCGTTACCTGTGGCAGGTGGCTGCAGGTGACGGATCTAACAATCCTGAGCACTCCATGTGCAAACTGTGTGAGCAGGAACTGTGGCATGATCTCCCACACTACATCACTGAATGCCCAGTTATTAGACCTTTCAGACCAGTTGGTATGAGGTACCTGGAGCTTTGCAATTACTTTATTACCTCTCGTGTTCTTGAAGATATCCTCATATTACACCCAAAATTTGCCAGTTCAGGCTACTAAACATATGTCCCTGTATGACTAACCCTCCTGCGAGATGGGGACTTGTATTACCACTGCTGCCTTATTCACTCTTGTGTTGATGATATCCTCAAAATGCATCCGGAGTCTGCCAGTGCAGACTGCCTATCACATGCCTCTGTATGACTAACCATCCTGTGTGATGGGGATTTTTTTAGCATCACCTAGTTAGCTTTTTTGACACACTGTACTCCACTTCATATAGTCTAGGGTAGCTGCACTAATGCAGATGTACCTAATAAAAAAAAATTGAGAGGGGGGGGCACTAATAATTAATACATGTACCTCATGTATTAATAAAAAAAAAAATTGAGAGGGGAGAGAGTGGGAGAGGTCAATGACTGCAGAAACCATTCGAAAAATACAATGTTCGATTCCCCAATGAAATGCGAGATACTATATTTATATAGTATCTTGGAACTTGTTCCGAGTAGCTGAATCTATAACACCAACAACATCATCACATCTGACTGTAGTATTGTAGTGACTGATACAGTGACTGTAGTGACTCTGATACAGTGAGTCTGTAGTGACTGATACAGTGACTGTAGTGACTCTGATACAGTGAGTCTGTAGTGAATGATACAGTGACTGTAGTGACTGATACAGTGAGTCTGTAGTGACTGATACAGTGACTGTAGTGAATGATACAGTGAGTCTGTAGTGACTCTGATACAGTGACTGTGATAGTGAGTGTAGTGACTAATACAGTGACTGTAGTGACTGTGATATAGTGAGTCTGTAGTGACTGTGACACAGTGACTCAGATACAGTGACTGTAGTGACTAATACAGTGACTGTGACACAGTGACTCTGTAGTTGCACGGTTAAAGTCCAAGTCCAAGATGATATTGCTTCTCAGCGACATATTAGAAAGTGGCAAAATGACTGAAAACTCGACATGAAAGAAACAGGAGGGAGTAATAATTACGACATCCCAGATACATTCACCCCGAGCTGGCATTAATAATTTCTTTGGAAAAAGCAATATACATTCCTGAATGACATCATACTTCGTAACGTTAGAATTACGTTCTTCTAACATTAAAACGTGAAGATCTTATATGTGCTCTTGTGCTGTACACTTTAATACGCAGTGTACATTGTACGGGCTATTCATGCCCGTGCCACCTCTTGTTATAGATTTAGTTACTCGGGACAAGCTCCAAGTAGCACGGGCTATGGTGAGCCCGTAGTGGACTTACCTGGCACAGGAGCGGGGCAAGTAGCACGTGCTATGGTGAGCCCGTAGTGGACATACCTGGCACAGGAGCGGGGCAAGTAGCACGGGCTATGGTGAGCCCGTAGTGGACTTACCTGGCACAGGAGCGGGGCAAGTAGCACGGGCTATGGTGAGCCCGTAGTGGACTTACCTGGCACAGGAGCGGGGCAAGTAGCACGGGCTATGGTGAGTCCGTAACTTACCTGGCACAGGAGCGGGGCCTGACAGCTGAGAGGACAGCGCTTCGGATTCGTAGTCCTGAGGTTCCCGCCTCCTCTCTCTCCCCCCCCCCCCCGGTGGAGGCGGAAACAAATGGGTAGGGTTCCTTTCACCCTGATGCGCCTGGTCGAGGACCGGGCCGCGGGAACGCTAAGCCCCGAAATCATCTCAAGATAACTTCAAGATAACCCGTAACGGACGTTAAATACACGAGGGGTAGAAATTAGCCCAACTTCCGGGCTCGCCATAGCCCGTGCTACATGGACATTTTCTTCAGAGTAGCTGTATCTAACACAACAACTATAGCCTAGTCTATTCTGTCCCTTTGAGATGTATTTCCATCAATAATCAGTATTTGCAGTATCAATCAATCACTAATCTTCCTTTAACGACAAAACTATAGCTATTTCATATACGACGACTTCTTTATTAGCTAGATCAAAACCTCCCCCCCCCCAACCACTTGGGCTGGACGGTAGAGCGACGGTCTCGCTACATGCAGGTCGGCGTTCAATCCCCGACCGTCCACAAGTGGTTGTGGCACCATTCCTTCCCTCCGTCCTATCCCAAATCCTTATCCTGACCCCTTTCCAGTGCTATACAGTCGTAAAGGCTTGGCGCTTTCCTTCTGATAGTTCGCAAACCCCACCCCTCGAACACAGGCATACAGACTATTAGACTATTAGGCTATTAGACTATTAGGTGAGTACATTACCATTTATACAAGACTAATCACCCAAATACATGATTCAGTTATACGCAAATTATACACAGTTATAAACATTCTGTGTATTCTATACACAGGAAAAAATAATGTAACTAAAATAACATAGCACCTTCGCGAGTCGACACATTGCCACGAAATCGCAGAATCGACACAATCGACTTTGAGAATGGTCCAGGACGGACCGAAACGTCGTCGTCGTCGTCGTCCCTTCACCTTCTAGTGTGTGTGGTGTCTGGTCGACGCAGACCACCACCAAACAGCCACACACATAGCAGCCATCCCACACCACCGCTTGATTGATTGATGAACTCCTTCAAGACGTGAGCAGCCTCCTCCACCTGGTGCAAGGTAAGTCACGACCCGCTGGGAAGGTGCCAGCAGCCAGCAGCAGCAGAGATGATTCACACAAGGGAAAGTCCAGGAGAGCAGACACGACCACACACTTCGCTGATTGTCACCACTCGTGGATTTCCCTTCGTGATAAGCAGACTGTGAGTGTAGATTCTGTGGGATGACTAGGTAGGGATCTGATAGCGAAGTCTGGCAGACAAGGAGGAGATAACGAAGTCTGGCAGACAGGGGGGAGATAGCGAAATCTGGCAGACAATGAGGAGATAGCAAGGAATAGGCTGTCAGCTAGCAGATAGCGAGGACAGTCAAACAGGGAGGACAGCAACACAATCAGTAGACAGGCCAAACAGATAGCGAGCTGATATAGGGACGTCATAGCGAAGCTCAGAGAGCATTTCTGTCATATTTATTGTAATGGTGAGTTTGGTGTTGAAGGAATAAGGTCGATTTTTCTCGTTCGAGGCTTGTGGACAGCTGGGAATGGCGTGCGGAGGGTCGTATCTGGCGTAAGTAGGGTCCAAAGCGGTTGTTAGAGGGTGGGGAAGTGCGTGCGGAGGGTCGAGAATTGCGTGAGGAGGGTCGAGAATTGCGTGAGGAGGGTCGAGAATTGCGTGAGGTGCGTGAGAGGGGTCGAGAGGTGCGTGTAGAGCAGCGTGTCAACAGCTGGCTGACCCGGACGAAAGTGACAGCGGCTGGGGTCGGCAAGGGAGGGTGGCCCTGTGGTGCCCTTAACATTGTCACCCCCTCAGCTCCTCCCCCAACCATCCCCCCAACACACAAACCACCTCCCCACCACTCAACTACCCAACAACCACCCCTTCTCACCCTCCCAACCACCCCAGCGGCCGTTTATGCGTCGTATGAGCAAGTCAAACACGTGTAACCAAGTCCAGAAGTGAAGAGAAAGACCCGCAAATAGTTTTGGCGGGAATTGCGTCAGCGCGCGAGGCCCCGCCCCGCGGCGTGACGTCACGGGTGAAAGTATATATCGCGGGCGGGGTTCGAAGTGCGGCAGTTGAGCGAGGCGTGTCGCAGCTGCCAGTCCACCCCAGGGTAGTGTGCTCACACGCGGTCTGTAGTGAAGTAAGGGTTTTCTAGACTGTTCGTCTATAGGCCCTGAAGACTGTTCACTCGCCCCTGACCCCAAACTACATCAGTGTTGATCGTTAATTCTCTGTGATATTTATTGTGATGGCTTCGGTAGCGGAGGAGTGCCAGGTCGCCGACCCGGGCGCCACCTTTGTCGTCACGACAGATGCTGTCGTGGTAGACAATGTCGTCGTGTCCGACAGCGTGGTAGTGTCCATCAAGACAGATGGTGCCGACGGGGCGCCGACGGGCGGGCGACAGGGGCGCCTGACGGTGCAGGTGTCACTCCCGCCGGAGCTGGCCGCCAAGCTGGGGCGGCAGGACTCGTGCGAGAGTGTCGGCAGCATGGAGGAGGAGGGCATCCAGGCGGACTCCGCCCCTGAGGGCCTCGAGCCTGAGGGCCAGGAGCCGCAGGACGGGTCCGAGCTCGAGCCCCGCTCGGAGAGGTCGTCGAGCGTCGTGTCCGACGGCAGCGAGGAAGGCGGTCGGGACTCCGGCATCGAGGCCGAGCGGGAGCCCGACATGGTGGTCCCCGACGAAGATCTCATGACCCGCATCGTCGCCCAGGTGGAGTTCTACTTCAGCGACGCCAACGTCGCCAAGGACAAGTTCCTGCTCAAGCACATCCGTCGCAACAAGGAGGGCTACGTGTCCCTCAAGCTGGTGTCGTCCTTCAAGAAGGTGAAGCAGCTGACGAAGGACTGGAGGGTGGTGGCCCACGCCCTCAACCGCTGCTCCTCCAAGATCCAGATCAACGACGTGGGCACCAAGATCCGTCGCGTGGAGCCGCTGCCGGACCTGGAGGAGGTCCCGGTGACCTGCGCCGTCCTGGTCCTCGGGCTCCAGCTGGAGAAGCCCAGCATACAGTCGGTCTCCGAGCTGTTCTCCTCCTGCGGGGAGATCGCCTTCATCAGGGTGGTGCGCGCCGGCAGCGCCCTCCCGCAGGATCTCAAGGGCCTCACCGCCAAGCACCCGGCGCTCACGGACACCAACTGCGCCTGGGTGGAGTTCGAGGTGCCCGAGGCCGCCAAGGCCGCCACGGAGATGTCCAACGAGGACGGGATGAAGGTGGTGCCCATCCTCCCCGAGGCTCAGAAGAAGCAGGAGAAGATCCAGCAGCAGAAGACCTCGCAGCCCAACAGTCGCAAGAACAGCGTCATAAGCAACCAGCAGCAGAAGGGTCCCGCCAGCCGCAAGAACAGCACCGCGGGCAAGACCCGCAAGGACAGCACCACCTCCGACAGCGACTGCGGCTACCAGCGGTACCCGCGCCGCAAGTGTCTCTCACTGCCGCAGACGCAGTCTCCTAACCTGAAGGAACTCTCCGCCGTGGTCGAGGCCCGCAGGAATCGCCCCAAGAGCAAGTCCTGCACGGAGTTCCAGCTGGGGTCGCCGCCCTCGTCGTCCTCCTGGGTGCAGAGGCACCTCTTGGCCGCCGCTGCGGCGTCCGCAGCCTCGGCCGCGTCTCCTGTGGTGGGCTCTCGGCCCCCGGTCACCCGGCCTAACAGGGTCTCACAGGGATCTCTCTTCCTCCCCGACGGCGTCGTCCGGTTCCCCAAAGGTCCCGACGGCTCTAAAGGCTTCAGCGCTGAGGCCCGACGACGCATCAGCACTACACAGGACAACAACAGCAGCTAATGGGCGTGGTGCAGGTGTTTCTGACACCCCCCATTATGTAGGGAGATCTCCCCCTACCCCCTAGTGTGGCTAGGACAGGTGTGGGGCGCTCATATCCCCCTGTCACCACACAAACTCTCACAGGTGTACGTAATCCGCACCATCTCACCCACTTCCCGGCGGATACGGACACTCCAAGCCTTGACCGGACAGTGTACTCTCCCCAGGTGGGGGGCTCCTGCCTGCTTTCTCTCTTAACGTGCCTATAGTCTCCTCGAAGTGCACTGGAAGCCGCTTGCGGCCGAGGTCGACCTGCTAAGCTCCTCTAGGATCACTTCGTCGCTGTACTCTGTTATTTAGCAAGGCTTGTTTTGTGCATATTGTACAGGTGTTGGGACCCGGTGTTGGTCAACTACTCTTACACAATAACTTATTTTTATCATATTCAGATTTAGTTTTGTATATATGCTACTATTTATACCAATCTATGTACATATTGCCTATAATATTATTTATTTATACTACTATTCTTAAGATGAAATAGAAACATTTTTTTGTAAAATTCTGTAGTTTCCCTTCTCATCCTTTTTCTTGTGAGTGAATATGACCAGCAGGAGAACCTTCTATGAGGGAATATGAGGAGAAGATGGCCCCCTTGACCCAGTAGCAGCAGAAAATGAGGCTACTGAACCCAGTAGCAGCAGAAAATGACGCTACTGAACCCAGTAGCAGCAGAAAATGAGGCTACTAAACCCAGTAGCAGCAGAAAATGAGGCTACTGAACCCAGTAGCAGCAGAAAATGAGGCTACTGAACCCAGTAGCAGCAGAAAATGAGGCTACTGAACCCAGTAGCAGCAGAAAATGAGGCTACTGAACCCAGTAGCAGCAGAAAATGAGGCTACTGAACCCAGTAGCAGCAGAAAATGACGCTACTGAACCCAGTAGCAGCAGAAAATGAGGCTACTGAACCCAGTAGCAGCAGAAAATGACGCTACTGAACCCAGTAGCAGCAGAAAATGACGCTACTGAACCCTGTGTAAGTGAATGTAAGAGGGAGACAGGAAGCTACTTAGCAACAGCCACTCTTTGCAATGATGCAATCCCTTGTCTGACATCCATTGAGCCATACGTAAGTGCTCACTGGCACACACGCAATCAACACCCCAAATACTGAAGCTAATGTCAACACACACACACACACACACACACACACACACACACACACACACAACGCTATTGCGAATGCAGTCCGTGTAGTTGCAACCTCTTCATACGAGTGTAAATCTAGCAGTCTCATACAAACTAATACATACATACATACTGAGGTTCCTTACGCGCATGAACGAAATACATTATTTTATTTATACAATATCACGTACGATAATACAATATTTTAACTCTTTACTACCAAGAAAATAAAAATCACACACATGTACATTAGTTTAACCACGTAATATATATATATATATATATATATATATATATATATATATATATATATATATATATATATATATATATATATATATATATATATATATATATATATGTCGTACCTAATAGCCAGAACGCACTTGTCAGCCAACTATGCAAGGCCCGATTTGCCTAATAAGCCAAGTTTTCATGAATTAATTGTTTTTCGACTACCTAACCTACCTAACCTAACCTAACCTAACTTTTTCGGCTACCTAACCTAACCTATAAAGATAGGTTAGGTTAGGTTAGGTAGGGTTGGTTAGGTTCGGTGATATATCTACGTTAATTTTAACTCCAATAACAAAAAATTGTCCTCATACTTAATGAAATGGGTAGCTTTATCATAAGCATAGCCTTCATAAGAAAAAAATTAGAGAAAAAATATTAATTCAGAAAAACTTGGCTTATTAGGCAAATGGGGCCTTGCATAGTAGGGTCAGAAGTGCGTTCTGGCTACTAGGTACGACATATATATATATATATATATATATATATATATATATATATATATATATATATATATATATATATATATATATATATTATATATATACACAAACTGTGGGCCCAACTAACAAACAAATAAAATACATACAAGACACAAACACTTTCCATACCATAGAAACAGCGTCTAGAAATCTCAGCAAACACAACCCTCTCATAAACTCACTCAGACGTGACTCCAAAGCTCCCTCAGATATAAGCAAATCCACAAGGGCCGTGACGAGGATTCGAACTTACGTCCGAGAGCATCCCAGACATATCTTACTCACATATGTTTCTCAACATTCTCATAAACTCACTAAGACAAGCCTCTCATAAGGGGAAGGTTATCTATCTTGAGATGATTTCGGGGCTTTTGTGTCCCCGCGGCTCGGTCCTCGACCAGGCCTCCACCCCCAGGAAGCAGCCCGTGACAGCTGACTAACACTCAGGTACCCATTTTACTGCTAGGTAACAGGGGCATAGGGTGAAAGAAACTCTGCCCATTGTTTCTCGCCGGCGCCTGGGATCGAACCCAGGACCACAGGATCACAAGTCCAGCGTGCTGTCCGCTCGGCCGACCGGCTCCCATAGGGCCAACTAGCAGCTAATTTCACAATTAAGGACCTCACACACTGCATGAAATAGAGCCAAAATACGAAACAAGTTGGGCAATATAGAGCAAGGTAACTTTCCCTACAGACCTCTGTGTACGAATTCCATATATGAAAGTATACGAATGATATGCTAATTACCTTGAGAAATGCTTTTAACTCATGAGTATATTGCAAAAATTGCACCAAGATCACTGTCAACTTCTCAAAGACGCTAAGTACCTTAGACCCGTCTTGCAGTAACTTAAAGTTTGGAAAAGAATTAAAGACTGGATCTAATCGTTATTCCAACAACTTAATTAAATAATTTATTTGAATTAATTAAAATTAAATTAAATTAACAATTTAATTAAAAAAATTATAACCACGTTTAATTAAAAATCGTGATAAATAACGGACGCTTTACCAAGCAACAACTTAAGATGCTTACCAGAGACACAACAGATTAATGGATCAATATATCTTTGGAGCAGGGCGGTGGATTTGAACCCGCGTTCGGACCGCAACGTGCTAAAAGTAACGCAAATGTGAACACTTTTAAGGGAGAGAACACGGGACTTGAACTCACACACAAGATGTGAACTTGTGAACACCAACAAATGTCCAAGAAACAGAGCGAATAAGTGGAAAACTCAAGAGTAACGTAACTTTCATTTAGTTTTTTATCTTTACCTCTGCCCCCCCCCCGCCCCCTTCCATCCCCTCCCAGACACCCCTTCCCCTGCTTTCCCTCCCACTCCCCCCTTCTCACACAGCTGTCTCTCTCCAATTTCCCTTTCCCACTTTCCCTAACCAACTCGTTTTCTTCAGCTCATTCTTTCAATATTCAGTTTATATCTCCTCTCCCTTTTCTTTCTTTCCCGCTCTTCCCCTTCTCTGCCCTTTGACCACACTACCGCCGCCCCTCTCTTACTCTTCCACTGTTTGATTCATGAAGATTAAGCCACCCAAAAGGTGGCACGGGCATGAATAGCCCGTAAACTCTTCCCCTAACCTTGGTCTTGCTAGTGATCTAGGGGAAAAATCCCCCTAGCTCAAGCGATTTTCCCCTAATGTCCGGGGGGACAGTGAACCTATTAGGTTCATCCAGGTCTTCCCTAGGCTAACGGCTGCCCTTGCTCGAGATGCAACCCACAACAGTCGACTAATTCTATGGTACCTATACATTAACACGCCCCAACATCTCTTCCTGTTTTACCAACGGCTGACACTCGCCTCTGCTACAACAGATCTGATTGGAAGGGATCACTACTAGCTTCATAGAGTCTTTGATCATGCAACGGAGGTTTCCATGCAAAGATCATGCAACAACTGAGCTCTCCAGTTTCAGGAGGCACCTGAGGCATCCTGGAAGTCTCCGGAGGCCTCCTGGAAGTCTCCGGAGGCATCCTGGAAGTCTCCGGAGGCCTCCTGGAACTCTCCGGAGGCCTCCTGGAACTCTCTGGAGGTCTCCTGGAACTCTCCGGAGGCCTCAGGTGCTAGAATGAGTGGGTTATAAACCAGCTATGGAAACATAAGGATCCAAAAGTGACGAATCCCTTATTCCAGCATTTCAAGTGGTGCAGTTCAGAGAGGAAACGCCAGCTGTAACCTGCCACACTCACACTGCCTCTTAAGTGACTGGTGAGAGAGAGAGTTCAACACATTCCTCATAGACACGTTTTGTAAAATTTTCTAAACAAAAAAAACTTGGCGTGATAGGAGAGAATAAGAAATTAAACTTCTTAAGATATTTCCCCAGAAGGCGTTTTAATTCTGCTCTCTGAGGCTGTAAATATTGCCAGAGGCGAAACAGGTTGATCAATAGAA
Source organism: Procambarus clarkii (assembly GCF_040958095.1). Classification (NCBI taxonomy): domain Eukaryota; kingdom Metazoa; phylum Arthropoda; class Malacostraca; order Decapoda; family Cambaridae; genus Procambarus; species Procambarus clarkii. Next base: position 18,158,549 of record NC_091220.1, read on the forward strand.
ACCTATGCTGCCTCACGTCTCGGGGTCAATACAACTATATATCCTGTATATATATATAGATATGCATATAGAGGTCAAGATATATATATATATATATATATATAGAGTCATTAAGATGACAGGAGGAAGCCAGGAAGTAAGAGACAGTGAAGCAGTGGAGAGAGAAAGTAGTAGTCGAGGTGTGGGGTCACAGCTCTGTCTGGCTCACCCCTACCGTCACCCCCTGTCACCCCTTCCCACTATCACCCCTCCCACTGTCACCCCTCCCACTGTCACCTCCCCGTCTTCCCCGGTCCCCCACACCACCACCTTAAACGACACGCGGTTCCATCTGCACTGCAAAGTAAATGAAGGAATATAAGCCAAGCGGAGAGCCAGCCAGGCAGTTACAGCCCCGCTCCTGTGCCGGGTAAGTCCACTACGGGCTCACCATAGCCCGTGCTACTTGCCCCGCTCCTGTGCCAGGTAAGTCCACTACGGGCTCACCATAGCCCGTGCTACTTGGAACTCTTTGTTGTTCCCAGTAGCTGAATCTTAAACAACAACAACAGCCAGGCGACCAGACACCCAACTGGTCGTGTGTGGCCCCAACACACTCACACCAGGCTGTACACACATGAGAGAGAGAGAGAGAGAGAGAGAGAGAGAGAGAGAGAGAGAGAGAGAGAGAGAGAGAGAGAGAGAGAGAGAGAGAGAGAGAGAGAGAGAGAGACAGAGAGAGACAGACAGACAGACAGAGAGAGAGACCTCTATCAAGACAGATAGAGGTAACAGTGGAGTGCCTCAAGGTTCGGTACTAAGGGGTCCCATTCTGTTACTAATCTATGTATATACGCTTTAATACAAGGAGTAATTAAACTCATCCTTATCAATGTCTGCTGATGATGCTAAACTACTGAGGCGAATGAAAACATGAGAGGATTGCCATACATTGCAAAACTGAACTAGACAACCTCGCGAGATGGTCTGAGAAATGGCTACTAGACGTTGTTGTTGTTGTATAAGATTCAGCTACTGGGAACAAGTTTCAAGTAGCACGGGCTATGGTGAGCCCGTAGTGGACTTACCTGGCACAGGAGCGGGGCAAGTAGCACGGGCTATGGCGAGCCCGTAGTGGACTTACCTGGCACAGGAGCGGGGCAAGTAGCACGGTCGGGGATTGAACGCCGACCAGCGTGAAGCTAGACCGTCGCTCTATCCTCCATGAGACGGGGTAAGAGGACCTGAACCTCACCAGTCTATAGGAAAGAAGGACTAAGGGAGACATGACAACGACGTTGCTAATACACAGATGTAACCTAACCTAACCTTCTCCACCACCTCCCCATCATCGGTCTTAGTACCCAAGAAGATCCCCCCTTCCCCCCATACCCCCCTTCCCCCCCATACCCCCCCCACAAGTCCCAGCGGTGAGTCGAACACCCCCCCCCCCCTCCCAGAGGTACAGGGGGGGGGTGTCTCTCTTCTCTTGCTGAACGCCAGACCCAACCACCAGCTAAACCCGCCACTGACCAGCTTGTCGGCTCCCTGTGTAGCCTACAGGGGGCTTAGTGCCGCCAGCACACCTCTAAGCTTGGAGGATACTTAGGTCCTTCACTCAGAGGCACCCAGAGGCACTCAGAGGCACCCAGAGACACTCAGAGGCACCCAGAGGCACCCAGAGGCACTTAGAGGCACTCAGAGGCACCCGGAGACACTCAGAGGCACTCAGAGGCACCCAGAGGCACCCAGAGGCACCCAGAGGCACTCAGAGGCACCCAGGGGCACCCAGAGGCACTCAGAGGCACTCAAAGACACCCAGAGGCACTCAGAGGCACCCACAGACACTCAGAGGCACCCGGAGACACTCAGAGGCACCCAGAGGCACTCAGAGACACCCAGAGGCACCCAAAGGCTACGCCTCAGATAGCGTATATTAGGCCTACGATGAATAGGTTTTATGAACACTATAAAATACAAAACCTTTTCCGGTTAGGCCAAATTCAACAGCACCAAATTCTACTTTATAATTGTCCATTATACAATATACGTACCATAGTCCACCGCATTACTCTTAAGTCCTCTCTAAACAGGAGGCTGGGGCTGGCATAGATTTATTAATACAGTACTAACTGGCATAGATTTATTAATACAGTACTAACTGGCATAGATTTATTAATACAGTACTAACTGGCATAGATTTATTAATACAGTACTAACTGGCATAGATTTATTAATACAGTACTAACTAATAAAAAAGCCTCGCACAGTTTCTAAATCAAATTGTTGATGAACTGGGTTTCTCACTCCGGGCAACAACGGCACAACATCAGTCGCTTCAACAACGTTAATTACTCTACCACCTGGAGAAACAATGTTAATGGGGCATACCATATTGCTTTACAGGGGCATGGGGGGAGGGGAAGGGCCACTTTAATGGGTCATGCATACCACGTAAATGTTAGCACAATTACTCTAAAAAAACTCAAAGAAAAATCTAAAAAATATCTCGTACTTCACTTCTAAATATTATCGCACTGTTGCCACCAGCTGTTGCTGTTTCAGATTTAGCTATTCAGAACGAAGTGTCCATGTAGCACGGGCTATGGTGAGCCCGTAGCATCTTGCCAGTCCCTGCTTGTTACCACTACAACCCACGTTACACAACCCTTTACGAAACCCTGGCTTCCTCCTAGCTAAGTGAAGCTGACCCTGGCTTCCTCCTAGCTAAGTGAAGCTGACCCTGGCTTCCTCCTAGCTAAGTGAAGCTGGCCCTGGCTTCCTCCTAGCTAAGTGAAGCTGACCCTGGCTTCCTCCTAGCTAAGTGAAGCTGGCCCTGGCTTCCTCCTAGCTAAGTGAAGCTGACCCTGGCTTCTACTCAGCCACAGCAGCCCGTTGGGTCAGCCGCAGCTAGGCTAAGTCTGCCCCAGCCTAGTTATTATTGGTTAGGTTAGGTTAGACGAGGCTAGAGAAATAAAATAAATAAAGCCTAAGTGCCAGTAATATCATTAAAGTACCACTGACACGTACATCAACACACCTGACACGTACATACAGCCATATAGCTCAAGCCAATGACCTGTCAGGGCGTCAAGCGGATCAGACAAGGTCACCTCCTTCTTTGGTAATGTTGTGTTCCAGGAGATTTGGGTTAACAGCCGCTGAACGCCAAGCTCCTGGAATCTCACAAAGAGGATTCCAGCAGCGCCACGACCCTGACATTTACTGGAGTCCAGTGTGGCACTCCCAAAGCCTATTACAGCGACAGAAACCTCACTTATATCAGGGGTTCCTGACACCTATTCCGTTCAACCCATGCCATTCAAACCCATGCCCTTAGCCTATGCCCTCAACCCACACACGGCCCCTTCGAATCCCGCGCAACTGGATTTTCGCTTGTCGATAAGTATGTTCCAGGTATACACACACACACACACACACACACACACACACACACACACACACACACACACACACACACACACACACACACACACACACACACACACACAGGTGGAAACTGAGTGCCCAAATGAGCCACAGAGATATTAGAAAGGACTTTTTTAGTGTCAGAGTGGTTGACAAATGGAATGCATTAGGCAGTAGGCAGTGATGTGGTGGAGGCTGACTCCATACACAGTTTCAAGTGTAGATATGACAGAGCCCAGTAGGCTCAGGAACCTGAACACCTGTTGATTGACAGTTGAGAGGCGGGACCTAAGAGCCAAAGCTCAACCCCCGCATGCACAAATAGGTGAGTACAACTAGGTGAGTACACACACACACACACACACACACACACACACACACACACACACACACACACACACACACACACACACACACACACACACACACACACACACACAGGAAGCCCCACAGCTAATGTCCCGGGAGAGTGATGTGTATGTGGATCACTCACTGAAGACTCTCAAGGGAGTAGGAGCTATAGTGAGTCCCGGGAGCTCTGGCCGGAGCGCATATATGTCCGGCCAAGGACCAGGTCACAGCCCCGCTCCTGTGCCGGGTAAGTCCACTACGGGCTCACCATAGCCCGTGCTACTTGCCCCGCTCCTGTGCCAGGTAAGTCCACTACGGGCTCACCATAGCCCGTGCTACTTGCAAATTTTGGTTCCCAGTAGCTCAATCTAAAACAATAATAACAGGTTACCCTACCCATCCCCTAGTTCCCCCTACCTCTCATCCTTCCCTCCCCCCTTTCCCAGTCCCCCCCAAGCCCCCCTCTCCCCCTCTTCCCCCCCGGACACCCAAATGTCAACCATCTCGTCTTCCAAGACTGATAAAAATCTTCGAAACTAACAGACATTGCACATTCCTTCCTAGTGTCGTCACTTACAGAGGTGCGTATAGCGGGTATACCTGGGGTATACTCACCGCCTGGTATACAGCAGACTCACCACCTGGTATACAGCAGACTCACCACCTGGTATACAGCAGGCTCACCACCTGGTATACATATCACCCCCTGATGATATGTATACTGGAGACACATGATACTAACCTCTGTGTCCCTGTGTCTCATTCTCCATGTGTACAGTGTGTCACTTTGTCCCTCTGGTGTATACAGTATACAGCCTATTGCTGTATATTTAATGTAGCTTGCTATACGCTTAATATACTGAGTAGCCTTGATACACACACATGTGTTGTATTAGGAATAATACATCTTATGCCTAATACAGTATATTACACATGTGAAAAATGTACACACATGTTAAGAACACAAGTTACATATGTAATACCTGGTGAACAATTTACATACCTTTGGTGAAGAATGTAAATGTGTTCAATAGATAATATACTATTGTTCAACACACACACACACACACACACAGGTCGGTGAACACACACACAATTTGAGAGCCAGTTCGCTGGAATGAACAGGAATGTGTTTGTTATATTTTGGGTTGAAATCGTTTCCGTTGCCTTGAACTTAAACCTTGTGTGAGAAAGTGAAACAGGATCACGCACGCACGCACACACACACACACACACGCACGCACACACACACACACACACACACACACACACACACACACACACACACACACACACACACACACACACACACACACACACACACACGCACATTACCAAACACACACACACTGTGCAAGATGACATTTGGGCGGAAAATATTGCAAACACTTGATCAAACAGCCTTCTGCAACATATCTGCAGGACCTTGCAACAAGGATGCGAGAGGGAGAAGCAACGGGCAGAGTTAAGAATGAATATTTACTCACAGTATCGAGTATCAGAGATCAGGGAAGCTCAGGTATAAGGCACACAACACTCCTTAAACAGTCACTGGCCTCACCCACCTGATACTTGAGCGCAGAGTGAAAGTTGAGCGAGAGTCAGAGGTTAGCATACCAGAGAGGTATGAGTGAATAACGGAGCTGCTAGGGGATGCTATCTTCTATCTTGAGGTGATTTCGGGGCTTTTTAGTGTCCCCGCGGCTCGGTCCTCGACCAGGCCTCCACCCCCAGGAAGCAGCCCGTGACAGCTGACTAACACCCAGGTACCTATTTTACTGCTAGGTAACAGGGGCATAGGGTGAAAGAAACTCTGCCCATTGTTTCTCGCCGGCGCCTGGGATCGAACCCAGGACCACAGGATCACAAGTCCAGCGTGCTGTCCGCTCGGCCGACCGGCTCGCACAAGGTATCAGAACAGATGCATTAGGTGTAAGGCAACGTGCCCAACCGCTTCTGTTCGAGTACTGAACCTTCTCTATGGATCCTCGATTGCGAGTCGAGAGCCAAGCCCCCAAATGACTCCTAACTGACTTGATTCTACTTGGAAGGGATCAGGATATAAGGATTTTGGACGGGGGAGGGAAGGAATGGTGCCCCAACCACTTGTGGACGGTCGGGGATTGAACGCCGACCTGCATGACGCGAGACCGTCGCTCTACCGTCCAGCCCAAGTGCACTATATCAAATGACACGTTTCATTATACAAACCCTGACCCGTCCTTGTTGGGCATATACCCAGCAACAATTAACGTTAAAAACTGGGTGAAGCATTTGGTCTCCAACCTCGGCCAAGACAAACTAACCCTAACCTAACCTTCCTAGGCCTAATACACGATATCTAAGGCCTAATATAGTACATATGTGTACTATACTAGGCCTAGGAATATTTAAGATTCTGTTTTAGCTTAATTTATTTTAAAAGAATTAGTCAGTATACTACTATTTAAAAGCTAAGAATGTACCAATTCGTGACTATTGACGACTGTCACAATAGGTACTATCTAATGAGTTGAGTCAGTGGATGGGTGGGTTGAGTCAGTAAGAGGGATGAGTCAATGAGAGAGACATCTCGCTAAATCACACTAAGGCTTTCTCGCTCCTTATTGGTCCGCCAACCACTTTGTTGTCTTATGTCAGTGAGCCCAATCACCTCTGTACTCAACTTTGACTCACCGTCTTGGGTGACCCAGCCAATATTTACCTCGGTAGTTTGATCAGTGGCGACCTCGGAACACAGTACTCTATCATTAGTTCACTTACAACAAGTCTATATCAACAGCAAGACTTATAACATGGGTTTTGTTTATATATATATATAATATATATATATATCTTGTATGCAAGATATATATTGTATAATATATATATTGTATAAGCCTTCTTGTATGCACGCCAGTGAAAGCGTATTACATATTTCAACCTCTTGTTGGAGTGATTAGGCTGCGTATAGCTAAATTAGCCCCCGGTTCCCTGGCATATTCCATCACCCTACATACATATATATTATTACTACATAATACTACAGTATGTAGTATTATTGCTACATACATCAGCGTGCTAGCCTGCTACCACGTGGTCATGTGGTAGCGTATGTTGTGTAACATTTTTAGCCAGAGCCCCACACCTGCCCCACACTACCACCACCAACACCTGCCCCACACTACCACCACCAACACCTGCCCCACACCACTACCACCACCCATACCTGTCCAACAACACCACCACTCACACCTGCCCAACACCACCACCCACACCTGCCCAACACCACCACCACTCACACCTGCCCAACACTACCACCCACACCTGCCCAACGGTTGACCACTCACACCTGCCCAACACCACCACCCACACCTGTCCACTGCATTATCTCTCTCTCTCTCTCTCTCTCTCTCTCTCTCTCTCTCTCTCTCTCTCTCTCTCTCTCTCTCTCTCTCTCTCTCTCTCTCTCTCTCTCTCTCTCTCTCTCTCTCGCACCTGGGCATCACAAACCACGTAAAACCACCCAAAAGCAACAGAAACCTCTCCCGGAAGCACCCAGAGCAACAGAAACCTCCCCCGAAGCCTCAGAATCAACAGAAACCCCACCAAAAGCCTCAACAGCAACAGTAACAGGCAACAGGGGGTTCTGCCATCTGTTTTCCCAACGGAGCGTGACGTTTCATCCCTGTATGTAGGTCAAGGTAGCTATCTGACTGGCTGCTGCATGGCGGATCCTCTCGCACTCTCTCCCTCTCTCTATGTCTCTGTCCGTTCCACAGGCTCTGTCTCTTCATCTGTCTCTCTCTCTCTGTTCCGTCTCGCTCCCGTCCCGCTTTGAATGCTGCTGTTGCTTCTTCGTAAATCAACTGTCAAGATGTGTACCTCCATTTACACTGAAGGATACGCAAGGAGAAATTATTTTCAAATAATAATAATTTACCTGAGTAGGCTCAGGAACCTGTACACCAGTTGATTGACGGTTGAGAGGCGGGACCAAAGAGCCAGAGCTCAACCCCCGCAAGCACAACTAGGTAAGTACATATCTACACCCAGAGGTGTAAAGCAACACTTTTTACACTGAGTTTACTTTAGTTCACGCTATGTCCAGAACTAAGGCATACTCAGTGATTGGTTGACTACATTACTTGTAGATTAGCCAGTCACAAGTTGACAGGACTTAAGATCAACCACAAACATAGATGACGAACCACTCAACCATAAAAACAACCAAACAGGGTGGAAATAAATTAACAAACATGTCATATTCACGTAAACAAATCAACAGGAAGTTCAACTGAGGTTTGTGTAACATTATATGCGCTCTAAAAAAAAAAACGCCTCAAAATAAATTTTTATTGGCAGACTCCACTAGAATTTTATGAACATGTGCCTCGAACCAGTGTTTTAATTTGAGAAAATGCTACCCATCAAGGGAATAGGGTGGTTTATCAGCGGTAAAGTGATTGTGTATGAAAAATCTCACATATTCACATATTATACTCACATATTCGCATATTATAACCCTCATGCCTTCATATTCCTGTATGAACCAATATAGTATACTAGTATACTAAAACTAACTATATATATATATATATATATATATATATATATATATATATATATATATATATATATATATATATACATATATATATATTATATATATATATATATATATATATATATATATATATATATATATATATATACATATATATATTATATATATATATATATATATATATATATATATATATATATATATATATATATATATATATGTCTATAATTTATATAGCACTAAACGCAACAAATAGGCCTATATAGTGCACATTCCAGCAGATATGTACACCTAGGAATGTATATACACACCGCTTCTCGATGTGTATACACGGAGTTCTGTGTATACAGATGTATATAAGCAACTAAAAGTATACCTCCAAAGTGTGTATACTTTAGTTGTATGTTCAGGATTACAGTATACATGCCTGAAAGGTCATTAAGTATGTGTAGTTCGTAATCCTCCAGAGGATGATAGGCTTTAAACCCAAAACCAATCCAAGCCTAGCCGTATTTCTCAAGCAAATTAAACAACATCGTAAAAAAAAATACATTAAATTTACAGGTATGAACAGGTGTAGGCTGTCAGCCGCTTTTCAGCGAGTAAAATCCCCTCCCAGATTAGAACCCAAACACCTGCATAGAGATACACATGTTCCAAGGCACATATTAGGGCCGTGATTTATAATTTAACTTTGAATAGGTTAAATTAACGATTTTGAATCACACTCTATCACTTATATGCTACATGAGTTTCTCAGTGAACATTTTGGGGACGGGTAAGGCAACTTGAAATTGAAATTGAAATAAGTTTATTGAGGTAAAATACACACAAAGGGATGAGGTAGCTCAAGCTATTCTCACCCCGTTCAGTACATCGTGTTCATACATACATATACACACATCACAAACAATAAACATATTACCAAACATCCTGAGAGATAAACATATACATTTCCTCCTCTGCCCATTTGTTTCCGCCATCGCCGGGGATCGATACCCGGACCCCTAGGATAAAGAGTCCCAAGCGCTGTCCACTCAGCCGTCAGTCCCCCGTGCACGCAATACAGGTTGCAGATCCAACAGGACTTATTGCCCGCTCGAAGCATGATGCACTGAGACGCCCTGTCTCGTCTCCCGACACCTGGAGCATGTCGCTCCAATCATTAAGAGGTGATTCTTGTTTGTTGACGCAAGACCTCTCAACCTCAGGAGCGGTCACTTGGGCACCACTATGGCCCTGACCCCCGTACCCAGCACCACTATGGTCCTGACCCCCGTACCCAGCACCACTATGGCCCTGAACCCCTTACCCAGCACCACCATGGCCCTGGCCCCCGTACCCAGGACCACTATGGCCCTGACCCATGTGGGCCAACATGCGCATGTGGCTATGCGGGTCGCGTACAAGTTACTCAATTACTCGCTAATCATCCTCATTATTCTATCATTCAAACAATCGCTAATCAACCCCCTGATCACCCCCTTGAAAAAAAAATACATTGGTAAATTTTGAGCCCATTGTAATTTTCTGAGGGGGGGGGAAGGGAGATTGTAAATCAAATAGTATGTAAAAGTATGTTTACGTGAATCTTAATTAAGTGTCGTGAATTCTCAACTCAGCACTCATGGAGGACTCCTGTCTCACACCACTATAAATAATACACTCGAATGCTTACAACTTCGTACAAATAACATATATGGTATTTATGGATTATTACGTATTAATAATGTATATATTATTTTTACTACAATTCTCAATATTTATCAAGTGCGCTGACATGTCCTAGATTATCTTGGCCACTGGGGAATTTATATTATATTCAGAACATATTTTTAAGGAAAAAACTTAAACAGGACAATCCGTAACACTAAATCCATAACATTTGTGAAATTGAAAATAATAATAATAATTGGATTCCAAATCACCTGACACAAAGACGGTTTGTTAATGGATTATAAAACCAACCTAACTTGGCTAAACCTAAAACTAACTTAACCTAGCCTAACCTAACCTAACCTACCCTATTGTAGCCTACCCTATCGTAGGGTAAACCTAACCTGGAAAATATATATATATATAAAAACTCACCTAATTCTCCTTCAACGGGGGGTTGAGTTTCGGCTCTTTGGTCCTGGCTCTCAAACTTCAATCGACTGGTACTCCGGTTCTTGAGGCAATTGGGCTATCATTTTCAGTTCAGAATATTTTTGTTCACTATTTTGTATCTGTGGTTCGTTCGGGGGATTAATTTCGTGTATGGGAGGGAGAAAGTGGTATAGATGGGGTGCGTGGGAGCATGGGAGGAGGACTTCACTGGGTGTGTACAAGTGCGTGCATAGGGGGGGATGAGTTGATGATAGTGTGAGTGTATGGGGCGAGAACCATAGTAAATTATGGGCATGGGAGTGAGGAAAGTGAATGATTGTGTGTGCGTGTGTGTGAGAGAGATGGGGGGTGGGAGGGGTAATCGTGGGTGTACAAACGCCTCTGTGAGAGAGGTGAATGAGTGAGAGTGCGTGTCTGCGTGTGTGTGTGTGTGTGTACATCAACACTACGCAACTCAACCTTCCACTCTTCGTATTGATGAATGGTCATCTGTGGCAGCGTGTTGCGACAGTGGTGGTGGTGGTGGTGGTCATGGTACTGGCACTGGTGGGTATGGTGGTGGGTGTTGTGGTAGTAGTGGTGGTGGTGGTGGTGGTGGTGGTACTGGTGGGTATGGTGGTGGGTGTTGTGGTAGCAGTGGTGGTGGTGGTTGTGGTGCTGGTGGTGGAGGCACTGGTGGACCTTATTCACTTTCATTACTCTTAAGAACTTACGATTATACACAAACCCACTATATGGCACTACTGACTCAGGCCACGAGGTAAACATTAGCCCCGAGGCGCTCATAAGCATTATTTCAAACAGCTCTAAGTTTCTAAATCCATTGAATTATTTGACTTTGATGCTGGTTATGTCTTCACTGGTCACTCATTTCACTGCCGTCCCAGTCACGGTTCTGCTGGGTTCGCTTATCCACCGAAAAGCTATGAAAATCACTGCGCGGTCGGCCGCGTGGTCGACAGGTGGAGGTAATACTGTGCTTGCCTGTTATTGCTTACCTGATTTGTTAATTTTTTGGGTCCCAGAGGGGCGAGTTTATTGGGCAGCGTCACTCATGCTGTGAGTGGACATACGGTCATAGTGACGGTATTGGGCAGCGCCACTCATGCTGTGAGTGGACACACCGCCATAGTGACAGTATTGGGCAGCGCCACTCATCCTGTGAGTGGACACACCGCCATAGTGACAGTATTGGGCAGCGGCACTCATCCTGTGAGTGGACACACCGCCATAGTGACAGTATTGGGCAGCGTCACTCATCCTGTGAGTGGACACACCGCCATAGTGACAGTATTGGGCAGCGTCACTCATCCTGTGAGTGGACACACCGCCATAGTGACAGTATTGGGCAGCGTCACTCATGCTGTGAGTGGACATACGGTCATAGTGACAGTATTGGGCAGCGTCACTCATCCTGTGAGTGGACACACCGCCATAGTGACAGTATTGGGCAGCGTCACCCATGCTGTGAGTGGACATACGGTCATAGTGACAGTATTGGGCAGCGTCACTCATCCTGTGAGTGGACACACCGCCATAGTGACAGTATTGGGCAGCGTCCCTCATCCTGTGAGTGGACACACCGCCATAGTGACAGTATTGGGCAGCGTCACTCATGCTGTGAGTGGACATACGGTCATAGTGACAGTATTGGGCAGCGTCACTCATGCTGTGAGTGGACATACGGTCATAGTGACAGTATTGGGCAGCGTCACTCATCCTGTGAGTGGACACACCGCCATAGTGACAGTATTGGGCAGCGTCACTCATCTTGTGAGTGGACACACCGCCATTGCAGCATGTATAACACTCCCCAATAGGAAGAAAACTCGCTGGGTTGTTCATCCTGTCATTTGTACCCAGACACAGCTGGGACTTGCATACCATTAACTGTCTCAAGTGAACAGCTTCTCAAACAAGGACACTGCAGCACGTGCTAGACACAACACCTGCTGGACACAACACCTGCTGGACACAACACCTGGGCAATGATAGCAGGCAGGAAAAGGTCAGACCTCATACTAAAAAAAAAGGAGACAGTAGGAGCAGAATTTACAGAATATCTAAGAACAGAAGCAGACTCTTGATCAAGGAAATTAGAAATCTATCCCACGAAACAGGAAAGACCAACATCTGGATGGACAGAAGAAATATATTGAGGATTTCAGGCTTCCGTTGATACCTGTGACTGTGAGTTTCAGCTCCTAGGTCTCTTAATAATACCTTTCGGGCCAGTGGGAGAGGCTAGGCTTCAAAATTAACATTTTTAAGTCCATGTAAGGAGTTAGCCTCAAGATAGTTCTGCTCCCTCACTACGGTGACGCATAAGACATTCACCAGGCTGTTTTGTCCTCTCAAATAATACATCACAATTTGACGTCAAAATCCGTCAAAAAATATTATATAATATTAATTTTATAGCGGCTTACAAACACCCACGTTTTCTATGGGCGCTTAGGTTCGGGCAATTAATTTAATACACCATTTTTCGTGATAATTTGATAATTTTCGTTGTGATAATTTGAGAGAATGATCTGTCCTGTGACCCATGTGTAAATCTGTGTGGTACCTGGTCCTACCAAGCCCAGAAAGCCTCACCTACACTGTTTGTTCGAGTAGTTTGTTGGTTGTTATTAATAATCTTGTACCCAGGGCTCGTCAAAATATCCTTTCTGGTTTAGGTGTATACTCACCTACTTGTGCTTGCGGTGGTTGAGCTTTGGTTCTTCGGCCCCGCCTCTCAAGCGTCATTCACCTGGTATTCAGGTTCCTGAGCCTATCTGGGCCTGCATGACTGAGCTGTTAACTCTCGGACCTCGCTTGTATAATTGTACTGACTCCTGACCTATTTTCCCTTTTAATGCATCTACTTTTATTTATTCTACTACATATATTTCTCTCCAACACACACATAAATTCCCAGGAAGCAGTCCGTAGCAGCTGTCTAACTCCCAGGTACCTATTTACTGCTAGGTGAATAGAGCGCAAGAGTGAAAGAAACTTTGCCCATTTACCTCTGCCGGGAATCGAACCCGGGCCTTTAGGACCATGACCCCAGAGCGCTGTCCACTCAACCGCGAGGTCCCTATGTGTCTGCATGTGTGTGTGTGTGACATAGAAGTGTATGCAACACTTCATATTACCACTATGGCTGCTCCTTCCCTCTGCGCAACCCCTGGCGGGACCTTGGAGGGGTGTGTGACCTGACGCCAGGTTGAGCAAGCTCCGCAGGGAGACATTTTAGCGTGTGAAGAGTCGATGTCGAGGAGGAGGATTGATAGGGTCGACCGGCTCATTGTTCCAGCCTGGGAGATCCACCTTCATCGACCTCATCCAGCTGCTGCTCTTGGCCCCGATCCCTGAAAAATGGACATAAGTATTCTATGAACATACGAGCTAAAAGTAAACATTATCTTTCCTGCTTTTCGCCTTTATTAACATTCAAAATAACTGGTCTTTTCCAGGCTTTAGTGACACTTGTAAATACAGAGCGCTAAGGTCGGTTTTAAGCTGTAAATTAGAAGGATTTTCGCCTCTGTTACGTGATTCTTCACGGGGCCACAGAGATGGAGGCCAACTTTCACTTCTGTATCCGATTTTGTGTTCCGGCGACGACTTCCGCCACCATTGGCGAGTCTGGCATGAGACACCCCTCACCCCCCAGAGTGACATCCACCCCACAACATCCACACCCTCTATTTAAACCACATCCACCCCATCCCCAGCACGACATCAACCCCCACCCCCCCTTGAACGACATCAACGGACATCCCCCCCTCCCCGAAGCGGACATCAAATCAAATCAAATCAAAATCTTTATTTACAAATGATTGTACATAAATAATTATGAAAGTTTACTTATAAAACTACAATACATTAATTACATAAGAGACACAATAACAACATAGCGCGTATATATTGTCGTTATCAGTCAGAAACTTTATTTCTATCAACTTATTTAAATCAACATACCCTCCCCCCCTTCCCTCTGAAAATACATTTTTCCTGCGTCTGGTTCAACTCAACTATGGTGATGGCCGCGGCTGTGCTCAAGCTTATAGTATAAGCTTTGTATAAGGCGGTATGAGGGAAGGAGGGTAAGGGAGAGGGAAGAAGGGAAGGGCTGGTGGAAGGGGGTGGGTAAGCTATATTATGAGAAGGACAGAGGGCGTGGTCGTAGAAGGTGCTCAAACTCACTTTCAATATGTATTAGCAGTGCACACACACACACACACACACACACACACACACACACACACACACACACACACACACACACACACACACACACAGGTGGAAACTGAGTACCCACATGAGCCACAGGGACGTAAGAAGGAACTTTTTCAGTGTCAGAGTAGTTAACGGATGGAATGCATTAGGCAGTGATGTGGTGGAGGCTGACTCCATACACAGTTTCATGTGTAGATATGATAGAGCCCAGTAGGCTCAGGAACCTGTACACCAGTTGATTGACGGTTGAGAGGCGGGACCAAAGAGCCAAAGCTCAACCCCCCGCAAGCACAAATAGGTGAGTACACACACACACACGGGTGTGTGTGTGTGTGTGTGTGTGTGTGTGTGTGTGTGTGTGTGTGTGTGTGTGTGTGTGTGTGTGTGTGTGTGTGTGTGTGTGTGTGTGTGTGCGTGTGTGTGTGCACTCTTGAATATGCGTCCCCAGCATTAGAAACCTTACCCAAAAAAGGACAAGGAGAAACTAGAAGACATACAAAAATATGCAACGAGACTCGTTCCGGAGCTGAGGGGATTGAGCTATGAGGAAAACAGAGAGAACTTGACCTTACCACTCTAATAATAGCAGAACAAGGGATCATAGATGGAAACTAGAGACTCAAATGAATCATAAAGACATTAGGAAGAACTTTTTTTTTAGTGACAATGCTGTCAACAAATGGAACATGTAAGACGCAGAAGTCCTTGAAGCTAATTCCATTCAAAATGTTAAATGTAAATAAGATAAAAACGTGAGAAAAGAATCATTGCATTAAATTTAAGAATGTTCTGAATGCGGGGGCTAGAAGCCTAACTGGACCCCGCGAGCACATCTAGGTGAGTACGAATAACTAGAAAGCCTCAACAATCCACCACAAGAATTATACCGGAAATACACAACCAGAACTTCGAGGTTAAGTTAAGAAAGTTGAACCAACAAACACCGGAGAACAAAAAGAGTTAGAGGAAACATGATCACGACGTTTATAATACTACAAAACAGACAAATTTGACAAGAATAGATTGTCCCAGGACATGAGGTCCCGAGAACTAACAGCAAACACAGATGAACGTAAGAATGAAAGAAACTGAAAGCTATTGGTCCATACGAGCCAGGTGAACATGTGTGATTAACCACAGGGATGATCGCCAGAAAGTACCAATACGTAGTGATGGACCACCAGAAAGTACCAATATGTAGTGATGGACCACCAGAAAGTACCAATATGTAGTGATGGACCACCAGAAAGTACCAATATGTAGTAATGGACCACCAGAAAGTACCAATATGTAGTGATGGACCACCAGAAAGTACCAATATGTAGTGATGGACCACCAGAAAGTACCAATACGTAGTGATGGACCACCAGAAAGTACCAATATGTAGTGATGGACCACCAGAAAGTACCAATATGTAGTGATGGACCACCAGAAAGTACCAATATGTAGTGATGGACCACCAGAAAGTACCAATATGTAGTGATGGACCACCAGAAAGTACCAATATGTAGAGATGGACCAGCAGAAAGTACCAATAAGTAGTGATGGACCACCAGAAAGTACCAATATGTAGTGATGGACCACCAGAAAGTACCAATATGTAGTGATGGACCACCAGAAAGTACCAATAAGTAGTGATGGACCACAAATCAGTTTACAGTTGATTGTGATAGCAAAATTATCCTCGATAAGCTGAAAACTGCTCTGGAAAAACGAATTACCTAACTCAGGCCACGCTTGCTCCCTTTATATCCATACTGAGAGCCTTGTTAAGGCTTTGCAAACCACCATCATGGAATCATTAAGTGTTTAGTGCACATTTTTCTCAATATTCGGTGGGACTAGGCTGTTTATATTTGCTTATGCACGGGCCTAACTGATCACCCGCTTCATTAGGCTACCGAGATGGGGATTCCTTTCTCACTTCATAAATAGCTCCTGACACACACTATGTAACTCTTCATATAGTTTAAGGACGCTGCATAAATGCAGATGTACCTAAACATCTTAAATACAAAATATGCATCTTGTTGGCAGTGCAGCCGAGGAATGTTCTTCTTCGCGTCAACATCTTGACAGTGTTGACAGGTGTTGATCTCTCTGTGAGGGTGTTGCTACATGCGTGCAAGACTGCATGCAACTCTCTTTCATTGGTCTCCGTGTTTCAAGGCCCTGCTTCAGCTCCTGGGCCCGCCAAGGAGGCTCGAGCCTTGTATACGATGGATAATTTACATGTAATTATTGAAGTAGGCTACGCCACATAACTAAGGAATATCCAAGCATCTCGCCAAATAGTGTCTCATCTAGTTTAGATTCTCATCTAATCCTTCAATGGTCACCCACACAATTACTGACCTGCCTGAACGTTAACTTTCCCTTTACACACTTCCCATGGAGGCTGACTCCATACACAAGGCCAAATGTAGATATGATAGAGCCCAGTAGGCTCAGGAATCTGTACACCAGTTGATTGACAGTTGAGAGGCGGGACCAAAGAGCCAGAGCTCAACCCCCACAAGCACTCTAGGTGAGTACATTTATTCAGTCGTAATATTGCTCCATTATATTGCAGGATTTCAGAGTCATTGGCTCTCCAACTTAACCTCACTGTTTGTTGCATCATTCCTAAACTTGGGATGATCAAAGCCTTTATTGCAATGAACAAATCCACAAGGGCCGTGACGAGGATTCGAACCTACGTCCGAGAGCATCTCAGACGCTGCCTTAATCGACTGAGCTACGACATGGTCAAAAAGAGTTGAAACCAGAAGTTCTACTGAACTAACTTGGATCCTGCAGCCTCTCCGAGACACAAACCAGGGTTTTCCACAACTCCCCCCCTGCACTCGAGCTATGTCAATAGGTCATTCTACCTCTTCACCCGTACTTCACATACATTGCAATATTGATTGCAATTCCTTTAATTGTAATATTTCTATGTTGGTTTCCTACAACACTTTATAAAGCGCCTTCCTTATTACTGTGTTTGTACAGCTTATAGCCAACATGTGGTGGTATTGTGACCTCAACCCTCCTACAAAGAACGTCGCTTTTCGCACGTATGGGTTACATAAGGCCACAAATTGTCGTACTAGAAACTGGAACATAATTAACAGATAACAAAAAAGGAGGAGACAAAAGTATACATGCAAGAAGAGTGTAGGAACTTTCTTATACTAAGTCTGTATACCACTAGGTATTCAGTCCATCATATCACCACTGGCAGCCTTCCCTGACCTGCTCAGTGTCTCTACTGCACTTTACACAAGACAATAAAATAATAAAAGACCGTTTTACATATATTTATAGAGAGGGAGTATATATATATATATATATATATATATATATATACACTATAATATATATATACACTAGGAGTATAGAATATACACCTCAGGTCTCTTACGAATTTAACCCCCAAAATCAAGTTGAAAATTTATGCCACAGTAACGATTAAAAGTGACACTAGCTATCCAACAATCTGTGAACACAAGTCACGTTTGTGTGGTTGATCTATAGCTCCTGGGTCCGCCTCTTACCTTTGGTGGACTGGCGAGGCTTAACCCTAGCTGCTGTTGAATCCATGTATGGCGTGTCAGTCGGGACCAGCCCGTCCACTCACTCACCGGAAAGATTCTTCCTTACATTCCTCTGACTCATCTGACTCATCTGTGTGTTCAGCATCCATCTGTGTCCTCTGGCCCGTCCTTGTCCACACGATCTGGTCGCCTCCGTGATGTCTCGGTCGCCACTTGACGGCTCCGGGACTTAGTCTAGTGGCAAACTTCTTCACTTTCTCAAAAGTTTCTTTGTGTCCTACACGACACCTGAAGGCTGTCCTCAAGTCTGCCAACCTTGTATATGTGAGCAAAGTGGGTGAGTGTAGCTATTACGGGCTATTCATGCCCGTGCCACCTCTTGGATGGCTTAATCTTTATCAATCGAGTGTAGCTAAGTGGGTGTCGGTGGGAAAGAGTGACTGAGTGGGAGAGGATGAGGTAGTCAAGGGAGATTCCAATGTGAAAGATGTGACCGTCCTCCCATGCGCGCGCAGTCACGAGATGACGTCACGGATCAGCTGTTCACGGGATGACGTCACAGATCAGCTGTTCGGAATCCTTGTTTACATCGCGCGAGCGCACGCGTCCAGTCACCAGACTCATCAACACGCACCAGCACGCACTCCTCGTGTAGCCACACATGCGTGTCCTCACGCATGTGTGTGGCAGGGTGTAGGTTACTGTCGTGGGAGGAGTCATGGGAGGTTATAGGGAACAGGGTGTAGAAGAGAGAGAGTATAGGCAGTATTAGGATACAGGTTGTAGGTGTGTATATATGAAGGTCTTACTGAAGATTCTCAAGCATATGGTTTCAGCACACACACACACACACACACACACACACACACACACACACACACACACACACACACACACACACACACACACATGACAGATTGATTGATTGACAGTTGAGAGGCGGGCCGAAAGAGCAAAGCTCAACACCCGCAAAAACACAACTAGGTGAACACACACACACACACAATGCATTAGGCAGTGATGTGGTGGAGGCTGACTCCATACACAGTTTCAAGTGTAGACATGATAGAGCCCAATAGGCTCAGGAACCTGTACATCAGTTGATTGGCAGTTGAGAGGCGGGACCAAAGAGCCAGAGCTCAACCCCCGCAAGCACAACTAGGTGAGTACACGCAGGCCCCGCAGTCGAACGGACAGTACTCTAGGAGTCGTAGTCCTAAGGGCCCGGGTTTGATTCCTGGTCGAGGCAGAAACAAAACAGCAGAATTTCTTTCACTTGATGACCGTGTTCACCTAGCAATACGTATTTACTTGAGAGTTAGCTGCTATGGAGCTGCATTCTTGGTATGTGTGTGTACAAGAGAGAAGAATGTAGTAGATATGAAAGTAGAAAAACAGGTCGGGAGTCAGAACAATAGACAACCGACGGTTAGAAAGGCGGGTCCCAAGAGCTAACAGCTAAATGGACAAACAGTAAATATAAACCAACAATCAATACAAACACACACACACAAGAAACCAAACAATGGAAAAGTGGCAATGCCGCCACAGAGACGCGAGATGACGTCAAAGATCAGTTGCAGAGGAGTTTGTTTACCTCTTGTGCAGACGCTGTGTCATCTCTCTTTGTCTCACACACACACACACACACACACACACACACACACACACACACACACACACACACACACACACACACACACACACACACACGATGCATTAGGCAGTAATGTGGTGGAGGCTGACTCCATACACAGTTTCAAATGTAGACATGATAGAGCCCAGTAGGCTCAGGAACCTGTACATCAGTTGATTGGCAGTTGAGAGGCGGGACCAAACAGCCAGAGCTCAACCCCCGCAAACACAACTAGGTGAGCACACACACACACACACACACACACACACACACACACACACACACACACACACACACACACACACACACACACACACACAGTTCATCAACTTATAACATCTCTAAATTACCTCATCAATTCTCTCTCTTGCCCCTATAACCCCTCCCAATTTTATCATTTTATTTAACTCCAAATCGCAGTAACAGTGACGTCATTGAATCTTCACTAAATGAAGTCCTAAAAATAATATAAAATAATAATAATTAATCGAAGATATTTGAATTATTATCCATATATAAATAATGCCAAATAAATCTTTAGATTAAATCAAGAACATCGATAACTCACCCAAGGGTAAAATGAATAATTAATAACAGGAATAATTTTAAAAACACCCTAAAAACACGGACACAGTTGCTCAAAATTTCCCGGAAAAAACAGACAAAAGTTTGTTTTAACAAAGCCAGTGGCTGGGAGGTCGCGTGCATCCCGTTTTCTAAGAGCAACAACATTCCCGCAATGCTTGGGGTGACTCATGTAAATTGCGCGGCCATTCACGATTCGCTTTCTGGAAATGAGTGGGTGGCGATGCGTGAGGAGAAAGGGAGGAGAGATGGGTAACATTGAGTAGGGGGAAAGACGAAAGGATGGAAAAACGCAGCCGAGAGAACGGAAACATGGAATTAAGAACAGATAAAATTCCAATAAAGGTTCGAGTTAAATAAAAAGGATTGACTGATGTAGAAAATACACTCAATGAATAATGAATAATTACTATAATTAACAAGAGAAATAATATGACGGTTTACAAGCTAGTAAATATATAATAAAAATGTGTAGAAATAAAATCTTCCTACCCGGTTAATAGCAAGCCATTAAACAAATTAACCTAAACCAAATGTTTATCAACGCTAACCCAATACATCGTAAACCCACACGAGGAAATAGAGAAAGAGAAAAAAGCTTTTATATTTTACTATCGTGACTACACCAAGGTGGGCGACGGGAAGGTGGTATTTGGCAGACATTACACAAGGGAGACGCCTAAATACCAGAGGGCGCAGTAAGATCCAACTTCAGGGTCCTCGGTAAGCACATGAAGCTTGTTCGTTATATGTGGAAAGTTAACAAAATCTTTGATAATGCTGCTCAATAATGCTATTCTTGGAGAGCTATATATATAGAGAGTTAAATATGATTGCATTGCGAGCGTTGTTGATTTTATAGTGAAAGCTTTCTATGCTTCTATTTTTTTAGTGTCGGGATTAAGTAGAAGAATTAAGTTACCCAAATCCACGCTAAAGAAACTTTTAATAATTATTGAAGGATATATTTTCTACAACGTTTCTTTCCACTCTGGAACATCTTCAGGTAAAGAATGAATACACAAGGTGCAATTTTTGGGTTAAATACCTATGTGGAAGAAGTAAAGTTATGTGGGGTGAGGGGGCGAAGGAATATAGGTGTATATTTTATAAATATAAAAACCCTTTTACCCTGTCGTAGCTCAGTCGATTAAGGCAGCGTCTGGGATGCTCCCGGACGCAGGTTCGAATCCTCGTCATGGCCCTTGTGGATTTGTTCATTTGTTCGAATATAGGGGTACACACACAGAAAACACAATAGCGTGATATATCAAATGAACAAATCCACAAGGGCCGTGATGAGGGTTCGAACCTAGGCACGGGATGTTTGCAGCTGTGCCTAATATATCACGTTATTGTGATTTATGTGTGTATTGAAGGGTGTAGAGGTGGAACATCTGGTTGACATAGGCCGGGTGCATCGAGGAATTGTGTGAAACCCGGATTGGGCTTCGGGTATCGTATCTAGTACTGGGTATATGATAAATGTATACCCGTTATTATAGTCAGATGTGTCAAATCTAGATGGACTTGATACATCACCGACATATACCTTTGAAGACCAGACCTGGTCAGGTGAACCAGGCTTATCCCAGTGGAACACACCTGTCCTAGTCTAGACCACACCTGACATGATAGTGATCCATATCTGTCCCAGGCAGGCATGGCTAGCTGACCCCACTTGACCTGATGAAGCTGACCCCACTTGACCTGATGAAGCTGACCCCACCTGACCTGATGAAGCTGACCCCACTTGACCTGATGAAGCTGACCCACCTGACCTGGTCATACCCACACCCACGAACCTGCTATAGGCACAATCAAGGCACTCGACAAACAGATTCCTCGCGCCGCTTGCACAATAAACCCAATAGAACTAAGCAGCATTGTGTATGTGAGAATTAGAAAGCGAGGCGATTAAAACTGGATGAATGTGTTGACTTGTGTGAGAATTCGACGGTGGTAAGTGAGGTGGAGGGGAAGGAGGGGTGGCCGCCCCACACCCCGAACACATTAAATCATTCCCGCCCTTTTTTAAACCTACTGAACGACATATACGTAACTCTAACGTGTAACTTACTGGCGTGTGTCGGGATGATAAGGTTCATGGTATTAAAAGCGAGTGAAGAGACGTCGTCTGTCCTTAACTAGGTTAGTGGGTGTTCCCCACCCCCTCCCCCCCTCCTGTGCTACACTTGATAGCTGAAAACTGAGAATTTCTTCATGTTAATTTTTTTTTACTTTTTACATTTTTAAACTTTTAACTTTTAACATTTCTTCGTTTTAAGTCTTCTTACTATCCTCTTCAGTACACATTGATCCTCTGCTACTGATTTAAATTAATTACATTTGCAGTCCCCGTGGCACAGTGGTAAAATACTCACTCGGCGCTTCGCAAGCGCTTTGTCCCGGGTTCGTATCCTGGCCGGGGAGGATTGACTAGGCGCTAATCCTTAGCCTCTGTTCACCCAGCAGTGAATGGGTAGTGGTTAAACGATTTGGCGGGTCGTATTCCAGGGAAAAATTAGGTATTAAGGACCTGCCCGAAACGCTACGCGTACTAGTGGCTGTACAAGAATGTAACAACTCTTGTATATATCATTAATACAAATAAATTAGAAGGTTCGCGATAGGACTTGTCACATTCGTACACACGTTTCGAACATTATTATTTTTAAATTGTATGTATAGTTAGGTGATGTTGGGTTAAATAATGTTAGGATGGGTTAAATTTGTTCAAATGAGTTAGGTTATATTAATAATAATTAAATTATTTTAATAATACATTGGGTTAGGTTGGAATAGGCTGGGTTAGGCTAGGTTAAGTTGGGTAAGAATATGTTAGGCTGGACTAACTTAATTTACAGGTTAGGCTAAACTGGGTTAAGGTAGTTATGCTAGAATTGGTTATGTTAAATAAGTGCACCCTTCACCCCTAAGTAAATAAGCTCGTACTTACATTGAGATTTCCAAATTATCAAATATTGTTCACAACTGTAATAAAATAAATGAACATTCCAAGAACACCTTCACTCTTCAAGAAAAATTCCATGAAAGTTCTGTAGACTAGTACAAAAAAAAACGGGAAAAATATCTTTAATGGCCAACTGACCTAATTAGAAAGAAAGCGTCTCAGTCTCATATTCTGACCCTATTTCCGCTATCTTCCTCGTGTCAGCTTGACAGCTGTCCAAGAAACTGTATCAGGGACGGACCTCCTTCCGTCAACCGTCCAAATTGACGGAGTTTTATTATTTTTCAAGATATTTCATTGTTCTTTTTTTTTAAGAGAAGAGGGTATGGGAATGAGGCGTTGGAGGGTCCTCGAAGCTAATGTGTTGAGTGGTAAGTGTTCGTTTAACATTATAACGAAGGCTTTGGGTGGTAAGTGTTCGTTTAATACAGTACTATGTAAAGCAGAGGTTGAAATTGAAATTGAAATAAGTTTATTGAGGTAAAATCCACACAAAGGGATGAGGTAGCTCAAGCTATTCTCACCCCGTTCAGTACATCGTGTTAATACATACATAGACACACATCACAAACAATAAACATATTACCAAACATTCTGAGAGATAAACATACATTTCCTAAGTAGAGGTGGCTTCTTCTAGTAAAGGTAGACATCCGTCATTAACATCACCTTCAGTAAAGTTAAGTACCGCTCTTAAAACGGGTATTACTCCTCAATAGAGTAAGGCAGCATCCTTAATAAAGTTGGGTATCACCCTCAGTATAAAGTATCTCCGTCAATAAAGTTAAGTATCACCTTCAGTACAGTTAGGTATCAATAAAGTTAGGTGTCAGTAAAGTTAGGTACCATTAAAGTTAGGTACCAGTTAAGTTAGGTACCAGTAAAGTTAGGTACCATTAAAGTTAGGTACCATTAAAGTTAGGTATCAGTAAAGTTAGGTACCATTAAAGTTAGGTACCATTAAAGTTAGGTATCAGTAAAGTTAGGTACCATTAAAGTTAGGTACCATTAAAGTTAGGTATCAGTAAAGTTAGGTATCAGTAAAGTTAGGTATCAGTAAAGTTAGGTATCAGTAAAGTTAAGTACCAGTAAAGTTAGATATCAGTAAAGTTAGGTACCATTAAAGTTAGGTATCACCTTCAATAAAGCGAGATATTCCCGTCAGTAAAACAGGACATTACCTAGTTCTCACACACACTGATACGGGAATACACAACATATATACTTGTCTAACCCCCCCTCCCCCTCGACCACGACCTCCCTCGTCCACGACCCCCCTCGTCCACGACCTCCCTCGTCTACGACCTAAATGAAAGCATTCAATCAGACTGTCTGGACCTGCGCCCTGCACCACGTGTGGCCACGAGTAGTAGCTAGAACACCACCTGTTGCCTCTCTGACACCTGTTGTGTTCCCAGGCGATAACCACACAAGGGGGATCTAGGGGAAACACCTTCACCCAAATCCCAGATGACGGAAGATGATGTGTGTTTGTTTCGTGGAGGCGCCGTGAAGCTGTCGTTAATGGGGGATGTGTGTGTCTTGGGTCTTGTACAAGATGCTTCAGCTGGGAGGTCTTGGGAGACGCGACCTTTCTGGCTTGGCATTTAACAGAGGGGAACTGGATATGGTTAAACTGGTGTCGTGGTCTTAAAGTGATGTTTTGTCTAGTGTGGTCTGGCTTGCTAATGGTGTCTGGTGTTAGTACCATCGTCATTATCAGTAATCACCATCACTATCACCATCATTAGCAACGTTGCCATGACAGTTACCACCACTGGTGATTAGACTAGACAGAGGGGGGGTAGAGGAGTGCTTATCCCCCTAGCTGCTCTAGAGGAAAGAGGAGAGGGGATACGAGTACACCTACCTTGAGGTTACCTTGACGTTACCTTGAGGTGCTTCCGGGGCTTAGCGTTCCCCGCGGCCCGGTCGTCGACCAGGCCTCCTGGTTGCTGGACTGATCAACCAGGCTGTTTGACTCGGCTGCGAGCAGCCTGACGTATGAGTCACAGCCTGGTTGATCAGGTATCCTTTGGAGGTGCTTATCCAGTTCTCTCTTGAACACCCACAACAACCCTTAACTAACCATTAAGTCCTTTGGATTAACCATTAATATCCACGTGCTTCGCGCCTCAAAATAAAGAAGGACCCCCCTTAATATTTTCACCTCAGTGTTGGATATCCTCAGCTGATTTTACACATTGTTATTGTATATATTTTCAATTACATGTACGACACACTAGAAAGTGAAGGGACGACGACGTTTCGGTCCGTCCTGGAGTCATTCTCAAGTCGACTGTGACTTGAGAATGACTTAAGAATGGTCCAGGACGGACCGAAACGTCGTCGTCCCTTCACTTTCTAGTGTATGGTCTGGCCAACATACTTCAGCCACGTTATTGTGACTCCTCGCCTGCACCTGTACGGTATATAGGAGTACCACAATCTTCACAGTGCTCGGGGGGGCCTCTAGAGGTCTTAAGTCGAGCCTGGCCACATGACAAGGCGGGTAATACACAAGGGGGAGGAAGACAGCCTCGTTAAACTGAGAGAAAATAGTGTACCACCACTACTCGTGTTGGACGTGTCATTTGTAGACTAATTCGACGTTTCTTTGACGGTGACGCGTGACGCTATACTGTAACGCATATATAATAATATATTTAACAGGGGGAAAGTGCCGAGCCATTACGACTATATAGCACTGGGAAGGAGTCAGGATAAGGATTTGGGATGGGACGGGGGAGAGGGGGGGGGTGGTAGGAATGGTGTCCCAACCTCTTGGACGGTCGGGGGATTGAACGCCGACCTGCATGAAGCGCAAGACCGTCGCTCTACCGTCCAGCCCAAGTGGGTGAGACTGTTACGCAGCTCCCCAGCGTCGGGGAGCAACATGTGACGCACATGGCTTGTTGCGCAGTGCAAGACTGTTGCAGATTCACTGGGCGTTGAGGGAGGGGGGGTGACAGGGGGGACTCACATGACCCTCTGTCACCCGCCACCTACGTCGTTTATGACGTAGGGAGGGAGGTAGAAGGTAGGTGCCCTCAGCCACCCCAACCCACGACGCCAAAGTCATGGGACGGAGGAAGGTCGGTGGGTAGCATCCACGTTAGCTGCCAACACCCACACATCGTGTCAGCAAGGCGGACAGCCCGCCTGCTTTCATACCTCTCACTGTATTTCCCACTTCTATACTTCCCTTCACCTATGCCTCTCCTTTCTCTTTACTTTACATCCACGTATCCCCCCCCCCGCCCCTAGAGAGGGAAACTTTTGAAACTGTGAGTGAAAATAGGGATTTACATTACGGGCTATTCATGCCCATGCCACCTCTTGTATGGCTTAATCTTTATCAATCAGGGATTTACATTACGGGCTATTCATGCCCATGCCACCTCTTGTATGGCTTAATCTTTATCAATCAGGGATTTACATTACGGGCTATTCATGCCCATGCCACCTCTTGTATGGCTTAATCTTTATCAATCAGGGATTTACATTACGGGCTATTCATGCCCATGCCACCTCTTGTATGGCTTAATCTTTATCAATCAGGGATTTACATTACGGGCTATTCATGCCCATGCCACCTCTTGTATGGCTTAATCTTTATCAATCAGGGATTTACATTACGGGCTATTCATGCCCATGCCACCTCTTGTATGGCTTAATCTTTATCAATCAGGGATTTACATTACGGGCTATTCATGCCCATGCCACCTCTTGTATGGCTTAATCTTTATCAATCAGGGATTTACATTACGGGCTATTCATGCCCGTGCCACCTCTTGGATGGCTTAATCTTTATCAATCAGGGATTTACACATTAATTTTCCATTCACTTGGGTAGTTGTGGAGACTTTAATTGATTACCTGCTGGTTACTTATAGTTTAAATCTGTGTTCGGGCAGTAATTCAAACATTAAATTAATAATGGGTTATTTGTAGGAAAACTTCAAGATGGATGATGGGGCAGTAATCTAATCCTCGTTAATCATATTCAGAGTATTACTAATCTACAGCACCAACCACTTGGACGGTAGAGCGACGGTCTCGCTTCATGCAGGTCGGCGTTCAATCCCCGACCGTCCAAGTAGTTGGGCATCATTCCTTACCCCCCGTCCCATCCCAAATCCTTATCCTGACCCTTTCCCAGTGCTATATAGCCGTAAAGGCTCTGCACTTTCCCCCCTGATAGTTCCTTCCTTCCTAATCTACAGCAACCAAGAGAAATTAAATAATATAATAATAATAATAGTGCTATATAGCCGTAAAGGCCCTGCACTTTCCCCCTGATAGTTCCTTCCTTCCTAATCTACAGCAACCAAGAGAAATTAAATAATATGAAGTAGCAACCCACGTGCCATATTTTTTTAAAACTATAAACTATGTGGAGAAAGCATTGGCCAGAACTGCGTCGTTAGTAGACAAATTAACATCACCCAATCTGCTTTTTTCCAGCTTGGCGCAGAACATTCTTCGAGAAAGACAAGAAACTCCGCACTTTGTTTTGGCGCCGAGAAGGTCGTTCACATCCGACACAGTTTCTTGTTTACATGTCACTACGAATGTTCTTTATTAGTAGTATTATTACTTGTGTTACGGGCTCACCATAGCCTGTGCTACATGGACACTTCGTCCTGAGTAGCTAAATCTTTAACAACATATTATTACTTCTACGTTCGCGTAGAAGATGGCGAAGCTCGAGTAGAAGATGGTGGAACTCGCGAATAAGTCTAAAATCAAATGGCAGATGAACTCGACAGTGTTCAACGAACACTGTCGAGTGTTAAACACTGTCACAGTGTTCAACGAACACTGTGTTCAGTATTCAGTGTTCGAACTCAACTCGGCAGATGGAATGGAAGAAGAAATCTGGAGCCCTATGTGAACTAGGAAGAACGACAGCGGGAAGGCGGAGGGTGAGTGAGGCTAGGTCAGGTCGGAGGGGCAGCGAGGGACAGGAAGCTGGTGGCACTTGTGTGGGAGGAAGGCGGGAGGACCTGGCTCTCTCTGGGGCACAGACGTAGTTGGCACCGGAGCCAGACACCACGTGAGGCACTGCCTTGGCTCAGGTACACCGCCTCACCTGCCGAACTAGCAGTTCTTTGTGACGGTGAGTGGAGCTTTCTTGGAGTTCTTTATGAGCAGTGATTTCTAGGTGTTCCTTTTCTGTGAGGCAAAGTCCATAAGGATTCTTTGTATCAGGACCGTATGGTTTCTTTATAAAGGGAAGGTCTCTAGGAGTTCTTGGGGGTGACTGAAGATGTAGAAACTCATTATAAGCGATTGTGTCGATGCTTAAACTTTCGCTTATTAGGTAAGCGATTAAGGCAGTGTCTGGGATGCTCCCGGACGCAGGTTCGAATCCTCGTCACGGCCCTTGTGGATTTGTTCTTTCGCTTATTAGTTCCTCTGAGTTACATGTTTATTCGCCTCTCCCTGAAGATGTGAGGCGTGGTAGAGAAGGCGTCGCCGTGGGTTTGTGAGGGTGAAGGAGAGGTTCTCCGGGAGAGGGAACTATCCCGAGAAAGCGCCAAGCCATTACGACTATATAGCCATGGGAAGGGGTCAGGATATAAGGATTTGGGATGGGACGGAGGAAAGGAATGGTGGCCAACCACTTGTGGACGGTTAGGGATTGAACGCCGACCTGCATGAAGCGAGACCGTCCAGCCTAAGTGGTTGGGAGTGAAACTTCCTTTCTCTGGGAGTGAAAGGAAGTTCTTAGTAGTAGCAGCAGTAGTAGCAATAGGAAATTTTGCAGTTGTCGTAGTAGTTGAAATATATGTTTTAATATTTTTATTATTTTACATTAGAGAATCTCACTCTCTCTCTCTCTCTCTCTCTCTCTCTCTCTCTCTCTGTCTGTCTGTCTGTCTGTCTGTCTGTCTGTCTGTCTGTCTGTCTGTCTGTCTGTCTGTCTGTCTGTCTGTCTGTCTGTCTGTCTCTCTCTCTCTCTCTCTCTCTCTCTCTCTCTCTCTCTCTCTCTCCCTCTCTCTCTCTCTCTCTCTCTCTCTCTCTCTCACTCTCTCACCAAGTACCTGACTATCAATTCCTCAAGTTGACATTAGCGACTAATCTCTACAAGTGTTCTAGGCTATTTAAAACTATCCATCGAGGCTATTTAAGGTGTGTACTGTATCTGGTGCTATTTAAAGGGTGTAGCTAGGGTCTATGGACTCATATGTGGCCCTCCTCCACTTGCCCCTTAAACTAAATGAGTTTAGGTTAGCATTTAAGTACTGCTATTGATGGTGCTAGTACCGCGACTGTCAGTACTTCTACTGCTGCCGCTACTACTGATAACTCTGTTTCTACTTTTGTTGCCCCTAAGAATAATACTATTGCTGCTACACCACAGATCTGTACACCTATTATGCCTTCCTTCTCTCTCTCTCTCTCTCTCTCTCTCTCTCTCTCTCTCTCTCTCTCTCTCTCTCTCTCTCTCTCTCTGTCTCTCTCTCTGTCTCTCTCTCTGTCTCTCTGTCTCTCTCTCTGTCTCTCTCTCTGTCTCTCTGTCTCTCTCTCTCTCTCTCTCTCTCTCTCTCTCTCTCTCAGCAGCAGGAGACGACGATAAGGCGATAAGGGAGGGAAGTGAAAGAGAGTAAGTGATGGGTTAGAGAGTGGGGAAGGATTGTGAGTCATCCACTCACAATCGAGCATCACGGGTTCCTTTCATCTGATGCTTCTCTTCACCTAGCAATAAATAGGTACCCAGGAGTTAGTCAGCTGTTGCGAACTGCATCCTAGGAGAGGTCTGTAGTTAAGTGTGCATTTACACACACATACACCCGGGGCCGGTGGCTAAGTGGACAGCACGCTGTCACCTAATTCTGTGGTCCGGAGTTCGATTCCCGGCGCCGGCGAGAAACAATGGGCAGAGTTTCTTTCACCCTGATGCCCCCCTGTTACCTAGCAGTAAATAAGTACCTGGGAGTTAGACAGCTGTTAGAAAAAATAATAATAATAGTAACAGTTGATTGATTGACAGTTGAGAGGCGGGCCGAAAGAGCAGAGCTCAACCCCCCGGAAGCACAACTAGGTGAATACACATACAAGTCCTGTACAAAATACTAGATGGGTATTTTAGATGGGTATAAAACAACATATTTGTTCATTTAGATGGGTAAGGCTTACCATGAACTATGGTAAGACTCCTTTCCCACCGTCCCATCCCAAATCCTTATCCTGACCCCTTCCAAGTGCTATATAGTCGTAATGACTTGGCGCTTTCCCCTGATAGTTCCCTTCCCCTTGTCATAACCGCTGTAAGCCTAACATGAGTCACCGGTCGCCTGCCCCTGTACCCACCTGTATGTAGCCACAGAATGGAACTTCCATAAATGGTCGAGTATTCCTTATACGGGTCGAACGTCCCGATATTTTCTCTGAATATTTCATACGGTTTCATCCCAGTTAAAGAAGCCGGATGAGTGACGCACTGTGTTCACAAGTCACTTTACGCTTCTTTTTGTGAGAAGTGTGAATAATTGTATCAATAATGACCAAACCACACGCCAGAAAATGGAGAAACGATAACGTTTCGGTCCGTCCTGAGGCCAGATTCACGAAGAAGTTACGCAAACACTTACGAACCTGTCCATCTTTTCTGAATCTTTGGCGGCATTGTTTACAATTATTAAACAGTTAATGAGCTCCGAAGCACCAGGAGGCTGTTTATAACAATAACAACAGTTGATTGGCAAGTTTTCATGCTTGTAAACTGTTTAATAAATGTAACCAAAGCCGTCAAAGATTGAGGAAAGATGTACACGTTCGTAAGTACTTACGTAACTGCTTCGTGAATCTGGCCCCGGGTCGTGTGACAGTGAGAAATGGACAGACAGACAAATAGAGTGAGACGGAAGGTGAGGAGCAAGGTAAGACTAAGATGGAAAGTGAGAATAGGATGAAAGGTAAGATTAATGGTCCAGGGGCCAGATTCACGAAAGCACTTACGAACGTGTACATCTTTCCTCAATCTTTGACGGCTTTGGTTACATTTATTAAACAGTTTACAAGCATGAAAACTTGCCAATCAACTGTTGTTATTGTTATAAACAGCCTCCTGGTGCTTCGGAGCTCATTAACTGTTTAATAATTGTAAACAAAGCCGCCAAAGATTCAGAAAAGATGGACAGGTTCGTAAGTGTTTGCGTAACTGCTTCGTGAATCTGGCCTCAGGACGGATCGAAACGTCATCGTTTCTCCATTTTCTGACGTGTGGGTTGGTCATCGTATCTTCAGCCTCGTTATTGTGACTCATCGTCTAATTGTATTAATATTCGTATGGCTTCGGGTTATCTGGCTCAGAGATAAATACTTTCAAATTGTGAGGCTAAATAACAGGAAGCCGGAATAGTGAGAGATAATAATGATAATAATAATATAAATTAAGATAATAATATACCAAAAATTCATAAATATTATTATATTTATATAATATATAAATTTATATATTATTATATCTATATAATATATAAATTTATATATTATTATATTTATATAATATATAAATTTATATATTATTATATTTATATATAAATATATATAATAATTCATAAATTATTATATATATTTATATATATTTATATATAAATTCGACCCCACAGGGTCGAATTACTGACCCCGCCCAGGATACAACCCCACAGCAAGTTGACTATAACTCCTGAGTACCTACTGACTGCTAGGTGAACAGATGCAGTAGATGATAGGAAATGCGCCCCACCATTTCTTTCCCGCCAGGGATTCGAACCCGTAATTCTCGATTGGGAGTCAATAACAAACCCGACTGTACTACCGGAATACTTAAATGTAATATAAGATAATTTTCTGGAGAAAGCGCTGATCAGATATATAATCGTACTGGCTTAGCTCTTTCTCCTGATAATTACTTAACCTTACCTCCTATCGCAGCCCGGCCTTATCCATAAAAGCCAAATGTTCATTGTATGAACCCGCCAGATACCCTGTTTATGAACCCGCCAGACACCCTGTTTATGAACCCGCCAGACACCCTGTTTATAAACCCGCCAGACACCCTGTTTATAAATCAAAAACACTTTACACACGGCCCGTCTTCATAAACAAAGGCCAAAAGTGACTCCATGCACCCGCCAAACCCTCTTTTTATGAGTGAAAAACGGTTTACACACGACTCACAACTGATGACGTTCGAACACTTCTCGAACAGTGCTTCGCTGACGATCGAACCACAACACAACACTTCACCTAAGTTAGGCCTGACTACTCAACACACTCGAGTATATGCAGGCGATGAGTCACAATAACGTGGCTAAAGTATGATGACAAGACCACACACTAAAATATGAAGGGACGACGACGTTTCGGTCCGTCCTGGACCATTCTCAAGTCACAATCGACTTGAGAATGGTCCAGGACGGACCGAAACGTCGTCGTCCCTTCATATTCTAGTGTGTGGTCTTGTCATCACTCGAGTATATAATAATGTGACCTTATATTTGAGAAATTACATATTTTTATAACAGTGTGCTAAGGTTGATGAATGTATCTTCTGGGGGGGGGAGGGGGGGGTCGCTGCTGGATGGAATGAACATTGCCTGAAGACGGGATGCCAACCGGGAAAGCTAATGATGATATAAATGAATATGAACTAATGCAGACGACGAGTTACAATAACATGGCTGAAGATATGATAACCAAACGACACACCAGAACACAGATATCACAATAGCGTGATGCATCAAATGAAGAAATCCACAAGGGTTTGACACACCAGAAGATGAGGATACGACGACGTTTCGGTCCGTCCTGGACAATCGACTTGATAATAGACGGACCGAAACGTCGTCGTCTCATTTTCTGGTGTGTGGTTTGGGTCATCAAATGAACTAATCATATTAACCCTCCTGCTAAGAATACTTCATAGTATCATTCCTGCCTGGCAAACTCTAATGGTATCCCTCCTGCATAGCATGCATACTCTATGATGGTATCCCGCCTACCTGGCATACTTTGTGATGGTATTCATCTTGCCTGGCAAACTCTATGATGGTATTCCGCCTACCGGGAATACTTCATGATATGGTATCTCTCCCTACGTGGAAAAAGCAAGAATAATACCCATATACTCACCAAGATCGCTTACAGACAAGTTGAGGCCGATGTGAGGCGCCGGCGGGCGGCACCATGTGCGTCTGTTTACAAGCAACAGCTGATCGGGCCCTGGGTAGAGGGGGGTGGGGGTAGGAGGGGTTTTCTTAAAAGGGGGGAAGGTGTCTAGAGAAGATAAGAAAGGAATGAAAGAAATAGACATGGAAGGAATGACAGATAAAGAAGTAGGGAAATGAGAAAGAGTAGATAACAAAATTGGATGGAAGTTGAAGAGAATTTATGGACGAGATAAAGCAGAAATAAATAATGAATGGAAGGAGACAGAAAATAAAGATAAACTGAAATGACGATAAAGATCTTTAATTTCTTAATAACGTTAATTACACCATAATATTTTATCAACTGGACAAGCCGGTAGAGCGACGGTCTCGCTTCATGCAGGTCGGCGTTCAATCCCCGACCGTCCACAAGTGGTTGGGGCACCATTCCTTTCCCCCGTCCCATCCCAAATCCTTTTCCTGACCCCTTCCAAGTGCTATATAGTCGTAATGGCTGGGAGATAATTCCCTTCCCTTCCTCAACACAGACAACACCAAAAGGAATTTTTCTTCATTTGTTGACCAACAGGTTCAAGGAGGAGGGGGGGGGGGGTGGTTAGCAACACATGGGGTTTACCTTCCTGGTGGGTAGCAACACATGGGGGTTTACCTTCCTGGTGGGTAGCAACACATGGCGTTTACCTTCCTGGTGGGTAGCAACACACGAGTTTACCTTCCTGGTGGGTAGCAACACACAGGGGGTTTACCTTCCTGGTGGGTAGCATCACATGAAGTTTACCTTCCTAATGGGTGGCAACACACGGAGTTTACCTTCCTAATGGGTGGCAACACACGGAGTTTACCTTCATGGTGAGTAGCAACACACTATAGTTTACCTTCCTGGTGAGTAGCAACACACTGGAGTTTACCTTCCTGGTGGTAGCAACCCACGGAGTTTACCTTCCTGGTGGGTAGCAACCCACGGAGTTTACCTTCCCGGTGGGTGGCCACGCGATGCAGTTCACAGTGTTTAATTATAATGTTTTGAATTTGGTTTCTTGTTTACACATTGTTCCTCTCGCGAAGTGCGTCTCTATGTTGCTGTAGCTATCCAGCAATATAGACTATATAGGGTTGTATAGGCCTTCAGACTATAGGCCTTTATACAACCTATATGTTGTATAGGCCTTTACATGGGCCTATACCTATACAACCTATAGGTATAGGCCCATGAAAGACACTTTCAGACAACTGAAACATTTCAACACCAACCTTTTTCACATGTGTCTGGTCAAGGACACTTGTTTTTATTTATTTACACAAAAGCCACAAATTATTTACGTTAGTGAATGCATCCCACACGAGTCAACCCATTCACTGCTCTGGAATCCCTTTCAATTGCACAGAAAACCTTCAAATTCAAATCTGAATTTAAATTTGAATAAAGGTATATTCCCCTGATGCTAATGGTTCAATTCCTGAACCTATTCTGTGCGTTTGCAAACTTTCTCATTACAACTCAGGATAAGTAAGAACCATCTGCAAGAACCACCCCACCATAATGAGTGTGGAGTCCACTAGCACCCACAGGATGGGTATGGGGCCCACTAGCACCCACAGGATGGGTATGGGGTCCACTACCACCCACAAGATGGGTATGGGGTCCACTACCACCCACAAGATGGGTATGGGGTCCACTACCACCCACAGGATGGGTATGGGGTCCACTACCACCCACAAGATGGGTATGGGGTCCACTACCACCCACAGGATGGGTATGGGGTCCACTACCACCCACAGGATGGGTATGGGGTCCACTACCACCCACAGGATGGGTATGGGGTCCACTACCACCCACAGGATGGGTATAGGGTCCACTACCACCCACAGGATGGGTATAGGGTCCACTACCACCCACAGGATGGGTATAGGGTCCACTACCACCCACAGGATGGGTATAGGGTCCACTACCACCCACAGGATTAGTATGAGATCCATTACAATGCACATGATGAGTATGAGAACTATTACCACTCACAGAATCGATAAAACAATAGCTGGTTCACCAATACCTGGGTGATTCAAGATCCGGGAATGAATTCACGAGAAAACGCCACATCTGAAACCTGTTTTACTAACCAACAACATTATAAAACTACCATAGACCTTAATCATAAACCGATATATACCCAAACGTACACAGATTCAAGTGTAGATATGATAGGGAGCCTAGTAGACTCAGGAACCTGTACATTAGTTGATTGACAGTTGGGAGGCGGGACCAAAGAGCCAGAGCTCAACTAGGTTAGTACAGCGAGGCGTAATACGTGTGAGGTGACCATTTAAGTTGATCTTAGTTGAACTCTGGCATAGTGCCGGGTGGCACTCGTGGGGTGGGTGCCACGCCAGGATTTCCCGGAACAGACAGACGAGTGCCAGGAGAGGGCGCCACGCGGACGGAATTAGAACGTGGTAGGCGAGCGGCTGGTTACTTTGAGGTCGAATGGGGTTGTTTGGGCTAATTATGGTTCAGAGGAAAGGAAAATGGGAAAGGGGAAAGTGAAGGGATGGAGGAGAGGTGTAGAATGGGGCAAGGGGGGGGGTGTGAGGTGTGGGGGTCTTTGTGTGTGTCTTCATCAGCTAGAGTGAGTGAGTGAGTGTGTGTGTGTGTGTACTCACCTATTTGTGCTTGCGGGGGTTGAGCTTTGTCTTTTTGGTCTCGGCTCTCAACCGTCACTCAACTAGTGTACAGACTCCTCAGCCTACTGGGTTCTATCATACTTATATTTGAAACTGTGTATGGAGTCAGCTTCCACTACATCACTTCCTAATGCATTCCATTTATTAACTACTCTGACACTGAAAAAATTGGTTCTAACGTCTCTGTGGCTCATCTGGGTACTCGTTTCCACCTATGTGTGTGTGTGTGTGTGTGTAATTACTTAAGTCATTTCCCCTTCTTAATAGTTCCTTCCATTAAAAAATACGAAAAAAATCCAGGGAAGCAAGTAATGTACAAAAATATTGCTGAAAGATCAAAATTATATAACAAACATTAAGAATAAATTAATATCAGTTTTGCCTTCTGTGATGCGGACTACAATCCCCTTCACCAATATCAGCTCCATTCATATATTATATTTATATAAAACTCGGCTTCCTAATACCTCCTAATATTTTGCGTGTGGACAAAAATTGAATGGTTTAACTTGAATCATACGAATATACAGCTTCAAATTAAGTACAACATTCAGAAACTTGGTCATATACAGAACATAGTTGTTGAATGTTTCCTCTATATACACAAATATACAGTACAGTACATACTTATTAGCACCGGTGTATTGCGTGTATACTTATGACCGTAGCACTTGTGTTCCCCAAGATGCCTCTAGGCAAGGAAGGTATTATGCAAGGTGTCACTGAGTACAATATTTTTAACTTTCCATTCTTACAATATTATGGCAGCAGTGAGGGGAGGGTAAGGGACTGAGGGGAGGGTAGGGGGCTAAGGGGAGGGTAGGGGACTAAGGGGAGGGTAAGGGGCTGAGGGGAGGGGAGGGGACTGAGGGGAGGGTAAGGGACTGAGGGGAGGGTAAGGGACTAGGGGGAGATCCCAGCTTTGACAACTGTTGACACCCTTCTTGCTAACTTGTCTCTTCCCACTGCTGCTGCTCCTATTCATATTCTTCCTTCTCATAACTGATGGATATGATGCTGATAATGATAATAATGAGGGTGATATAACCTGTGGCACAGTGGTTAGCACAGTTGGCTTGCATCCAAATAGTCCTGTGTTTGATCCTTGGGCAGAGCGAGATATTTGGGCATGCGTCCTCAACAGTAAATAGGTACCTCATGAGTTGGTTGACTGTTGTGGGTTGCAACCTGAGAAAGGTCAGTTGTTGACTTAGCAGGCCCCTAAATATGCTAAACAGGGATTTTGTCCCCGACAATTGGAAATCATAAAGTGGGGACTACGCACCAGAAGATGAAGAAACCATGACGTTTCAGTCCGTCCTAGAACATTATCTAGTCGATTGGTCCAAGTCGTCCTGGACCACAATTGGACTTGATAATGGTCCAGGGTGGACCAAAACATCAATGTTTCTCCATCTTCTGGCGTGGTTTGGTTATCATATCTTCAGCCACGTTATCGAGACTCATCGTCTGCATAAACTGCGGAACTGTACACATATGTATGAATTCGACTATCCGGACTATATGGGAAAGACTTCCCCCCCATCCAGATAAGCCAGACATCCGGATAAGCAGAATTCTCACTAGGTAAGTTCAAAAATGTCCATATTCACAACTTTTTGTACCCCCAACCAACATAATTTGAACTTCAACACACACTATAAATCAGAAATATACAGGTAATTTAAAAAAATGACTACAGCTTACCTTGGTGTAGTTTGTCTTCTTGTTTGATAATGTAGATCTTGAAATGTGTAATTCTTGAAAATTTACATAACCTAATCTATGGTTATCCGGATTTCTGTCCGGATATGAAGAAGTTTTGCTAGAAAATTATCCACATGTAATTTAAACTCTATGCCTGTCTGCGGTATCTGGCCAAACCTCCGGTTATCCAGATTATTATCTGGATATTGCAAAGTTTTGCCAAAAAATTATCTGGATGCGATTTTGGTCAGATAACGCAAATATCCGGTTTAGTGGAGTCCGGATAAGCGAGCTCATACAGTACAGTATTTTCAAAAATTTAACCACAAGTCTTTGCAGAATGAGCCTTAAATATTTTGTTATGTACTACTACTGTATATAAATATTAAGCAGCTCGGGGAAACCATTTGGTAGCAGTTTTACATGCAATGGGCTCAAAATAATACATATTCTATTTACATTCTCAACACACTAACCTGGGAGTTAGTCAGCTGTCACGGGCTGCTTCCTGGGGGGTGTGTGTGGTGTGGTGTGGGAAAAAAAAAGAAAAAGAAAAAAGAAAAAAAAAAAGTAGTTAGTAAACAGTTGATTGACAGTTGAGAGGCGGGCCGAAAGAGCAAAGCTCAACCCCCGCAAAAAACACAACTAGTAAACACACTAAAACGCTCATGTCTCATTGACAGAATATTATGCGTCCCCAAAGTCCAGCGTGTGATTATCATTCAGAAAGTGCCTAGAGTGCTGTGAGCATTCAGCTTGTCCTTGCTGATGAAATAGCCCATAAAAAGGAATAAAAATGGAAAATCCCAGGTAAGCATTCAATGCAACAATTACAAAATCCTAATTAGGTTCTAAACTGTGTTGAAGATGCTATAACTCATTAAATTGATAAATATTGGCTAATGACAAATGCTGTTACTACTAAATACTAAAGGCAAATTTTTGCCACTTAGAAATTTTTGTAAATATTTCATACTGAACACACACACACAGTTTCCATACACAGTTTGAAGTGTAGATATGATAGAGCCCAATAGGCTCAGGAATCTGTACACCTGTTGATTGACAGTTGAGAGGCGGGACCAAAGAGCCAGAGCTCAACCCCCACAAACACAACTAGGTGAGTACACACTACCCGTTTTCCAACTTATCAAAAACCCTAAACTCAGACACACTAAAACTTTCTTCTGCAATATTCTTTTCACATAGCAGTTAAACAGGCACCTGAGAGTAAGCCAACTGTTGTGGGTTGCATCCTGGGGGATGTCAATCTTCGGCCTCGGGGGAACACAATAAGCAAAACAAACTCTGTTCCCCCCAAAAATGGGAAAGGGGGAAGGAAACTGCCAAGCCATTCCGACTACATGTCACTGGGAAGGTATCGGGATAAGGATTTGGGATGGGACGGGAGGAAGGAATAATTTTTTTTTAGCAAACTATAGCTTAAATATTTATTACTAAATAAATTACAACTTCTGAATAAAGTATCACATCTTTAAAAATTCTTCAACAACCACCTTATTGGCCACATACAACCTTCATAGATCTTGTTTAAATAGACAAATAATATATATACTGTATATAATATGCTGTGCTTACATTAACCACATTAAATTTCCAGTTTACCAAAACATAATCCAAAACAATTACAAAACGTGTAAATAATTATTAAAATGAAGTATGAGGCCTAGAAGACTATTTAGCCGTCTGTGATGCACAACAGCCAACAAAGCCTAGATATCATGCAAGAACAAAATAACTTAAGACGGGTGATGTATAAAGTACCAGATTCCCCGAAGATTTACAGAATGTGTAAACAAATATTCTTCATGGATATAGTTTTATTCTTCATGGATATAGTTTTATTCTTCATGGATATAGTTTTAATTGATTTTTCCTGCACCTCTGACTAATACGATTTCCCTCCTGGTGTCCTTCAAATTTTGAGTCACTTCAAATCTTCTCCCAGACACTTGAACACACACTTGAACACCATTGGAGTAGCTCTTGAAACACCTGTTAGAGTTTTCACGTGATGGTCGGCACTCACTGCTGCTCTGTGAGAACATATTAATGTTTGAGAGAACTGAGGACATCTCAACAAGAATATAAAAGTGGGATGCACTAAAGATAAAACATTCTGGCAAAAGTAATAAAAACAAAGTACTGTACAGTAAAACATAATTTATTGAAATAACAACATGGAATTGGTGCAAAATGCAGCAGACCTCAATACCGCTTTTTGAAGAAAAATTAACGTTAATGCCCCTTTCCCTTTATTTTACCGCCTTCATAAGAACATTAATACAGTATACAGGAAACTACAAAAGACCTACAGGGCTGTATGAGGGGCCCTCGAGCCAAGATGTCCTTCTACACTTAATTTTTCCAACCAAATTAAAAATAATTTTGCAAGGCATAATTCATACATAAAAAATAAATTATAAACAATAATGCTCCACTGGTAATTTTTCTGGTCAAAACACATGCAGCTAATTTTTCTATATACAGTATCACAGAAAATTCATGTACAGTACTGTAATGTACTGACTTACCAACTCTACCCAAGGTAAGACATCATAATACTTAACTTTGCTTACTGTACTAAGTAAATCTGTTGGTGACACTTACAAATTTGACAACTCAAGTATAGGAGTTAGTATAGCTAGTTATACTTATAGTTATACCTATAAGTATAGGTATAGGAGAGAAATGTAATTAAAAATACCGTACATAAATTGTAATAGTGTCACAAATAAAGTTGCCTTTAAATGTACTCCTTGTAATCAAGAATTTACTAGCAGCAAATATATAGTACAGTACAGTAGAAATAATAAAATAAATGTCATAATGAAACATGCTCAAAGCTCCCTTTCAAAAATGTGTCAAGTAATGAACAATTCCTGGA
Organism: Procambarus clarkii; assembly: GCF_040958095.1. Taxonomy (NCBI): domain Eukaryota; kingdom Metazoa; phylum Arthropoda; class Malacostraca; order Decapoda; family Cambaridae; genus Procambarus; species Procambarus clarkii. Next base: position 18,199,384 of record NC_091220.1, read on the forward strand.
CGAGTGGCAGCGCAATCGTTCCTTGCGTTGTGAAAACACTTACTTAAAACTCGCTTGTATCGCAGCTGTAACTGACTGGTGTAGCTCCAGTGGCCAATTTCTCACTGCCACAGCAAGGCCGTATGTGGTTCCTGAAGACAATTTCTCACTGCCACAGCAAAGCCTTATATGGTTATTGCAGAAAATTTCTTGCCCCATACAACAAGGCCTTGTATGGTTCCTGCAGATAATTTCTCACTGACACAGCTAGACATTATGTGGTTCCTGAAGACAATTTCTCACTGCCACAGCAAAACCTTATATGGTTCCTGCAGAAAATTTCTTGCCCCATACAACAAGGCCTTGTATGGTTCCTGCAGATAATTTCTCACTGACACAGCTAGACCTTATGTTGTTCCTGCAGATAATTTATCACTGACACAGCAAAGCCTTATATGGTTTCTACAGAAAATTTCATGTCCCCCACAACAAGGCCTTGTATGGTTCCTGCAGATAATTTATCACTGACACAGCAAGGCCTTATGTGGTTCCTGAAGACAATGTCTCACGAGCACAACAATATATTTGTGTGACTCCGGCGAACAATTTTCCATTAACGCAGATAAACCCGCTTTAAACAGCATTTGATGTTTAATTCATGAGCTGCCACATAATATAATTTGCATCATGCAAAACAGGTTCAGCTAAATGTGGTCAGTGAAAAACAATATCCGTTTCACAAGAAACTTTTTTTACTCTCTCAAAAAACTTTTTGATAATCTGCTCGGCTCCTGCTTCATCTGAAAGAAATAAAAGTATATTTTAATATTTCAATGTATGTATTTAAGTGGCAATGTACTCATAATTTCAGCAATGACTATATCCCAAACTTTGATAAAAGAAACGGTAATATATGTCAAACTGCATGAAAAATTTTGGTCTCACACCAAGACTCTTTAACAAAACTCAAAATATAGTTTGCCATTTACAGTACTGTTTCTTTCTTTCTCTGAGAACAATGCTCATCACATTGTATATGAAGGCACAATAAAATAAATAAAACCTTTACCTAGAAATTCATAGGCCAAGGCAATTAATATTTAAAAGTTAAACACACACTTAAAAATGTTTAAAACAGGTGACCAAGAATGCCCCCCCCCCTCTCCCCACAAAAAATGTCACCCTGAATACCAGAACAGGTTGAAGTATCTGCCTATCACAGTCTCTGAAGCAAAGTTCAATGTCTTGCTTAACAAAAAGTTTCAGGCTGACTTTGCTATCAATCATGAGCCATTTCTGAATTGCTCCTGTTAAACATTCTCCATACTTAGCGTAATTAATTAATCACTCATGTTTTCAGGCTAATTTGGCTATCCCAGTTGAGTATAAAATGTAATAGTTGCTAACTTTTCTATGCCACTAGACAAGCAGCATCTGTTTCATGTGTATCAAAATTGTTTTAACATGAAAAAACTCTTATTTTCCACTTATATCATATTTTAACATTTCCTAGAACACTGTTGGGCTGAGGAAGCACTCACTCAAAAACCATAGAAACCTACAGGAAATGTTTTAACGATACCATATTCAGAATGACCCCCATATGCTTTCAAAATACCTTCCACTCACTACCATCAAAAGAAAATTTACACTTCATACCTTATTAGTTCAGGGTGAATGTTTGGCAAGAATCTAGTAAATACAAATTGTCTTGACTGACCTTTCCCAAGTCCCAGCTGCAGAACATGGTGTGACATCTGCCTAGCGAGCGACTTGAAAAGCTCCTTCCCGTTTATGTTGTTACTCTTGTAATGTGGCATGAGATGTTTAACTACCCAGTCCGCTATTTGCTTTTTGTGTACTACTGATACTTCTTCCCCTGTATTTACCACTGCCACACAACTTGAAGTGTCTTTGGATATTTCCGAATTTATATTTGAAGACTCACTACATATATTTACTGGACTTAACTTCTTATTTCTAAAATTACTTTGTATAGTATTTGGTATATCGGTAATCTTTGGCTCTTCTAATGCTGTATGATTCAAACTTTTGTGGTCAAATCCAAACAGATCCTCAATTTTACTACTTGAAATGCTTTCTTTTTTTTCTTGATTGTCGCCTGCTTTTCTCTCCTTAGCAATCTTGTTTACATTTGCTTTCAAGCCTTTATCATAATCAATTTGTGCTCTTTCTACTTTCTTTCGTGCTCTCTCTGAGCTTCTATCAGATCTTTCTTTATCCTTCTGTGCTCTATCTGAATCCCTCTTAAAATCTCTCCTAGACTTTTCCAATTTCCTCTCAGACTTCTCTAAATCTTTCCTAGACTTTTCTGAATCCCTATTAGATTTATCTAAATCTTTGAGGTTTTCTGAATCCCTTTTGCACTTATCTGAATTCCTTCCAGATTTCTCCAATTTCAACTCAGATCTTTCAAAGTCCTTTCTAGAGTTATCCAAATTTGATAAAAACTCTTCAGAGATTCTCTCTGCTTTTTCTGAATATCTTTGTGATCTCTCTGAACCTCTTGGAGACTTTTTTGAATCTCTTGTTGTTTCGGACTCCCTTTTATATTTATCTGAATCACTTGATGATCTTTCAGAATACCTCCTAGAACTGCTTGACCTTCCTTCTTTCTTATTTTTACACTCAGTTTGTTTATGTTTATTTAGAGATGTGGGAGAGTCTTTTATTCTAAAATCAAGTATTTCTTCACTTTCTTTACACTTTTCTTCTTTTTCTTTAAGGCTTTCATTTGCTTCGTACTTGTCTCTGTCATTACGCTCTCGGTACTTCTCTTTCTTGCTGTCTCTCTCATTAACTGTACTGCTGGAATCCTTGAGATGATAATCATCATTAGAATGCTTGTGTTTACTATCTTTACTCTCCATCCCTTTATCATTTTTGTCTTGGCACGTGATGTAGTTACTCTGTCGTTCATTTTCGACACGCCTACTTTCGTTTTCCTTCTTTAATGCTGTGTTATGTGCATCAGTACTTTGAGCCTCGACACAAACCTTCTTATCTTCCTGATGTTCTGTTTCATTTGTCCCACACTCGTCACCAAATAAATCAATTATCTTTAATTTCTTGCTGACTCTACATTTCTTACTGCTTGATCTTTTAGTTTCAGATTTTTCAGCTGTTGATTTGCATTCCTGTACCTCCAAGGACGAGTCTGCAGTTCGGTTGCTATGGAATGAAGGTTTTGAAAACAAAATGTTATTGGAGGAGACAACAGATGGCATTACAGTGTACAATGACTGGCTACCACTACACACAGTCTTTTGCAACTCACATGTATTTACTTTGTCGGGAGAAAACATATTTATAATACTGGTCTCACCTGGCGAATAACCTGTGCTCTGTTTACACTCACTTCCAGAAACCTCCACTGAACATTCATCTTCATCCATAAAGTCAATGATGCCAGTTTTATCTGATGACATATTACCATTGCACAGCTCCGGTAACACTTCAGCATGCACACTTGCACTTTTGCTCACACTTTTAGCAGGATCTTCATTTCTTTCTTTCTCTGAATTAACTTTTACTGTCTGACCATTTTCTTCGGTAATCGGCACAAGTTTAGATTCTTCAACTGAATGTTGACTATTATCAGTGCCTTCAGAGTTAATCTCACTATCAACGCTAGAGTGTGCATCCTTATTATCAGAACCACTATTTACACTACTTCTGTTACCATCATCATCATCATCATCATCATTACAATCCAAGTCAGACAAATAAACTTCTTCACAGATAAACGCCTGATTTTCATCTGGATCGTAGTTACTTGCATCAGACATATTCCCTTCTTTGGTACTTTCATCTACATGTTCAGCATTGTTGTCTGTCATCTTTCTCTTTTCTTTATTGCCAGAGTCCTCCCCATCAGACTCACTTTCTGACAATTGATGATCAACCTTACCACTGGTCTTAGTCTTGTCACTTTTAATAAAATATGAATTCAATGATGTTTGATGGTTTGGAGATCTCTTTAGCGCAAAACCGCGTCTAGTACTTAGACTCTCAGGCTCTTTCTTTTTGACTTCACGACGGCTCTCCTCCATCACTTCACTTGCACTTTTGAAACCCGAGTTCATAGTTTTCCGGTTCTTAATGTCATTTTCAATCTGCTTAGCTAGCTGGCCAAGACTCAGCTTCGGTTCATGTTCAGCCAGCTCTGAGCGCAAAACAAATGAACTTGTGTCTTTTCTGATGCTCATCATCTGAAATAAAGAAATAAACTATTATGAAATAAGATTACAAATGACAATAAGAATATTAATGCCATTACATATACTGTGCTTAAAATGTCCAAACTCGGTTATGAAATTGGCACGAGACATGAAAATACAAAATTATTATTGAAAAAAGAAAAACAAAGCTTTCAATCAATGAACTCTGCACCATGGGCTACACAACGGTACAGTGCTTGTATAGAGTTATAGAGTACTATACTAACTTAACAAGTGATTAAATTATATAACTATGGTACTTTCATTGGGTGGGGGAGGCATCAGCTTAGAGATAAAATAGGAATAATATAAAAGAACAATATCGACATTAAAAAATATTAATATAATTCATCTGTTTGTTATAACCGTCATACTACACAGAATAGCATCATCTTGAGGTTATCTTGAGATGATTTCGGGGCTTTTAGTGTCCTCGCGGCCTGGTCCTCGACCAGGCCTCCACCCCCAGTAAGCAGCCCGTGACAGCTGACTAACACCCAGGTACCTATTTTACTGCTAGGTAACAGGGGCATAGGGTGAAAGAAACTCTGCCCATTATTTCTCGCCGGCGCCTGGGATCGAACCCAGGACCACAGGATCACAAGTCCAGCATGCTGTCCGCTCGGCCGACTGGCTCATGGATAAACATATAATGCCACACTCGAGGTGTCATCTACCACTTCATAAAACCAGATGTGCAGTGCTTCTCATGAGCTGTCATATACTGTAAAAACTGTACAAATACGTACATTTGTACGTATTTGTACAAATACGTACAAATACTGTACAAATGTACAAATGAACTGTACAAATACGTTTACTCCCTTTTTACAAACCACTTCCACCCAGCCTTGTCCCCTTACCATAACCTTTGCATTGTTCACACTCGCTCCCTGCTTCTGCACGTACGCACACTCATCTTGTCTGACTATCATCTTTCCGACTTCCTCTCCTCTGACCCTCAAGTTTACTCACGTACACACTCCTCACCAGTCTACCATTAACTGTTCGTTCAGCATATCCAAACCATCTCAACAGGCTTTCCTCAATTGCTCTTTATGTACTTCCGCACTCAACATCTCTCCATGATATTTTCATTTCTAACTTTATTCTACTAATGCAAAACAGGCTTCAGTTCTCAGAATGTCCATTTCTTTTATTCTAATTCTTGATTTTTTATGTTCATACCATACCATCATCTTGCATCTACAATTAAGACTGATGTGATCACTATGTCATTCACCTGTCATTCTTATCTTGCTTTTTTCAAGCCGAGTTTCGAATGCAAAGCCAATTTCCTTCTTGGACTCGTCCTATTCTCAACTTCAATTCCTCAAATGGCATTTTGATCACTGTCCTCTCATCTCTGGTACCTTAATATAAACTGATGAACCATCTTTAGCACTTCCTGAGATACATATATCTCACACACACACACACACAATGTTCTCTCCACCATCTTAACTTTTTTCCACGTGCACTTACACAGTTTTTTCTCTCTCATCCATCAATATAATTTTCCATAAATCTAATTAAATCTCTATCACTGCTGAAATAACTATCATAATTTGACATACTCAAATTATTCACATCGTCTATAAACTAGGTCTCCGCATTCTTCTAGTATTATTAATTTAACCTCTCTCTCCTGATGCCATTAATAAATACACATGGTACTGAACAACTAAGATGCCATCACACAACCTTGCATACACCACTATTAATAACAAACCAGCAACGCATTACACTATTTACTGTTAAACACTCACTACATCCAACACAGAAACTTTTCACAGCATTTAACAGAATGCAGCCAATACTATGATGTTCATCACACCCCAGAGATCTTTTCTATTAATTTTATCATAAGCTTTTCAAAGTTGATAAAGGCAATGAACACTTTACAATCTTTCTCAAGTGCCTTCTCTACTTTGCTTTCACAGTGCAAATATGTAATCTATGCACCCTCTTTCATCACAGAACCCACCATCTCCATCACTTATACATGTCTTAGCATTTCCATTACTTTTCCAATCACTATTCTGTCATACACTTTACTGACTACACTTGGTCAGCTAATGTTCCCATAATTCTTACACTCACTACTTCCTTTGTTATTCTCGAACAGTGGTACAATCCCAACTCCTTTCCAATCCTCTGACACAGTATCACAATCCTATACTTTCAGCCAAGTACAATATTCAAAACAGGTAAATAAACAGAGAAGTTTGTGTTGTTTTACATAGGATAATGTGGTCCACTCTGGTCCCCAGAGCTCCCCAGAGGGAAGATAATATAGAGAAAGTAGACTAACCAAAGTAGGTAAACTATTATAAGTGGAGACATTGGCAAGAAGTTGTGGGCGAAATAAATTATTAATTACTATCGTAACAAAAACAAGATGGACAAGTAAACAAGTACATACTTAAAAAAACTCTTAAAAGTAGTCTTACAACAAACCCACAAATCAGAGCATAAAGGAGTTGACAACGTTTTGGTGTGTCCTCGGCCATTATCAAGTCACGTAAATGATAACGGTCCAGGATGGATTGAAACATTTCCTTTATTTTTATTTATCATTTCCTTTATTTTTAGATTTGTGGGTTGGGTGTCTCATTTTCAGCCCCTTTATTGTGACTTATTGTCACCCTAAAATTAGTATTGATATCAAGTCACATGAAAATGACAAGTAATAAACAAATAGAACAATTAACAATAAATACAAAAACAATAAATAAACACCGAAAGCAAAGATCTACTTGGAAAGATCAGGAGAGAATGTGGAGTCTGGAAGTAGAGACTGAGTCACTTAATATTAACAAATAAACATGAATTTTGGTTAGCAAGAAATGTTTGATGACTTATCTTCATGAATTAAGAAACCAAAGGATAACACTGCTTCAAGAGAAATGAATAATTAAGATGAATAAAACAACTACTCTTATCAAAAGAACAACCTGGCATTATATTTTCACAGTTTAATCATCAAAATTAGGCACAAAACAAACTAAAACTCTAAGAGTGTCTATAATGATAAAAGTTATCTCACATGGTGATAAAAACGGCCTGTGAAAGAGGCTTGACGAGAGAAAACAAAAGACTGCACAACTATTTACAGATATTAAGATTACACACAAGGAGACCTGGAATTTTGTTATGCAATTACCAGTAATGTACATCTATATATAAAAAAAAAATTATGCAGGCCTGCTATACCTGACAATCAAGTGCAAGCTAAACAGCAATTTGGAACAGAGTTAAGGACTACCAGTAATAATTAATCACTAAAAAGCCACCTGATCAACGAGAGGGTGTGGAGCAAGAGAGATCAGTTTCAAGTAAAAAAAAAAATACAAGAAAATTATGACTACAAACCAGCGACATCATGCCTTTGCGATACATCATTAAGACAAAGGTGGAAGTGAAGACGCTGTACTCCAGTTTCACAGCCACGTCCTCTATATCAGATTCTTTTAATCTATTTAAAACTGGTCCGGAGTCACCACAGACTTCATAGTTTTTCTGAAGTGCTTGAAACACCAACTGGAGGTAACTCTCTCTTGTCTGAAACATTTTTAACCACCATTTTAAAGCAAAGAATTAACACGAATGAGAGAAATATAAACATTTTATTTTCATTATCTAAAGGAATACTATTTATCAACATGTCAATGCATTAAACCAACAATGTGCAGATTATACATATTATTCCAGGACAAATTTACCGGAAGATAAGGCACTGAGAGCGGTAAGATTAGTATACTGTATATATATAGTGGCACTTCGATTAATGAGCGGCTCTATCTATGAGCACTTCGAGTAACGAGCGAGCCACTCGCAGAACATTTGTCTCTACTAACGAGCTTTTCCTCGAGTAACGAGCGTTTCCGCTGGTTCTCGGACACCTTTTACGACAGTTTTATCGTCGTTTCGGAAGACGAGTTTTCCACATGACGAGCTCGGTGCCAGGAGGGATTAAACTCATTAACTGAGGTGCCACTGTATACTGTATATATATCTTAAGGTTATCTTGAGATGATATCGGGGCTTAGCATCCTGATCCTCGACAAGGCCTTTTGTTACACAACCCCAGGAAGTAGCCCATAGCAGCTGTCTAACTACCAGGTACCTATTTATTGATAGGTGAACAGGGGCATAAGGGCGAAAGAAACTCTGCTCATTTGTTTTTGCCTCCGCTGGGTATCAAACCCGGAACCTGAGGGCTACGAATCCCGAGCTCTGTCCACTTGGCCGTCAGGGCCCCATATACTGTAAGTTCACTTGAATCTTTAGTGTACAAAATGTATATATATTATTATTATCAGCATTTTAAGATGACCAAACCACACATCACAAGATGAAGAAATGATAACATCTCGGTCTGTCCTGGACCATTATCAAGTCGTGTGTGAGGGGTCCAGGACGGACCGAAACAGTCATTTCTTCAACTTTCGATGTATGATTTGGTCATCATATCTTCAGCCACATTATTGTGACTCATCGTCAGCATTTTATATTTTCAGTTCCCTAGTTGTCTTGTGGGGTAGCATATAGGCATGTGGTGGAGCCACCTGAGTGGGCCTTCAACTTCTACCATTCAGTGGAAAAATGCAGATTGTTCAGAATATTTTGCAAAACAAGAGTAATGCAAAATTGAATACAGGTTTACCACATTTGAAAATCAATTACCAATAAATTTCATTAATGGATGGCAATCAAGAAAATTATACAAATTATGACAAATATGAAAAATATATTCTTAAATTATACTCTATCTTAGTATGATATGTACACTTAACAATATATTATTTAGAAAATAAATTAAATACTGTTTGCTTATATAATGATCAATTCAACAACAACAATAAAATAATTTCAGTCACCAATTTACCATAATATTAAGTCCAATGATCTTTGAAGTAAATTCTGCATTTGTCAGCTTAGATCTTTTCGCACGATCATTCTCCTCTTTCTCCAACTTTTCCTTTTCTTTCTGTTCTTTCAGGCGACCATTGTAAGATGAGGAACCAGTGGAAGATTTTTTACCGCGGCGAAGAGCAAGCTGTTGTTTAATGAAATTTGTGCGCTGCTTCTTGGCTGCATGTTCAGCCTCTCTGGCCCTGTCTTCCCCATCTCCACATTGGTCATAGTCTTCTTGCTCTCTGAAATACCATATACCCTGAAAATTCATCTGCCTATATTTATAAAACCATCAACAACTTCAAAGTCAAAAGCCTCCAATAACTAACAAAAATGTATAAGCTGAAAATAAGGCACAATAACCCAACAAATTATAGAAGCTGAAAAATAAGGCACAATAATCCAACAAATTATAGAAGCTGAAAAATAAGGCACAATAACCCAACAAATTATAGAAGCTGAAAAATAAGGCACAATACCCAACAAATTATAGAAGCTGAAAATAAGGCACAATAACCCAACAAATTATAGTTAGTTTATTTTGGTAATTTATATTTACTAACTACATGAGTTTTTTGTTTACTAACTACAGTACAGAGTAAACAAAATTCTAATAAAGCCTCCAGTCTTCCAGTGCCAAGGTTTTCCCGAACTGCTCACTAGATTCATGCTGCAACTTCTCAAACATTATTTGTGCCAAGCTATTCAACAAAGACTAGCTTGGCATGTTATTTTTGCCCCAATTCAATTCTACTGAATGCCCTACTCGAACTGCTTACTGAACTGCAAGCTTACTGAATGCCCCACGGCAGCGTGACATCCTGCACTGATGGAGCAGGGGATCTTTTTAAATGAACCTGTAAGTTATGTGGAGTGTGCAGAGTAATACTGAATAATTCAAAGCCAAAGTGACTAAATAAGGTTCACTTGAGTATAACGTTACTGGAAGAATTATAACACATGAAAATGTGGGGAATGATCAGCATTAAAGGGTTAAAAAGCTTTATATATGTATCATCCTGCACTCACCATGATAAGATACATGACACAAAATTAGCTTTACGACACCAACCATTTCAAAGTTGTTTTACAACGGAAAATATAGAACAAGACAGTTACCACACAATACAACCTAAACACACTTCACTATTCCAATATTTCTATGGCACCATGTCATAACAAAATATACAGTATACTAATTATTTGTTTCAATGACGTTTAAATATCAAGACTTCTTTGTTAAACTGTACTTTGGTACTTCAATTTCTATAATATTCTACTCTTCCAAAACATCTTACCTTTCACTCTTTCAACATACCCTACCTTTCACTTTTCCAACATAACTTTCATTCTTCCAACATATTTTACCTTTTCAAACCTCTTCTTCCTCCACCATACAAATCAGGGTCATCACAACCATTTTCAAAGGCAGCCACAGCTTGAAACCTGTAGGACGACTTACGGACCAGGGCGGTATTCCATTCTTCTACCCGCTTTGCTGATAACTGAGGGTTGGTACAGTAATCACAGTGCTTCTTACAATCTGGTTTATTGTCGCCAAAATACAGAGCAAAGGAATGGTGCCGGCAGCTACAAGAGAGAATAAAACAGACTTTGTAAAACAATATGAACAATGAGTAACAACTTGTGTGAAGTACATTATTGGATAAGTTCACACACACACACACGTACATCTTTCTCTCTGATATAAATGTGATTGGGTAGGCAAGACACTACAGTAATACAAACTCAAACACCTAAAAGTAACATGCTGCCTTCAATAACTAAGTTATAAGGAGACGTAAGTTATACAATTATATTTAATAATTCAATATTCCCAATTATTACAAAAACCCCAATATGTCTGCTTGAATTTGATTAATGCTAGACTTCCCTGTGGCCTTTTCTAGTGGAATTACCGAGAGGTACAATGCAGAATTCTCAATGGGAATGGAATGCATTAATAAGTGAAGAGGTGGAGGCAGACTTCATACACTGTTTCAACTGTAAATATGATAATGCCCAATAGACTTTACAACCAGTACACCAGTCAATTTAGGGTTGAGAGGTGGGACCCAAGAGCCATAGCTCATCACCTGCAAGAACAATTAGGCGAGTACAATTAGGAGACTAAACAGCCTGCCATACACACAATCAGCATACACACTTGGGGGGAACAAGGGGACACAGGTGGAAACTTAGTACCCAGATGAGCCACAGAGACGTTAGAAAGAATTTTTTCAGTGTCAGAGTAGTTAATAAATGGAATGCACTAGGAAGTGATGTGGTGGAGGCTGACTCCATACACAGTTTCAAATGTAGGTATGATAGAGCCCAGTAGGCTCAGGAATCTGTACACCAGTTGATTGACAGTTGAGAGGCGGGACCAAAGAGCCAAAGCTCAACCCCCGCAAGCACAATTAGGTGAGTACAATTAGGTGAGTACAATACTTACATTAAAACCTTAAGAATAAAGGAAATTACATAAGGTCTAATGGCCCATGTGAGACAGCTCTTATTTATACCCAACCACTTTCAATCATATATCTAGTACAGTATGTCTGACCTTGGCTTGAAATGCCCCAACATAATACTTGCACCCATCCAACTGCCGGAGACAAAGTCTACTCACATTGGCACTTCACAGAACTTGATAACAGTCTCGAAGCTTTTTATTGTCATCTTTGCTTGGTCCTCCTGTTGAGGCTTTCCATACTTCTTTGCCGTCGATACATCCTGTAAACACATTATTATAAAAGAAGGAAAGTTCAGAAGCTAAGAGTTTTGTGCTTATCACAAGGCCCAACTTTAGCCCTTAGGCAACAATTAGCATCAATTAGCATTATTCATAAGATAACAATAAGCACAGACTGATGTCAATTGGTGACAGAAATGGTGGCTATGAGAACAATTTAATTCTTATGAATTCTTGTAACCAATAAGAACAGATGTATTTTCACTTAAAAGTAATAAAATAAGAAAATCTTATACATAGTACACAGCTTTGTAGTAATTAAAGCACTTTTTAGCAATGTGGGAAGCACATTAAAAAGACACAACCAAATGCATTGCTCAGAAAAGTGCTTTTCACACACTAGTGCTGGACACTCAGAGCTAGAGTTGTCATCAGTCCCACTCAACTCTTTCCCAAGGTCAATATCAGTGGAAGTCAGGCTAGTTAGGAAGTCAGGAAGTGTGGAGACTTTCAGCGCCGTGGAGAGGGGGGACCTGCTGCCTGGGTAACAGCTTCTCCCTCGAATCAACCTACCCTGGCTTTGCGCCCTGGTGAGGCCACTCCAGACCAGGCCGACGCCAGTATGCAACTCCATAGTCTCCTGAGACTGATGGATGCCTACTATTCCAGGCTAGTTACGGTTATAACAAGGGTACAACTCACCTGTATGGCAGAGTTATGTGAAGAGCTGCTGCAGTAATGAAGCAGGTGGTGTGGTGTGGCTGCTGCAGCTTCCTTACAGCAGCCGCACTACACCAGGTGGTGTGGAGCAGTCGCTGCAGCTCCCTTATAGCAGCCACACTACACCAGGCAGTGTGGAGCAGTCACTGCAGCTTCCTTACAGCAGCCGCACTACACCAGGTGGTGTGGAGCAGTCACTGCAGCTTCCTTACAGCAGCCACACTACACCAGGCAGTGTGGAGCAGTCGCTGCAGCTTCCTTACAGCAGCCGCACTACACCAGGCAGTGTGAAGCAGTCGCTGCAGCTTCCTTACAGCAGCTGCACTACACCAGGTGGTGTGGAGTAGTTGCTGCAGCTTCCTTACAGCAGCTGCACTACGCCAGGTGGTGTGGAGCAGTCACTGCAGCTTCCTTACAGCAGCTGCACTACACCAGGTGGTGTGGAGCAGTTGCTGCAGCTTCCTTACAGCAGCCGCACTACACCAGGTGGTGTGGTGCAGCCGCTGCAGCTCCCTTATAGCAGCCGCACTACACCAGGTGGTGTGGAGCAGTCACTGCAGCTTCCTTACAGCAGCTGCACTACACCAGGTGTTGTAGTGTGACTGCTGCAGTTTTCTAGTTGTTAAAGGATATCAAAAAGCATCTAGACCAGGGGAAACAAATAAGCTATCTTCCACTAGTTTCAGTCAAGATCAGTAAAATTATCTTGATTTAATGAGCGTGTTGATGCACATGGATGCAAACAGATCCACCTGAGGAACGCTAAATATGACACATATGCATTAGAAGGAGACATTGTCCAGCTCCAGCTCTGTGCCTACTTGATGAGAACAGGAGAGACTGTCCAATACCACATATGACATCCAGTGAATGTGAACTGATATAAGGATTAAATCCTAAGAAGCCAGAAGAAAAGCCATGGCTACGACAGGAAAGACTGTGAGGTCCCATCCCTGTTGAGGCAAAACACCATTGAACCACTGCATAATCATAGACACAGAGCCAAACTCCTCTAGATAAAGATATAATTTAAATGTTATCCACACTGCAGAGAGAATAAACCTTCCCAACTGAGATAATAGACCTTCCCTACTGATAAAGCAGAGCCCTAGCCCAATGCTGCACAAGCTTCATGGTGAGACACAGGTTAAACAAGGTCACCACCAAAACATAACATGCAGTATTAAATATACCTGAAGGTTTGACCAGACCACACACTAGAAGGTGAAGGGACGACGACGTTTCGGTCCGTCCTGGACCATTCTCAAGTCCATTGTCAAGTCACAATCGACTTGAGAATGGTCCAGGACGGACCGAAACGTCGTCGTCTCTTCACCTTCTAGTGTGTGGTCTAGTCAAATTTCTTTAGCCACGTTATTGTGACTCATCGCCTGCATATACCTGAAGGTGAAAGTGACCGTGACCCCCAACAGAAAGGATTGTCGGAGGTAGAAAGGATGGCCTCCAGTGTTAACAATGTTAACAATATCGTGTTAACACTACATTTTAACATTTTTATGGCGTGAGTGACAGATCATATAGCTTACCTTGTTTAAGAGGAACATCACAGTGTCTCTTTCTTTCTTACTGTAATATATTCTACATCTTGATAACTTTCCGTCTCGGCCAGCACGACCGGACTCTTGGTAATATCCTGCCATCGACTGAGGGACACTCCAATGGGCTACAAACCTGTTATCACACCAAACAACACTAATGTACTATGTTATAAAAATTTATGTAACTGCTCCTTATGTTTCAAAATAACACAATGGAAATTAAACAATGTCAGGATTATTTTTTGCCATTTACATTGAACTAACGTTCCATTCCAGTTTCATTAAAGCACTGATGACAAGTTATTTTTATACTCCTTAAATAAAAGCTCTTAATTTATTTATTACTGTAACATATGTATTTATTTAACTACCAATTTAACCATCGTATCATGTTCTAGGTGTTTAGTAAATAAAATTATTATTACTGTATATATAACTCCTATGCAACGTATGCAACTAAATTGATACATACTTAATTAACTTGCATGACAAATATGCAACTAACCTGACCGAGGCTTTATCAACTCCCATACCAAATGACACCGTTGCAGTAATCACTGGAACTTTCCCATCCATCCAATCTTCTTGAACTTGAGCTCGCTCTCGGCTTTTCAAACCTGTGAAAATTATCATCAAATTCTACTTGATCACCAACCAACTCAAATCACAAGTAAACAATATTTCCACATGCTGAATGCAGCTTTCTGTACATCCCTCAATTCCTTGTTTCACAGTCTTACTATGTATTAATGGATACAAAAATTGCTAAATAAATGCTAATAAAATAATTCCATATGTTAACAATTATCTAGAACTCAATTACCATGGCATATAGGATCAAATGAGCACAGTCTTAACCAGTGTCGTAATTACCAACTTATGGTATATTCATTGAGCAATACAATAACATAGAATTACAGTATATGCAATGACCAATACAATTACACAGAATATTAGTATATGGCTGTGCTATAAGTATATAACACAGTTGACCAGACCACACACTAGAAGGTGAAGGGACGACGACATTTCGGTCCGTCCTGGACCATTCTCAAGTCCAGGACGGTCCAGGACAGACCGAAACGTCGTCGTCCCTTCACCTTCTAGTGTTTGGTCTGGTCAACATACTTTAGCCACGTTATTGTGACTCGTCGCCTGTATATAGCACAGAATTACAGTACAGTATATACAATGAGCAATACACTAACTCAGAATTACCTGCATGATAAGCTTTGGTGGGCACACCCTTCTTGGACAGCTGACTGGCCAACTCAGCCGTCGCGTCTCTTGTCCTGCAGTAAATGATGCCACACCCAGACTTTTCCTGCAGCGAGTTAAAATGATTTAAAATTATAAAAAGCTTTTTATATCTTTTGGATAAAGATTGAGCTTATAACACAAGCTAAAAAATGTGTATCCAATTACAGTATTTTGAAAATATAGCAATACTAATTCAAATTCAACTCAAAATTTTAGAACTTTATTCATAAATGGTTGTACATATATAATTAACTTAATTTTTAGTACATTACTGTGCATGTTAATACAAGAAAAAGTTAATAATAATAACTTCATACATATCATTATAACAACAAGTTCTATACTGTACAATAAAAATAGCAAGCCCCATAATGACATGAAATTAATAAGGTATGCAATTGACGATTACAAAACACTGATCATTTGTATGCGGAAAATCCACAAAGAAATAGGAAAGGAAGATGAACGATTCGGGTGTTTAAAGCCGTTGTCAACACCAGACTCACACCAGATTGGTGAGAGTCTGGTGTGACATTGTCACACCAGATGTTGTCAACACCAAATTGCAGTCTGGTGTTGACAATGGCTTTAAACAGCGGAAACGTTCATCTTCCTTTCCTATTTCTTTGTGGATTCTTCGCATAAATAAGGTACAGTACTGTATATATATTAAATATATCAACGCAAAATAGATTACGAAACAATGGACACAAACTGGATAAGTTTCGATTCTGGAAAGACCTTGATAACTACTGGTTCAAAATATTGATTACATCTATCTCAAATACCAGTAGTTAAGTGTAAAAGTTGGTTAACAGAATCAAATAATTTGTGTAAACCTCCAATATACATCAAGATTCAATTGTTTAAATTCTCTTCCTCCAAAATTGCTGTAAAATCTCCTATTATACTCATCACCCATATTCTGAAATATTCTCGGTGTTAGTATCCAGCAGAGTGGCTAATGTTGAACCTCTTCCAAGTACAGTATTACTAAGCAAAAAAGAACATCATTCTTTACCTTTTAATTAATGCTTTAATTTCTAAATTTCTTTCACTACCTCATCCTATCCTTCCTCATCACTCTCAGTTCCCTTCTTCCCTTCTTATCCGGGCCTCATTTACAACAGTCAAAACCTTTGATTTACTGAAAGTAATACTTACTGTTCTATTTTGATCCCAATTACTTCCCAATGATTTAATAACAAAGTCCTTCAACTCTTCAAATGGGTCATCCAAGGCGTCTTTAAACTGTACATCGTAAAATAAATTTGAGCGGAAACAAGATGACTTGAACTTTGCAACTGGCTTCTTGAGCTTCAACTGAAGATATATGTCATCAACAACCTGTAGAGTGAATAAATGTGCAACACACTCGTCTTAAACAACAAGGCATTTACAAGCGAGTCAATAAACTCCAATAATAAATCATTCCCTCTCTCAGTATAGTATATATTCTCAGTACATATACTCAGTATATATTCTCTCTCTCTCTTTGTTGAAGTATGCACTCACAAAAATAAAAAAAAAACACAATGTAGTATAAAGTACAGTAATAATATATTACAATATAAGCAAATTGCTGTAGACAGCCTAGTCTGATGATCACAGCTTTGTTCATATAACATTATGATCACTTAACAGATCTAAATATATAAACAGAGTCCTAAACTCATACTACAGCTGAGTGGATAGATGACTTGTGTGACATAGAGTCATGGTGCAACTCTGAATTGATGACTGTATGACACACAATGTAATGTAATTATCAAGAGAAAGCACTAAGCCATTATGACTATATAGCACATGGAAGGAAGGATTTGGGATAGGACGAAGGGAAGGAATGGTGCCCAACCACATAGATGGTCAGGGACCAAACAGCGACCTGCAAGAAGCAAGACCGCCGCTCTACCATCCAGTCCAAGTGGTCGGGCACACTGCACTTCTGAGTCGAAGAATTATGTGATACATGAAGTCATGGTGTGTTTATAAGTAGATAAATCACGGCACACTTCAGATCACTAGTTTGACTTACTTTGGCTGTTGCAGTAGCAGTTAGCGCTATCCAGGGAATCGTTGGTATTCTGCTCCTCAAATACCCCAGACGCAGGAAATCTGGTCGGAAATCATGGCCCCACTGACTTACACAATGTGCCTCATCCACCACAAAGTACGAAATCTTGTTGTACTTGTACAGCTGATCAAGAAGGCCCTGATAAATAATTAAAAAAGTGAGGGAATAACTTATTCCTGCAAAATATACAGCTGCAGTTCTGTAATTGAACCATTTCATAGCTGACAAATACAGGATTGCTGATGTCACAAATATACCTGCATATTAGATGCAAAATGTGCCACATAGACACTCTGAGTGAACCCCAAGAAATGTTTAAAGGCTGGAACGTTCCTTGCTGCATACAATTATATACTTTGCAAAAATACATATAATGATGAAACTAGTAATACAGGATCAAAGACATCAGAGTTTTATGTGGTTAGGGCAGGCATTCTTCCCAGTCCAATACACAAAGTATACTAGTCTACTTCTCAGTGTAGTGTATACACAAAGTTTACTTTAGTCTTCAACTCTGCTCAGGACTAAAGTATATCGCACTTGTGGGTTGGAAACCAAGCTAGATTGTGGCCTCAATGATTCTGGCTGTCAATAGGCCTTAAAATTTAAAATCTTAAGCAGACAAAGAATGGACACAACTCTAAGACTATTAAGTTTACCTCCACAAAATTAATGATTTTTTCCTCAACTGCAAATTTTACATGTGTGTCTTGGTAAGTAAATAAATCTGCAAAGTCTGTAAACTTAATTTTAACAATTTAAGGACCTGCCCGAAATGCTGCGCGTACTACTGTAGTGGCTTTACAAGATTGTAAATACCATGCTATGTATTCTCACAAACCCAATGTACCTTGTATATAAATAAATAAATAAATTAATTAATTTAGGCAAACTTTTGTTCAAAGAACTTTAGAATATTAAATGAAAATATAAGTACTATACTGTACATGGAATATATGAAACTGTTCAGTCTATATCACTATGATAATAAGTAGCAGAAGGGGGTAACAACATTCCTGGTACATGATCAATCTTGCCCCATGGAACTAATTACTGAACTCACCTTGATATAACTATTTAGACTAGTTAGCAAATTCAGTAAAACAATCCAAAGTCATTTAACTAATCGTCTCTTCATGGAGGCTCTTGTGTGGTTGGAGGAAACATTGCAGTGTAGGAAACATGACCTGTGCTAATTATGACCCCTGGATGCTTTAACCACTGCACTGCGCAAAGCGCCTTTAGGCGCTCTGAGAGTTGTGCTATTTTTTTTTAATTAGGCTATATTTTAATGTTTTTTAATGTTTTCATTACTCTTTGTGTTTTTAAGTGAAAATAGTTGAGTTTGGAAACATTTTGACATTAAATTTATCAGAATATTTATGTAAACAACAAGAATATGTCCTTGACAATTGCCCCAAGACGTTTTTGCCAAAACCAGGTGCGGAGTGCAGGGGTTAAGTAAGTTACAGTATCCCAGTATGAGAATATGAAGTTGCATGTTAGGTAGAAACATCAGTTACATGAGGATATCATTAAACCTGCATACCTTGAAAAAATTTGTTGAGGCTTGTTCCGGTGTAATGTACAAAAGCTTTGTGGTGGGCGTCATGCATGACAGATCTGCCAGCACTCTCTTACGCTCCTTGCTCGTCATCTTAGAGTTGATGGACTCGGCAACAATACGTATCTTTTGAAGGTGTTCCAACTGATCCTAAAAGATATTAAATTCAAAATATAGCATTGCAGAATAAAGCATAAATAATTTATAATATATTTCAGTATAATGTAATTGAACCAAATTCTATGACACAAGGCTGTAAATTATGAATAAGTCATATTAATATTGTAGGTAACCCAGGAATATAGCCACAAAAACAAGCTTTGAGTGGATATGAAAAACTACTTTCCAAGCATGACATTTGGATGCTCCTGAAAGCAACCTCATTGAATGTCTCATTAGACAAATTCATGATCGTCAAGACATAGTGACATTCTGCTAATGCACAGCAGCGATCTTTCAAAAATGTTGCTACTGGGCTGTACCGGCAGTTGGAAGGCACAGGAGAAGAACTCTGTTACGCCCAGAATGATCACAAATAAATACATTATACTCATAAATATTCAACAAAGCTTTTCCTAGCCTATCTTAGCATCACAGGGGCCATCGGATAGTGCTCTCACTTAATTGCTAGTCTAGTTTCCCACTAGGCTGCAACCCCACTCACCACCACCACCAGATAGCAACTCCAAAGCCATCAATAAGTCCTCTGCCTCCAGCCCTATTACATTCTGAATTATAAAAACAAACACCACTCTTTGTACAGAATAATCGGGGACTCAACCCCGATTCTCGTGGTGTCCCATCTCTTTGTCATGTGACACTTTGAAACTACTGATGGTTTTGGCCTCCACCACCTTTCACTGTTATGCCTGAAATGCTTTGTATATTAGTGCCTTATTAAACGTACATATTCTATAACAATTATTAAACCCTCTGCATAATATTCTTATGTATATTTTTTAATTAATTATTATGGTTATTATAACTTCTTCCAACCATCTATCACTGTTTGCCTAGTGAATGTTCACAATTTTGGTAGCTTTGTTTCCTTAGTTTGAACCTTAGTCCTCTTGTTCTTGAACTTGCAGTTTTCAAAAAATTTTCTTTGTCAACATTGTCAATTCCAGTTACTATTTTGCATATACAGGTAGTGATCATATCACCTCTTTTGCTTGTCTTCTAGCTTTGGTATACTTAACACCGCTAACTTCTTTTCGTAGCTTTTACTATTTTTTCGTAGTAGTACTGTACTACTTTTTTGACATAGTTCCCGGGCTATTTAGTTAAATGTCTTTGCACCTTTTGTAATTTATTGATCTGCTTCTTGAGATATGGGCACCATACAACCACTGTATATTCCAATTTTAGTCTTACAGAGGTTGTGAACAATTTCTTTAACATTGTGCCATCCATGTGAAACATATAGTAGTTATTTATGACAAAGGTGATGTGGTAAACAGGTGAACATTACTCAATTATGTGGCTAATGGGTTAAACTTATTCTAGCTCACTGGCCCGGCAACCCAGTGTAACATTACAAGCACAGCCCGCAGCAGCAACCAAGTGGAAGACCTCAGAAAACAACCAAGTGGTTTGACTGAGGAATGCATAATACTGTATTTCTTTCATGATACTGATGAGCAAAGGATACCTGATCAACCAGGCTGTGACTCATACGTCAGGCTGCGAGCAGCCGCGTTCAACAGCCTGGTTGATCAGTCCGGCAACCAGGAGGCCTGGTCGACGACCGGGCCGCGGGGACACTAAGCCCCGGAAGCACCTCAAGGTAACCTCAAGGTAACCAAGGTAGCATTAAGCCCTGAGCTGAGATAGACAGTTATTCAATGCACTTGTTATTTGTCCCCCCTAACTACTTATCTTTCACTAAAAGTTATATTCTTAAGAAATATCTACATTGCAATCATAATCAGCAATTAGCTTCTCATTAACTCTAAAACATTATCTTACCATCTTATCTGCCATTATTACTTCCTATCTGCCTTCATTACTTCTATTTGTTTGTTTTCTCTTACAAAAACAGACCAATTTCAATTACAAGGCAGCTCAACGATGTCACTATCATATACATAACCATGTAAGCACCTGGTGATTTACAAAATGTAATGTAATGTAATGCAACATCACAGGGTGTAATACACATCACAGCATTTGGTACTCACATGTAGAATATCTCTAGTAAACAGCATTTGCTGTGGTGTCAAATCACCCCCTCATGTAAATGTGTGTTTAAGTGGTATTGTGTTTGCAGGTGAAAACATAGCACAGTGTACATCCCTCATAATATGGAGTCTGGTCATTTGAAATGGAAATCATACACAGTATTTTTTATAGTTCCTGTATCAGTGAAAAGTTTATTAGCTATAATATGAGTAATAACTGGGCAAGCACTGGCAAGTGGAAATATAACATTAAAGTATGAGGAAAGACATGTAGAAGAAATACCTGATTATATCTCATTCTACCATGTTTTGGTACATAAAGACACTAAATTTAACTACTAAATTTATAGAGTATTTTAAAATAAAATCTAAACTAAGCAACAATAGGAGAAAACATTAACAGCTCAACATTAAAACAACAGAAGCATCAACTAGATGAATCAATCAACCTTTCCATGAGTCAATTAGACGTGAAAATGATTTGATGAAACTATTATCTACCAACCACGATGTCGTAATTACAGTACTGTATGTGGGGGTGCAAATAGAAACAGCCTTCTTGATTAAGCCATCAACATAGAAATAGATTTTCAGACCTAGTTGTGAAAAGAAGAAGCCTCTCCTTAATAAATAAAGGTACACAAACGATATACAGTATATCTAATTATTAATTTCTCGAACAACTATTAAATTAAACAATGGAAATTGATATTCATATACAATGGTAGAAGAACACAAAGCAAGCCGAAAATACCTAGATAAAATGAGATAAAAGGGTAGTACATACCTTGATGAGGGCAATGAGTGGGGAGATGACAATGGCCACCTGCCCTTGGGACATCACCGCTGGCAGCTGGTAACACAGGGACTTGCCCGACCCAGTCGGCATCGACACAAACACATCCTGCCCACCTGTCAACGTCACCCGTAGCTTGAGCACAGCCATTACCATCAACTTCGAAATATTATATCTCATGTAGCTATAATATTATCACGCAAGTAAATGTTATCAAGCTGATCTTACTATTAATTAATAATTCCTACAGAAAAAAATCAACAATTTATTTGTATTAATTGAGTCTCACAAGCAAAAATACGTGTATAGCAAATAATAATATTGATTAGTTTTTTAATAAAAAATAGTATATGTCGGATAAAAAAAATTCATAGCTATTGATATTTTTTTTGTTTAACCTTAAAAAGTTTGTAAACAAGTTTGTTAGCAAACACAGATAAACAAACTTTGTAGGCCCCCCCATTACCTTTAACGACAGCCTCAACAGCTCGCCTCTGCAGGTCACTTCTGAACGTTTCATGTCCGAAACACTTTGACAAGCACGACAATATCTCCTCTCTAGAACGCTCAGTCCTGGAAGACATGTTTTCATCCTGGAACACCTCGGCCACAGCTGGCGGGAGGAACACAATAACATTGCCGTTTTTGTAGTGAAAATCCGGATTTGTAAACTGTGCCTTACGGATACCTCGGTTGTGACGTTCAGTGCTATATAAACTTATTTTTGTGTGTTTTATTTTGTTTATTTAATTATATTATATTTAATTATATTATATTTAATTATATATAGGGGAGTACGTACACCTCTGGTGCAATTATAGGGACCCATAGCCTCAAAGAAGGTCAAAGAATTATTTTGTTTAATTATATTATATTTAATTATATATAGGGGAATACCACCTCTGATGCAATTATAGGGACCCATAGCCTCATAGAAGGTCAAAGAAAAATATAATTTAATTATATTATATTATTGAAGGAACTGGGTTCCAAGCTCATTGAAACAACAAAGGACCCTAGAGCTGCAAGCTTCCTTTTCCAGCATCTCAGCGTGACGAAACAGAGGGGAAATGCTCACTGCATTCAGGGTTCCTGCCCGCCATCTGAAGGACTTGGAGGAACTCGACAACTTATGATAATCATCTTTGTACCCCTATATGTAATGTACACTAAATGTTTAATAAATATTAACATAGACAAGGATTTACTCCTAAAATATATTATTTTTGCAATGTTAAATGGGATTCTTGTACTGTGATTTGTGTATTTGTACTCACTGAATTTGTGAGTTCCTTGACGGACTTGAAGAAGAGGGGGGCAGAAATAGCCTAAGCTACTCTATCCCTTTGAGATAGAGTAGCATCCATATCAGAAGATATTTAGAAAAATTGTATAACTCCCTTTCCATAAAACTCTATTACAAAATCCACTATAAGCTCTTTTTAATGACAAAATTTAGCCATTTTGTGTAACAACTGTTATAATCTCATACATTTAATAATCATAGTAATCGAAATATTCATATTTTTCATCTACAAGAGATGAAACAGTAAGCCATAAGCTAGATCGGTGTCGCTCCTGAGGACGTCGATAAGGAGACGGACTTTTAGCAAATACCTTCCTGTGATTGGCTGTTGCTAGGAATGGCAACACTCTTTCTGTAAATTGTATGCAAACTAAGAAATAAGTCTTTTCGCACAAAAATCTCTTTATTTCAAACACAACCTCTTCGTTATGTACAAGACAGAAATTTCCATCTAACTGAATAATAGAGTTCAATAAGAGAACGGAGCATTGTATCATCGATATTATTTGCGTGAGGCAACCCCCACTGATGACGTCACAAGTCAGGTAGCCAGCCCATGTTTCTGTAACACCCGTTACATCCTGCAGTATTTAATTGTCACTTTATTAATGCTTATAAATACTTAACCCTTCACTTTTTAGGTCGATTAAAGTTGAAACAGAATATCATAGGCAAGGATGGTGTGCTGAATAAAGATGATTTATTAAGTGGATGGAGCCTTTACCTGATCCCTTCCTGTGATTGGCTGTTGTGTGAATGTCAACAAAGAATATCTTCCAATGATATGCCATTTATTATGCACCCCATACCATCTAGGGGCGGAGCTTGGAACTTCCTACCCGAGCACAACAACCCGCCTTATGGATTGCTGTTTGGCTATTTATAGTGCGTTGGAAAAAAAAGAGATGTCGCTAGTTGTATTTTGTGGGATAATTTGTTATAAGTGCAATTTGATGTCAACAGATGGCGTAAGCTGTATCTTATTGCTACTATTGAGCAGCCAGTTGATAGTGTTCTCTTTTGCTAACAGATGGCATCAGCTGTATTATTATTACTTCCGAATTCCCTTTAAACACTGATCCACAAATCCCGTAGCTTATGTTAAATTTTATACTATTCTGGTATTAGGTAACAATTACTTTTCTTTTATCTGCTGTTAAGAATATCATTATATCAATTAAAACAACAAATGATGCATAAAATATCA
Source organism: Procambarus clarkii (assembly GCF_040958095.1). Taxonomy (NCBI): domain Eukaryota; kingdom Metazoa; phylum Arthropoda; class Malacostraca; order Decapoda; family Cambaridae; genus Procambarus; species Procambarus clarkii. The sequence goes on from NC_091220.1 coordinate 18,223,885, forward strand.
GCATTTCACACTAAAAATACTTTGATATATTGAAATTTGATAATAAATTCCAATCTAGGAATCTCTTATGACGAAACTGTACTGTGTTTGCTTTAGCCGGGTATACTGTATATAATAGTTAATAATAAATCATTTTGTAGGGGACAGGCAGCCAGTGTATATATACATGTTAGGCTTATACCAAGGTTCAAGTTCAAGTATGTTTATTGAGATAAGCAATAAATACATCTCAAAGGGATAGAGTAGCTTAGGCTATTTCTACCCCCCTCTACTTCAAGTCCCTCAAGGGGCGCACAAATTCAGTGAGTACAAATAGACATATAACAGTACAAGAATCCCATTTAACATTGCATACAGCATATAATTGTTACATTCTTGGGGCAAAATTCTTGTAGCTCCTAAGTATACTGTCTATTATACCATTATCACACATCCAAACAATTTGATGTGGTACACTATTTATTTCCTTATTTCTATATTTTTCAATAAGGTGACACTCTAATACATAATGTTCTAAGGTGTGGGCGTACGGCATACTACATAATTTACACTCCTTATCTTTTTCACTGACATCAACACCGTATTGCCAAATATATTTATATCCTAATCGTAATCTCATGTAAATTGAATCCTTCCAAGTAGACTTTCCTTTACCATAAGTGAAGGACGAATTTGTATTTATTATTGAATAATTCTTAAGTGTGTTACTACTGTCCACCATTGCCATTCTCTTTATCATTTCTTCACCCTCCTGAATCACCTTGAGTCTTGTTTTTATTTGTTTCAAGGTTAACTGACATACAACATCAACAAGAGTTTTTTCAGTGGCTCTCTTCGCTGTCATCAACTACCTCATTCAACAGTATTCCCACATGATGGATTCACGGGCTAGATTCACGAAGAAGTTACGCAAACACAAACACAATCGACTTGAGAATGGTCCAGGACGGACCGAAACGTCGTCGTCCCTTCAACTTCTAGTGTGTGGTCTGGTCAACATACTTCAGCCACGTTATTGTGACTCATCGCCTGCATTTCTGGCCAATCCACACATCCACGGCCTACCACAGTTGGTAGGAGGGGCGTTGACTTGGCACCGCTGCAGCTGACCTATTTGAATACATAAGAACAAAGGTAACTGCAGAAGGCCTATTGGCCCATACGAGGCAGCTTCTATTTATAACCACCCAATCCCACTCAAATACATGTCCAATCCACGCTTGAAACAATCGAAGGGACGACGACGTTTCGGTCCGTCCTGGACCATTCTCAAGTCGATTGAGAATGGTCAATCATTCATTCACATATAGACATATATGTGAATGAGTTTGGGTAGATATAAATAGGAACTGCTACGTATGGGCCAATAGGCTTTCTGCAGTTACCTTCATTCTTGTTTGTCATGTGACTGCCAATAATCACCCGACACCTCACCTCGCTTCCCTATATATATTCTTTAGTAGTTTCATAATACACATACGCATAGACACGCTCAGTGAAGCTTGTTGTCACCTGTGCCCGCCCTGTTCCTAGTCATGTCCACCGCAACACGACAAACATTCGCACCCGCCGTTGGTGGTATGGCCCGAGCAGAGCGTGATGTGAGTGCCTTAACCAAGCAGTACTCTGCTCGCGACCTTCCTTCACACAAACGACTCAAGTTCCGTGCCCCTGGACAGTCAACCATCCAAGAACTCCACCACCGGGACTTCCGTCGCGAATTGGAGGACCGGGAACGTGCCGGTGGAAGCGATACACGAAAGAACGGCTTGACCAAACAGTACCCAGCTAGCGACCTTCCCTCACACATACGAGTCAAGCTCCGTGCCCCAAGAGAGTTGACCATCCAAGAATTGAAGGACTGCGAACGTGCTGGTGGAAGCGATGAACGCAAGAACAGTACTACTGGTGAAAGCAAAAAACGCAAGAGCGGCCCTACTGGTGGTATCAACGAATGGGGGGACTTAGAAAGTTCCTTATCACCACCTTCCAAAAAGAAAAAGTACGACCAGAATGTTTTAGACAATTTAGATGAGGACGATGCCCAGGACGACGATGACACCGACTCCGACGAGGATTCTGACGAAGAAGAGCTCGTTCGCGAGCTGGAACGGATTCGGCGATTGCGTGTGGAGCAGCAGGAAAGAGAGGAACAAGAACGTCAGGTACGGGAAGAACGTATCAGGATAGAGACCATCGTATCTGGTAATCCTTTACTGAACCTTGCCAAGGCCCCTGCACGGCTTCCAATAGAAGTCAAAAGACGTTGGGATGAAGATGTCGTCTTCAAGAATTGCGCTGCTTCAGAGCCACAAGGAAAAACCTTCATTAATGACACCTTACGATCTGAATTTCATAAGCGTTTTATGGATAAATATTTTACTTAATGTAGTTCTTACATAAAAATTGTTCGACCAGTTGGTAAGGGTCGAGTTTAAAAAATGTTTTGTACTCTTTACAAACGTGAAAGATTTAGATTGAAAATTATTTTTTTAAACAAAGAGAAAGTCATATTCAAGCATTATTAAGAAGGTAAAAAATTTTGTTTTATATTTTGCGTATTTGTTTTATAATACTATTTTATTGTCTTTATTCTAGTAATGTATAAATTGTTTCGGTTTTCATTAACTTGCTTCTTTCAAGTTTTACAGTTGAATATGAAAGTAAATACAGCTGTATATTACGTAGGTTATATTACTGTACTGTATATGAAATAGTTATTTACTTAAAATAAACTTTCATTATAAACATGTGTTTCATGTTCACTACTGGTGGTATTTGAGTTTTGACATTTAATGTATTTACCGCATATTATGCATCCAAAGGCTAGGCTGCAGTATACTCAAATACTACAATTATGAGTGACTTAACAGAATACTTTGGCTGCCTGTGACTGTTATCACTGCTTTCCATGGTGGTGTGAATTGTCTCTTGGGCAGAGTAATACATTCTGTAATAACATCATACTTTATAACATTAGAACATAATGTACTCATATATGCTCACTTCTTTATAATACATTGTTCATTACGTCCCACCTTTTGAACTGAGAGGATTAATTCATTAGCTCCACCACCTCTCATTAATCTAATGGCAGAGGCTACATTTATCTTTGAAATTCTATCCCCAATACTTTTCAGATTCAACTCCATCCTCATTATCTCAATCATAGCATTTCTTACAAAGAAGTTTTTGAAAAGAAAAGAAATTCTAAGAATTCTCATGGCTTTATTTTGTACCTTCTCCAACTTGCCCATTCTACCTTTAAGAAATGACAGGTGCAGCATAATCAATAAGAGATCTTACAATACTCAAGTATATCATTCGTAGCACGGGAGTTCAAAAGACCTCACACCTGACATACAACCTTGATACCACACCTGAACCTTCCTTTCGTAAAGATAATCCCCTATCCAGCGCAATAATCTTCCTTTAACACCAAGACCAGCTAGTTCATATAAGATAACCTCTTTTTGGGCTTTATCAAAAGCTCCGTGTAAATAAATAAAAATTCTATAATAATCATTAGCATTTAATAATAGTCACAGGTACTGTTGCCTCTGAGGAACTGCCCCTCAGCAATTGTTCTGTCTCTTTTTTTATTTCTTCACTATCACTGTCTCGCTGTCAGTGAAAAGCACGCTGTTTCCTTTTTGGTCATTGCTGCTTGATACGGCCTGGTATCATCTTGTACTTGTAAGTCATCCTCACTCTCATAATTGTCAGTCCTAATGCACGATTGTCTATTAGTGAGGCAGACCGCCTCTGCCATTTCCCCACCACGCAAATGCACTGTTTAACTGGAACAGTTGAGCACAATTTCACAATATCAAAGAGCGCTTACAGTGCAACCGCACACGACCGCGGGCTGGTCACCACTGTTAGATTAAGGACCTGCCCGAAAGCGTTTCAGTGGCTTTACAAGAATGTAAAAAACATCAATGTCATGTACTCCCATAAACCCAATATACCTTCTTCCTATCCTTGTGGATATAAATATATATATCCACAAGGATAGGAAGCCGGCGGGTTCCACAATGTTCTTGTTCACAGCCTATTACAATTATAGTGCTTATATAGTGTAGAGAGATTAGTTACCTGCCATACGTAAAGCCTAATTCTGATAATTAATATTGATATAGTTTGTTTTATCGGGGACAGGAAGCCTATGAATACATACTTGGGCTTGTAGCGAGGACTGTATTTTCTCTGGCTAGAAGTATACGAACTAACCCCCAACTACCACCCACAAGATGGGTATGGGATGCATAATAAATGAACTAAACTAACTAACCGTGGACGCGAGTTTCTGTATCAAATATGACTAGGAAAACCATAGAATAATAAGACTAAAATAAAGATATATAAAATTTATAATATTAGACTAGACACTCAATTAAGTATGATGTTCCATAATGAGTATTATTTAATAGGCGAGTGCCCCGTGCAGACGTTTAGGCTTGTTACTCCTCATAAACAACAACAAGGCGAGGAGTCCTTCTCAACATTTAGTAATAATTTGCATATAATAAGACACATTCCCGACATTTAGGTGACTGTCCCTTCACCACATCCAAGTGTAGACGGTATGTATTATAGTTATAATTAATTATTTATGAAAAGCGTGTGGTATACTCTATGGCCTTCACTCGTGGCCAGGTGTAGGATTACTGAGAGAGTTTACCTGAGGTTTACTGTCTAGTGTTCCCTTTGTGGGAACACGATGCCGCCGGCTTGTCAAAGGTCTCCCCATTGTGTGTGGGGGAATTTTGAAGTGACACAGTTCAAAATCTCGGCCAGACGAACCAACGTAAACTTTCATTGTAGTATCTCACTGTTTTCAAAGATATGATTTACATTGTACAGGTTCAGATTCATTTCATTATTATTCATCTCATACCCGTCCCGTGGGCGGTGGTGGAAAGGGTTACATTGGCACATAATGGGTTCAGGAAGTGAACCCCATAGTTTAGCTAAGCAAGTGAGATTCTTGTGAAGCAAGTTACAGTTTTTTATATTACACATATATGTAGGCATATACATATCAATAATCTTTTTATATGGAGTGATTCAAGAGGCTCTCGCAAGACAATTCGCCAACAAAATTTGAAACCTAACTTTACCCTAACCAACCAAATCTCGCTTAATACAGCCTAACTTAAGCTACACCCTGGCCCACATAATAATAATATTCATAAAAAAATTTTATTCATAAAAATGTGTGTACAAAGAGCAAAAGAGGAAGGGAGAATTGCAGGGGCAGGAGTTACACATACAAATAAAGCCACTGTTATGAAAACTTAGGATAATTTAGATCAATAATTATTTAAAGGAGTAAACATTCAATACTAAAATAGAAGTAAGCTAACATAAGTGAGAATGTTCAAGTAATATAACAAATGATATATGAAGGTGATAATAGTGAGACAAACATTATCATTATGAAGTCTGTAGTTCTAGCAACAATACAATAGTTTTTTAATAACAAAGAAATCACAAAGTTATAATTTAGTAATGCTACCAGAACATAACAGTAAATTAGTAAAATGAGCTTTGTCGAATTGTCTGGTGTACAAAATGACCGTACCATTTTCCAATGTGATTTTGTAAAGTTTTCCGGCAAATTAGTGATAAGAATTTATGTCTTATGTTGTCTTGTTATATGAATAGAGCCCCATGGGCCCTATGTCCAAATTGTACAGCACCCAGTCATGTCTTTCTGTCAACATTTATGATGTAGAATTCATTCGAACATTTCTTAAAATACAGTAATATAAAATATTGGTACTGTAATTATATCTGCATTGTACAATTACCATACCTTGAGGTGCTTCCGGGGCTTAGCGTCCCCGCGGCCCGGTCGTCGACCAGGCCTCCTGGTTGCCGGACTGATCAACCAGGCTGTTGGACGCGGCTGCTCGCAGCCTGACGTACGAGTCACAGCCTGGTTGATCAGGTATCCTTTGGAGGTGCTTATCCAGTTCTCTCTTGAACACTGTGAGGGGTCGGCCAGTTATGCCCCTTATGTGTAGTGGAAGCGTGTTGAACAGTCTCGGACCTCTGATGTTGATAGAGTTCTCTCTCAGAGTACCAGTTGCACCTCTGTTTTTCAACGGGGGTATTCTGCACATCCTGCCATGTCTTCTGGTCTCATGTTATTTCTGTGTGCAGGTTTGGGACCAGCCCCTCTAATATTTTCCACCATATATGACATTTCAGCCTGTCTCTTTTGGGTTGAGATTTGAACTCTACTCTGATTGTGTGGAGTTGCATGCTGAGTAGTATATTCTTATTTTTGGCTTGCAGGAGTGAGAAGGTATGTTCTGGTAGATTTTGGCCTTTTCATAGATAAAATCTACATTTGTTCTAAAATTTAATATTTTCTAATCCTGAAGGGTTAATTTTAGATAAATTATTATTTGAATAATCATTTAGGGACTGGTGTTGCTGCATCTAATATATTCTTACTTCAAATTTTCTGATTTAATTTCAGCGTAGACATTAAGAATCATGACTACCGCAGCACGGCCAACATTTGAACCTGCCAAAGGTGGCATGGGCCGAGGAGAGCGTGACCTAAGTGCCTTGTCCAAACAGTACTCGGCTCGTGATCTTCCTTCTCACACACGGCTCAAGTATCGTGACCATGGGCAGTCTACCACTGAGGAACTCCGCAGCCGTGACTTCCGCCGCGAATTGGAAGACCGCGAGCGTACTGCAGCCAGAGATAAACGTACGAGTGGAAGCAGCAGTGGTAGTAGCAGTAATGCCATACGTGAATCAGGTGTTTCATCATCCTCCTCCTCCTCCTCCTCAAAAAAGCCAAGGTTGGATCAGATAGCTCCAGCTAACTTAGATGCTGATGATCCTCAAGATGATGATGATGATGCATCTGATTCTGATGATTCGGATGATGAAGCAGTGCTGTTTGCTGAGCTAGAGCGCATTCGGCGAGAGCGTGCAGAAGAGGAGGCAAGAAAGCAACAAGAACGTCAGGAACAGGAAGAACGTATCAGGATGGAGAACATCATATCGGGTAATCCTTTACTGAACCTTGCTGCTGCCCCAAAGTCTGACATGAAAGTCAAGAGACGTTGGGATGACGACGTCGTTTTCAAGAACTGCGCTGCATCAGAGCCGGATAAAACAGAAAAAGCCTTCATTAATGACTCCCTTCGATCTGATTTTCATAAGCGTTTCATGGAGAAATATGTTAAATAATATACAGAATGTATATTTTTTGTTTACATATTCTTGTATACTGTACTCATATCTATAACCCAAATCTATCAACTTTTTTCTTTTTTACAAATTATGATATAACATTATTAGTAGTGGGGTTATTAGCCTCAGGAATAATGTAGCCAGTTTGTTTACCTAGTGGTGAAGGAGTCATATGGTTATTAAATATAATCTATACTGTCAAAGGTCTCCCCATTGTCAAGTACTGTATAGTACAGTATTTTGTATTCAAGAGTATTCAGTTGGATTATTTAACTACTGTTCAGTTCTCTTGTCTAGTAGATAACGTCCAACTTGCACATGTAGACCGATGTGATTTAATATTTAAAATATAATCTATTCAAACAAATTAAATTACAACCAGATTTAAATGTTTTTATGTCAAGATGCAGTATAGTGTATTAACCGTATGCAAAATTGCATATGCATTACATTATGCAATGTAACTTATCACAGAGGTTTGTTATAGTCTACAGTGACAGTATTTAGTTTTGTTTAATTCTATTTTTGTAAGTTGCCATTAGTTGAACTATTGGAATCTGTTTTTGCATTAATTACCCTTTTTTTTTTAGTTGTATAATACTACATTTTGCAAAGTAAAAATGTATGCTGTACATTATGTAGACTAATACTGTATAGTAACTTAATTCTTTTATCAATAAACTTTGATTTTGGATATTTTTATGTATTTACCAGAACATGTATATCCATGAAACAAAGGATGAGCCAGAAAGAGTCAAGGGTAATATGACGATGTTTTGTGTGTGCTCACATATTTGTTACACACTATTAGTTTTAAAGTATTTGTTTTTCCTCATATTTGAATGTGTGTGTAGTTGTACAACATATTAGCTCTCATTCTTTAACTTTTTCCACTTCATTCAAGTGTTTTCAGCTGGATTATTTAACTACTGTTAGGTTCTCTGTCTAGTAGATAACGTTTAACTTGCACATGTAGACCTATGTATGTGATTTGATGGGTGACCCATTATTCATGGAATTTAAAATCCATTTTAAATTCCATTTAAAATGTGGAACATACTTTTAGTCTCTCCTAAAACTGTATGTAGAGCAAGGCTTCCACAAGAAGTAAATCCAAGAGGAAACACACTCTGTGACGAAGCTAAGAGGTTGTTTGTACGGCAGAAAGTGGTGTCCCCGAGAGTGAGAGCCAATACACTTATCTTGAGGTTATCTTGAGATGATTTCGGGGCTTTAGTGTCCCCACGGCCCGATCCTCGACCAGGCCTCCACCCCCAGGAAGCAGCTTATGACAGCTGACTAACACTCAGGTACCTATTTTACTGTTAGGTAACATGGGCATAGGGTGAAAGAAACTCTGCCCATTGTTTCTCGCCGGTGCCCGGGATCGACCCTGGGACCACAGAATCACAAGTCCAGTGTGCTGTCCGCTCGGCCGACCGGCTCCCTAAACTCTCTCTCACTTGCCTACATTCTTTGTATGCATTTTGTAGTTTACTACGGAACTATCTTCAGTTCAAAATTGTCATCCAGACTTCCATGGAAATAGCCCAGGTGAATGGAAAGATTGCTGGTAGTTCATTCTACCAGCAATCCTTGAATCTTATATTGTTCATTTAGATGTTAAAGGGTTAAGCTAAAATGAAAATAGTGACATTGGTACAAGCAAGTAAAATTATATGAAAGTGTTAAATATGGAGAATTTGTTTGCAATTCACTAACATTTCACTGAATAATTGAAAGGCAAAGGAAACAGCACAGAATATTTATATACAGTATTTAATTCACAAAATAATTTTACAATGTAAAATTTGCAATGTTCAAAATTTTACAATGTAATACCTGCAGAAGAAATTACTAATATTATATAGTCATACTATACATTTAAACACAAAATTTTAATAGCTATACAGTACTAAATAATCTGGTATTATCAAGGCACAAATTTCATGAATGGTACACTTGAAATATTTTGTGTACCATACAGTACACTGCAGGCCCTTGCTATTCATGGGTTATGTAACTTAACATTTGGGGAATACATTCGTGATATATTCACAAATGGCAAGACCAAGGACTTGTGTTCCTACAAGGATAGGTTTGCCAGAGCAAAAAAAATGCATATTTTTACATTTTGAGGATGGAACTAGTGAGAGAGTATCTTAAGTGTGTACTTGTAATTACCCAAGTGTAGTTACAGGATGAGAGCTACACTCGTGGTGTCCCGTCTTCCCAGCACTGTTGTATAACGCTTTGAAAGTCCTGGTGGTTTTGGCCTCTACCATCTTCTCACCTAACTTGTTCCAACCATCTACTACTCTGTTTGTGAAAGTAAATTTTCTTATATTTCTTTGGCAGCTTTGTTTAGTTTAAATCTATGCCCTCTTGTTCTCGAAGTTCCGGGTCTCAGGAAGTCTTCCCAATAAATTTTATCAATGGGTGGTGCTACATAGCCTTCCCGATTTGGTGCCTTCTTTTGATAATTACTTACTATATATTTAATGCCTCTAACCTCTCCTCGTAGGTCTTGTCCTTTAGTTCTGGGAGCCACTAAGTGGCATGTCTTTGCACCTTTTCCAGTTTGCTGATGTGCTTCTTAAGATATGGGCACCATACAACCATTGCATATTCCAGTTTTGACTACAAAAGTCGAGAACAATTTCTTTAGTACAGTATTTCACCATCCATGTATTTAAAAGTAATTCTGAAGTTAAAAAGCGTGGCATAGGCTCCTCGCACAATATTCTTTATGTGGTCCTCAGGTGATAGTTTTCTATCTAGAACCACCCCTAGATCTCTTTATCAGAAGTCGTTAAAGATTTCCCACATAATTTATAGGTTGAGTTGGGTCTATGTTCTCCTATTCCACATTCCATAACATGGCATTTATGTACATTAAATTCTATTTGCCAAGTGGTGGTTCATAAACTATTTGTTCAGGACTTCTTGAAGAGTATTACAATCATCCAAGTTTCTTATCCTTCATATTATCTTAGCATCATCAGTAAACATGTTCATATAATTCTGTATTCCATCTGGCAGATCATTTATGTAGACAATGAACATCACTGGTGCAAGAACTGAACCCTGTGGTACTCCACTTATGAAATTTCTCCAGTCCGATACATTGCCTCTGATTACTGCCTTCATCCATCAGAAAAAATTTTCAGCCATGTTAGAAGCTCACCTGCCACCTGTTACCTTATCTGTTGTGTGTGTTGTGTATATGAGGGCTAAGCTACACTGATATTTAAGGGACTAGGTCACTACATCTTGTGGTGGTGTTGCCTACAGTACATATCTGATAGTTTTATTTTTGTACTTAAAGAAAAATAAAAGCCTTTTCAATATTTGGATTGGAGATTAAAAAAAAAAAGAAAGGGTGTGTAGAGCAACCAATTGTGAATAGTTAAAACCATGAATGCAAATATTTAAAAAAAAAATCAAGGGTCTGCTGTATATTGTAAATGTTTAAACACTATTAATGCAGTTTACAATTCGGCCAGTTTCTTAATCCTACATTAGTATCCTTTTGTGTCTTCACCCCAGCACAAAAAATGGCAACAATCTTTTTTTAGTAATTTATGTATTTTAACATTTATATTGATATTCCACTATCTTGTAATTCTCTGCATTAATTTATCATTTGTGAAGCATGCTATTGTAGAGAACATCATTTTATATTTTTGCTTAGGCAGAGCTTCTCAACCTTTGTACCCCTTGAAATAATTCCAGGTCACACTTTAGATAATCACATGCGGTTTTTGTTGTCAATTGAAAGGAGACAATTTGTCTTTGCTCTTGATACTAGTTAAATGACAAAAATTTAATAAAATGACTCAAAAATACATTTGCATATGATTAGAATTAGCTTATCACCACCCTCTCTTGCACAACTCCTAGTTATCTAGGGGTTCTGCAGAACCCTGGTTGAGAAGTGCTGTCTTCTGTTTGCAGGCGATGAGTCACAATAACGTGGCTAAAGTATGATGACAAGACCACACACCAGAATGTGAAGGGACGATGACGTTTCGGTCCGTCCTGGACCATTCTCAAATCGATTTTGAGTCGATTGTCTCACAATCGACTTGAGAATGGTCCAGGACGGACCGAAACGTCGTCGTCCCTTCACATTCTAGTGTGTGGTCGTGTCATCAAATGCTGTCTTCTTAGTGGATAGTTTGTTTGGGGAATTTAAAGTACAGGGTACAAATGTACAGTTAATACTGCCTTCATGTTCTTAAAGCATATACTCTACAGTTCTGCCTTTTCTCCCTAATATTTAAAATCTTCATTAAACAATTAAGAGGAGCCTATTTCTATGCAAACTGCTATATCAAGACATTTTCTGGCACTAAAACCATTATTAAATAATGTGTATTACTCAGAAAATGAGAATAAATTTATTTGAGTAATTTTTATAAACATGAGAAATTATAAAGTTCAAAGTAAATATGTAAATAATCTTCAATATGGCCCAAAGTAAAGCACTCTTGGAATATATTTCAGACAATTATTCGACATACTTAATTTACCCGAAATAGTGATTATATGGTCTAATAACTACTGTCAAGAACTTTAGTCTCTACTAATTTATGACTATGTGGTGGTTCACTATACTTGAGCAGTTAAACTGACTATGGTAATCAAGTATTGTTGTAATTGCAACTGTATCAATTTATAAATTGCAAATATTACAAATTGACTTATTAGGATTGAGACAATATGCTAGAGATGATTTGTGTCGTTGTATGTCTATGAAAAAGTACAGTACTGTACTTCCTAGGTCAGTAAAAATATCTAAGGCTACTGAAGAAAATGGGTACATGGATAATGTTATTACAGAACAATGGACTAAGTGATGCAAGAGAAAATTAAATAATAATACTCTAATGAGAAAATCCATAGGAGCCGTGATGTGGGTTCGAACTTGTGCAGTGGGTGTTCCCACGCACATGCTCGAGATGACCAGTTATCTTGAGATGATTTCGGGGCTTTTTTTTTTTTAGTGTCCCCGCGACCCGGTCCTCGACCAGGCCTCCACCCCCAGGAAGCAGCCCGTGACAGCTGACTAACACCCAGGTACCTATTTTACTGCTAGGTAACAGGGGCATAGGGTGAAAGAAACTCAGCCCATTGTTTCTCGCCGGCGCCTGGGATCGAACCCAGGACCACAAGTCCAGTGTGCTGTCCGCTCTGCCGACCGGCTCCCATAAATGGTATGGTAATGGACATGGTATAAGTCTTGCAACCTGGAGTTGTGCTGAACACACAAGAATTTACCGAGGCTTTCACTGAAGCCAGACCAGGATTTCCACACAATCCCCCCTGTGCACTCTGGCTCTGTCATTTAGGAATGTTCTACCTCTGATGCTCCTCTTTCAATACAGAGAGAGCAATCACACTAATGTGACTGCATCAATGAGAAAATCCATAGGAGCCATGATGAGGGTTCCTCATCACGGAAAACCCAGGAAACACACGAGGGTTGCCTCAGGAAGCCCTCGTGTGTTCAGTAGAACTCCAGGTTGCAATCGTTGTACCATGTGGCCTAAAGTGTGTACATGGGAACACCCACCGCAGAGGTTCAAACCCTCATCACAGCTCCTACAGATTTTCTCATTGATGCAGTCACGTTAGTATGATTACTCTGTGTATTAATAATAATAATTAGTAAATACTCTCAAGATAAAAACACCTAATCCACAAATCTGAAAATAAGGAACCGACTTGATAATGGTCCAAAATGACGTCAATTCTTAATTTTCAGATGTGTGAGATGGGCATGTAGATTTCAGCCACGTTATTGTGACATTGTCTGCGTCAAAAGAAAGCACTAAGCCTGTAAGGCTATTGGGTATCAAAGTATTAAAATATGTCTTAAATATCATTCAGGATGTCAATAAGACAGCAAAAAGACAAAGGAATGGGAAAATAATTTTACAAAGAGTAAGTAAAATATTATCTAATCCAGAAATCTTCCACCATAAAAGCCATTTTCTACATCTTTCACCAGAATCTTTTATGTTCTCTTCCAATCTGTATTAGAAATATTGGTGCTTCACTCTGGTCCCTTTACGTTAAAACACACACACACACTCTAATATATACCTTTATACATCTAAACTTTATTTTTTGGAAGTGTGGGGAGGTGATGAGCTTTGGTTTTTACACATTATTATTTTTTATATCATAAGGAAAAAAAAGGTAGCTAAGTTTCTGTAACCTTACATTAAAAATATATACAAGTAAAAACACACATGTTTACAAAGTAATTTTATATACATGTGATACAATACCTATATGCAAGGGGCCTCGTAGCCTGGTGGATAGCGCGCAGGACTCGTAATTCTGTGGTGCGGGTTCGATTCCCGCACGAGGCAGAAACAAATGGGCAAAGTTTCTTTCACCCTGAATGCCCCTGTTACCTAGCAGTAAATAGGTACCTGGGAGTTAGTCAGCTGTCACGGGCTGCTTCCTGGGGGTGGAGGCCTGGTCGAGGACCGGGCCGCGGGGACACTAAAAAAGCCCCGAAATCATCTCAAGATATGTCAAGAGAGTTTTGACTAGTTACATCATGAGGTGAAATGCAAACAGTTTCAACCACCTCACCAAACATGCACCTGACAATGGAAACATCGTACTAAATCCGATTCCACTTACAAGCCATTATAAACAAGCAAGTTCCTAGACTCATAACCAATTAATAAATACCTTTCTATTGTCCCATGTAAGGAACTACATATTTGGGAGTCCATGAATTCAAATTGAAGAACAATTTCCAGTTTCTGATTAGTTAGGTGGCAACAACAGGTTATAGCCGTGGGTGTGAGCCACACCTTCAACAGACTTCAGGCCATCCAACCCAACTCCGGTCTTGATACTTCTCCTCCATGACCCAACCCAAAACTCCAAAAGCTACTACAGAGTGTACCTGAATTATTCTAAGTTATGCCCAAAGGTTTTGCAAACCAGTGGCCTTACTAAATACACATTTTATGTAATGACTATTCAACCACACACAAATCACAATAGCGTGATGCATCAAATGAACAAACCATGTTAACCATGTCGTAGCTCAGTCGATAAAGGCAGCGTCTGGGATGATCTTGGACGTAGGTTTGAATCCTCGTCACGGCCCTTGTGGATTTATTCACTATTCAACCACCTTACTGTGTTCCTCTATATATTTTTTACATAAACATAATTATTATTACTTGTGATGGTGGCCATTAGGTAAATGTTAGAATTTCTAATTTAACCATACACCAAATGCTGATTCAGAATACAGTATTCGCTCGATTTAATGACCTATATGGGGCTGTACCTAGGTATTAAAATGTTGATAACTTTTTAGTCATGTTAGGGCAAAAGGATGGATGGTGGGTGGCCATGCTGGCGTGCTGGATAGATAACTAGTTGGCTGGCAGGTGGATGGGCTGGCAGGAGGTGGGGTGAGTGGATGGATTAGTGGCTGACTGGCGGGAGGGCAGACATGATATTAGCAAAAAATTATCCAAGTTCATATTAAAGCAAAAAAGTTAAAAATAATATCTCTCAGTAAAGGAGCAGCACTGTGTAGAAACGTGAAGGAGGAACATGTGGCTGGCAAGCAAATGGGCAGGCAGATGGGTGGGTGAGTAGCAGGGCGGGAGGAAGAGTGGGTGAGTGAGAGGGTTATCTTGAGATGATTTCGGGGCTTTAGTGTCCCCGCGGCCCGGTCCTCGACCAGGCCTCCACCCCCAGGAAGCAGCCCGTGACAGCTGACTAACACCCAGGTACCTATTTTACTGCTAGGTAACAGGGGCATAGGGTGAAAGAAACTGCCCATTGTTTCTCGCCGGCGCCCGGGATCGAACCCGGGACCACAGGATCACAAGTCCAGTGTGCTGTCCGCTCGGCCGACCGGCTCCACATTATGACCTGGTGGTCATAGTGTGTAGGCAGACAGGCATTCAGGTGTGCAGGCAGCTGAATGAACAGGTGGCAGAGTGGGCAGGCAGCAGGACTGTTGGACAGTAGAGTGGATGGCAGACTAGGCAGGCAGCTGGACATTCGGGCATGCAGGCAGCAGAATGAGTGGGTTGATGGCATGGCAGATGGTAGAGTAAGGAAGTGGGTGGCAGGGTGGGCGAGTGTGTGAATAGCAAGGTGGGCGGCAGATTGAGTGGGCAGGCCAGCAGGTGGCAGAGATATCAGACTAAGACTATCACAGACTAGCTTATAGGTCTCACTCAATCCATCCCCTCTTGCCATGTCTAGATGGCCAGTCTGGACGGGATTACATAATATGATATGATTATGAATCTCGGCTACCTTCCTACCAGCTGGTGATCTAGGACGCAGACTGCTTGAGTGCCTGACATCAAACTCACTGTTTACTAAACTTTACTGGTTGCTACCATAACTGTGAATGTCTGACTGCCTTAGATTATGACTGACTGTGACTTTACCGTGGCTACCTCTGACAGGTTGTGATTACCTGTGACTGGCTCTGACTGGATGCTACATAACCAAGGCAGTGAAATCTGTGAAGGGAAAATGTTACCACTGACCAAGGGAGGGTAAGGTTGCCACAACAAACTCAATAGTGGCCTCCAGTTTAATGAGATTCTGTAATCTAGATACCGTATTCCCGGTTTAATGGCCAATGATTCTGCAAATAAGGCACCAATTACCGACCTCAAATACAGTCATTATAACCGGGGAAACGGTAAATCAGAGGTCCTTAAATTGAGTGGCTACTATTTTCAAAGTTTTAAGTTGGAATCATAAAAAAAAGAGCATTTTCTTATTAATAAATAGTATTTACTTCAAATTTCTTTTATACACATGATATTATACAACTAAAGAGGATTCCTAAAACACTTATCAAGTAAGTAATTATCAAAAGAAGGCGCCAAGCTGGCGAGACTATGTAGCAATGTTACATAGCCTCCCCGACTATGTACATACTTATCAAACAATCTCACAGAACAAGTTTCACTGAAGAGCCGGCAGTCTTTGCTCCATAGTGTCCAGCCCAGAACTGTCGGTCCTTTCCTACATTCGAGTATTTAATAATTTTTAGTCCTCGCGGGTAATCCACAACTACTTTCTCCATCTGAAGGAAAGCAAAGAATTGGCTATGAAGAACTTACAGTGATCCATATAAAAAGCTGTACCATATAGTATTAGTAAGGCACCATAAAACACTTCAACTACTGAAGAAAATGTTGGGATAATAGTACCGGTACTTCTTATTAACACTTTGGTGCACCCCGCTCGCCACCCCTCAACTGTGCGATATGGGACCCAGGGTGTCACGGGAGTGCGCGTAAATTCTGAAAAGTGTATACTCCCTTCAACTTTGTCACCTTAATTCTCGTCCTACGAGATTAAATTTGGTATCATTGTGTTCGCAATAGAATTCTCTACAGCACTAAATGCATATAAACTCCAAAAGCCCGGCTAATTACCCGCAGCAAACAGAGAAAGTGCGAACGAGTTACCCAGGAGCGCGCAAACGCGATAAAATGTTTTCACTATTTTCACTCTGGTCACCTCAATTTTTATCCTAAGTCTTTCATTTTGGTCTCAATGGGTTCGCAATAGAATTCTCTAGAGGAACATTAGCATATAAAATAAAAAACCTGGTCACGCTCCAACCGCCGACGAGTTGAAGACGGGCCACGCGTTAGCCACGAGTGAGTGCTCAGCCGCCTTCCAGCTACACTCCCAATTCCCGCCCTTTTCAAGCCTTTCTTTCGCAATTTTCTTCCTGGAAGGGCCTTGTTCATGATCACTATCCATCGTGGAGTAAGCGTAGATAGTTTCTAAAGCCGCAGTAAGAAATATAGCCACGGAAAATAGCCGAAATGTTCACACGTTTGAGATGCGAGGGGAGGCGACATTGGTCACAACAGTGGAGCGAAAACAATGGGCCCACGGCATGTGCCAAGCTGCCTGAGGGCCACGAGGCTCAACAAAGAAAATGGGAAGACATCGGCGCGCATTTTAAAACCAGTCCCAAAAAAATCGGATAAAAACCTGATTTTTGGCGATTATTTAAAGTGGATGACGCAATGCTGCGTCATCCCCGGAATTACCGCCAGTAAACGGATGACGCAATGCTGCGTCATGCCCGGGCGAAAGTGTTAATAGCTTGCACGGTAATTAATGTATTATTCATGAGTCAGGTTGATGCTGGTCACGCCTTATTGTGCTGAATGAATGACCAAGAAACAATAACATTAGCGTCTGTTGAGCAGGTATTTCACATGGAGTACGGTGATCCTATTTTCTGACATACATCTTGTCAGTTGTACTATTCTTCAAAACCTAACTCTTTCCAGTAACTCACCCCAGGCCTAAGTCCTAAAATGCTATTGTAACAAAACCACATATGCAAGTGTTTCCTTCTTCTCCGACAGGTGCCACTTCAGACTCCTAGTAGCAGACTTCGAGTTGTCACTTCCTATAGCATATACTATGCCTTGCTCCACTTTTGTTTTCCTGTAAAATGCCCTGCCAAGTGCTGTACATGCACTGCATCACTGCATTTTAGGTCTTTGCACAGCCATTCAACTGTAGTGTTCTCAACAACACTAGAAAATATGGACCATCCATTCACTATGGTAATTAAGAATGCACCAGTGTTAGCAGGAGCTCTAATAAGCAGACACAGACATAATAAATACGAAAGGTGTTCGGTATCGAGCAGATATTAAACATTATTAGAGAAGTTGATAATCATTTACAAACTAGTTTTCAATCTGTGCAGGGTTTGATATTGGAAAGACAGTCGGCTTCTAACATAAGTACTATTAAACCGAGTTACATGCTACAACAAACTTATATTACACAAGTACTGTAAGCAGAAATGAATAGAAGCCATTCATCGGATGTCCCCTTTATTTTTCCGTATAAGTGGTGCTGTCCTCTCCTTGCTGAAAGCAAGAAGTACCTGTTTTGCATTCATAACCACACCACATAAAATGTTTGGGATGCTCCCTTGACTAAATCTCATATTGCTTTAATGGCATTTGAAATGTGAACAATCTATATGTGGTTGTCTCCTCAAATACGGGGAAATAACAGGAGATATAAAGTACCAATATACAGGGAGTCCCTTTCCCCTACAAATATGAATGGGCTGTGTTCTGAAAAGGTGTTCATGAAACATTTGTTTGGACACAGAATGAGATTTCTCTTGGGACACATTATGTAAAACACTCTCCATCAAATAGAATGATGGAGTTCTATTGCTTGTCAGTGTTAGATGTTTTTCGAGGAGTGAAGAGGTCTAATTATATGAATAACTAAATGAAAATACATGTGTGTACTGTATTGGGAGTCGGCCATTTGTAATTTGTCACACAAGTAAACACCTCTTACACTTCTTCCATCACTAACTCACGGACCCCACCCCAACCACCAGGGTAAACGCGATCTGGTCTTGTTCAATCTGCCAGTTTGTGGGTCACTAAAGACTTGTGAGAGCTGCCACTCTAACATTGTCATCATCTAAGAAATACCACTCCTATAAAAACTCCCAATATCTACACCCATGCCTGACACTCTCCCACCAACCCACTCCCAACACCCACCCACTCCTGACAAGCTGGCTGGCCAACATGTCCTCTTGAATAATACATTAGATTTTTAATTCAAAAGCCCCAATGGACAAAAGGGCACTATAAATCATAGCAGCTCACAAACATTCAAATTTTGTATTCATGAGTCAATAAATTAGGTTATGTTAAGAGTGTTTTAGTATCCCATTTTCCATCTGTTGCGGCAACTCCAGAGGATGGTTTGGGTTGGCCGCCTGTCTGACAGACTAAACAGATTGCTAGGTATCTCATCTTCCCATCTTCCTCTCAGCTCTCCCTCTCACTATCATCCCAACTCACATGCAGTCACATGAGGGACCCCTCAACATCCCTCCCTCCCATCCTACCCATATACCCTACCAACCCCAACACCCTCCAATTCCCACCCAACACCTTCCCTGGCACCCTCCAATCCTCACCCAACACCTTCCCTGGCACCCTCCAATCCCCACCCAACACCTTCCCTGGCACCCTCCAATTCCCACCTCCCTACAGTCACTTCCTGGGCTGCCTCACTGACTCCTTGCCTTACTGAGATTGCCTAACTGACTGAGAATACCTGCCTGCCTATGCCTGCTATAGAACAGCAATGGCAGGGGAATAGATGAAGGAATAAACATAAGAATTGTGTACACAAATGCCAACGGCTAGAGATGACAAGCATCACGGAAAACAACAGCTAGTATAATGCCGACACTAACTGCGCCAATACTTACGTGTGAAATTATCTTGCTCTATTAGAACTTTGGGAGTAACGAGGATTAACTCTTTGTGCTAAGGATCTCAGTACTGCTGACTGAGGCAGTGTGGATCTATTATATATAGTGAATTGAAACACAAAAATGGGGCTTTAGGAGGCTGTTCAGATGCATGAGTGTTTGTATATTGGGCATTCATTTAATGGGGAATCCCTGTATTGATAGGTAATACTAAAACATGTCATTATGACATAAAAGAACATTTCAAAGATTTACTTACCTTGTACCATTTGCTTCCAATTACATCATCCTTATCAGAGGACCAATTCATACTGACCAGGTTTCTGTTTTCAGCACCCCTAAACTCGACAATTACTTGGTTCTCCGAATGGCAGTCCCATCTTGCACTCACCCTGGAAAGCAGTACAGTACTTACATGAAAAAAATTTATATACAGACAGCAATGTACTTCCTGGACATCTTATCCAGGCATGCTGGTATCTCAATTGTGTGACGGTCCAAAGCTACTGATAAAGGTTGTTTGTTGTATGGGAGCCAGTCGGCCAAGCGGACAGCACGCTGGACTTGTGATCCTGTAGTCCTGGGTTCGATCCCAGGCGCCGGCGAGAAACAATGGGCAGAGTTTCTTTCACCCTATGCCCCTGTTACCTAACAGCAAAATAGGTACCTGGGTGTTAGTCAGCTGTCACAGGCTGCTTCCTGGGGGTGGAGGCCTGGTCGAGGACCGGGCCGCGGGGACACTAAAAAGCCCCGAAATCATCTCAAGATAACCTCAAGATAGGTAAGCAGTTCGAATAAAATGTGCAATAAAGGGGCTTGAGCAAGAGGTTGCTAGGCATCGCAGTATTTGTGTGGTTTGTTGCGCAAGCAGTTTCTTCCCATGATTTTCTTGGATAATTTATGAACATCCGTGAACCATGTCGATTACAAATCAATGTAATTTGTTGAGGATCGTTTCTACAAACAGGAAACCTAAGGGAAAGCATTCAGCGATGACTTGGAAAGAAAGTCCCTGTAGAATGAATGAAGGAGTTGGAGTGGCATCCCAAAAGGTATTATGTGCATCGAGTACCAAGTGAGCACGACTGTGCTCTCACACATTAAGGCTAAAGCTACCGACTGTTTTCATCAAAGTGAAAGCGATAAAGCATACATAATAGAAATACAAGGAGAAAAGCTAAGCTGCAGTGGTTGCAGTTGAGGAAGAAGCAAGAGGATATGATAAAAGCCAGTGGCAGGCTTTATACTGGTAGATAGCGCAGGAGCTTGAACAATATTCTTCACCTTTGTAAGCAGATCAGAACTTCATATTGACGAGAATAACAAAAACAATTGTTCAATATTCCCCTCAAATTGTTAATTTTATCTCTTAGATTTTAAGGATGACACTCCACTTTCCCTGACAACAGGTTATTGTTGGGAAAACCGACATTTTTAAATAATCATAGTTACAATATGCAGATAACTGCCCTGCTGTTCTTGTATTAATCCATTAACCAATAATAACACAAACTAATTTAGTAACTCGTTAAAAGAAAACGAGATTACAGTGGAATTTCCCTTAAACATAGGATATTATTGCCACGTCATTAAAATATCTACGTTCAATGTAAATCCATTACTTAAAACCTCCTGTCCAGCATTATGAACAATAAAAAATTGTTCTTTGTGACTGAATTAAATTATATAATCAATAAAATCCATGTCTCCCTATTTTTGTCCATAAATGGGCAGAAAATTTAACCATTCCTAGTGGAGTCACTAAAGCAAGCAAGGAGGAGGGGGACACCATTGTTTAACCAGCAAATCTCTCATGAAGAAGCTCTCTCGGCAGCCACGTTTATACTCGTAACCCGAGCCGCCATCTTCTGCTGCCGCTACCTCAAATAACTAAAGTACCTCATTCTGGAATGTATAAAATATATTCTATTTTATTATTGAGCTCATCAATATAATGATTACTCATGACGGCATCAATTCTGACCTCTTCGTGACTTGGTAACCGCTGACCTGTCCTCCTGGTTAACTGGTACTGAGGTGTAACTTTTACATTGTCTGCCGCCGCCTGACTGGCACCTGTGGTTTGTTCATCCTCCACGTGGCTTGTGCATGCTGTTATGATGTTCATGTTGTACTACTTTGTACTGCTCTCTTGTTACAAACAACCGGTTACGAGGCAGGTAAACCAACAAAATAGGGCGAGCCTCTTACAATCACATAACCCATAATAATTTATATGCCATATCTGTGATTAGATTATTTGCATTAGCTGTATGGAATCCTTCTGGCAGATCTTCTTTCGCAACCTGTATATATTGGCGACATCTACCTGCTGCAACATGTGAGGACCACGATGCCATTGCCACAAGGCCCATAACTAGGCGATAGCCCACGTGTCCTACTTGTATCCAAATTGAAGTCTTCTAATCAGATAAGACTATCAGTCATTTAAACTAACCTCAGTAATATTAATTCTTAGTATAAATTTTCCTGTCAATCAATAATTCTCAAATTGATAGGCTATAATAATAATAGCTAATAACCCCCCATACTTGTGTAGGGATATGACTTGTGGGAGAATTTAAATCCAAACAGTCCACTCAATAAAACACACAGTCCGCTAAGCTATCGTAAGAAATAAGAAATCAATCGCTTATACATTTTAAATTAGAATTCATTAAATTAATCAATTAAGAAATAATTAAAATAAATAATAAAATCCCACGAGTCGTCATTACCCACAGTTATTATTAATCTTGTCTGTCCCAAGGTGCTCGGAAAGCACATGATTCTCTGTACAGTATTTACAAAAGCAAAATCAGTAAATCTCCTTAAAGTCTTTGACAGCATCACCATTTAGTGTGTATATGTGTATATATATTGCCATATATATATATGGTAATTACCGCACAAACAAATACAGGTACAGTAACTGAAAAAAATAAATACGCCATTACACAAGAAAACGTAATTTAAGCCACAAACTTACCATTCAGATATATGAACTTTCGGTTTCAAAATATCAACAATCTGGGGATCGAGGCCAATAGATTCAAGGTTTATAACCTGTATCCTTATGCAGGTACTATAAGAGGTGACAAAGCAGTGTTGGGTGGGTAGGCCGGCCTCATCAGGTATTGGGTCGGACCCAGCTGGAACATCCTCCACTATAATTTTATCACCTCCGTGTTTTACAGTCCAGTGCTTAAATCCCTCTGTTAATATAAATCAAGATACCAATATAATTCAGTACAGTAGTCATATTTTATGTTTCAAGTATAAATATAGATTTAATAATTTCCAAATGAAATTCATTAATTTCTTTGTGCAACTTCAAAGAACAAACTACAGTGGATTCTCACACAAGTAAACCTGGCACAACAAATATTGGAATCCAGCAATAGTCAGCCTAAAGTGGCATCTAGACAAAGAAGAAATAGCATTGACCACTTTTGATATGCCGATAAACGTCAAATAAAAATTTAAATCAAGATTTACTTTCTCCCCCAAAGGAATTCAATATAAAAAAAAGAGCAAAGTATGTTGTATTGTTTCCATTAACAAATCCACACTGTTGCAAAATAAACCAAGAAAAATAGCAATACGATGCAAAAAAATCTAATATACGATAAATATAATATACGCAGGGAGCCGGTCGGCCGAGCGGACAGCACGCTGGACTTGTGATCCTGTGGTCCTGGGTTCGATCCCAGGCGCCGGCGAGAAACAATGGGCAGAGTTTCTTTCACCCTATGTCCCTGTTACCTAGCAGTAAAATAGGTACCTGGATGTTAGTCAGCTGTCACGGGCTGCTTCCTGGGGGTGGAGGCCTGGTCGAGGACCGGGCCGCGGGGACAGTAAAAGCCCCGAAATCATCTCAAGATAACCTCAAGATAACGACAATGGGTGCAGAACCAATTGTTAAACGTTTAGAGAGAAGTCAATGTACAATACTGTACTGTAATTAGAAACAGCACTGTATTATTGTTTACTGTAGCTACATACAAGGGGATTGCATATAGAACATGCAGAACACTTATAGAACAAAGAAAATGTATCTGAATTATCATACTGTAATTATTGTACAGTATTTTAATCTAATAGTAATATCAGTAACGGCACCTGGCAATTGCTGCACACAATATGCAAATACATTACTCTATCAGACCAAAGACCACTTATGATGTTGGGCATACTGAAAGAACAACAAGACCCATGACAAGTTTGCTCATTAACGTCTTGGTTACATGTCGAGTTTCAAGGAAGGAAGGTCTCAGAGCAATCAATTTTTTCACACAAAACTATATTTCATTTATATTTGCCAATACAGGTACTATATTTTCAGGGAGTCACCAGAGAGTCACCCCCCTTCCCCATCAAGAAAGAACAATTATTGTTAAATAGAAATTATCCATATACAGTAGTAAATTTAATTTGAGGGTGAACAAAATTACAAAAATACTTTTTGCCATTCAAATTTCCCATAATATATACTTAACCATAATATGCAAAGCTTAAAACATGTGTATTAAACACTAAAAGAAAGTGTCTCACCCTGTCCACTTGGATTGAGGATGAGATTAGTGTTGAGGTGCAAGTAGTCTCCACATATACCCTGAAGAATACGGAGAACTAAAGCCTCATTTGTCTCCTCTAGAAGCCTCTCTTTAGCAGCCGCACTCACATTGAATCCTTCAGCCTGAGCCCTGTTAAATAAATAAATAAATATATGTTTATTTAGGTAAGGTACATACATACAAGAGATTTTACAAAGTTTGTTGGATTAATAGATAGAGCTAGTACATACAATGCCTAAAGCCACTATTACGCAAAGCGTTTCGGGCAGAAACGTTATGTTGTCATAATGAAACACACTGCTCTTTAGCCAGAACAAGTACAGGAATACACAGGGCATCAATAGATTCCCAGACAAAGCCTGAACACTTAAGTAATTTTGGGGGAGGGGAAGAGGGTCTTGGGGGGGTGAGGGAGAGGGTTATTTAGATTTAGGCCTAAATTAGGCAAGGAACTTAAACCTGTTACATCTTTATGTTTTGTTTTCCTTTGAACACTATTTGATAATTTTACATTAGGTTCCAATTCCAGCTGGGTGCACACGGGTGACCAGTCGAGGAAAGGTGCCCTATCGTTACCTTGTCCCATCAAGAACTTAAACCCCAATTAACCTCGCTTCATTGTTGAACAGATGAGGGCCCAAATCACCATATGAAAGTGTGATTTGTTCACTCATTCCAGTAGCATCGCACTGTTCCATAAGACCAAATTTTGTTTTTCTTTGCCAGAGATGGGAAGTCTGACACAGCTGACCTTCCCCAAAAAGAAAGCTACAAAAATTGGCCAACTCCCAGGCACCTATTTACCGAATGGTAAAAATGATGCATCAGGTGAAAGGAAAGTTGTCCAAATGTCCCCGAGTAGGTTGGCAGAGTACCAAACCAGAATGTTGACTTGGTGCTGGGCTTGAGGTCAACAAATCTACGAGAGTTATTAAGGACAATAGCAGCTTATTACCAACAAGTACAGGTATACTACAGTAAAGTCTACAAGTTCATATATGAAGTAAACTCAGAGTATGAACACTGAGAAGTGGGGTACAGCAATGCACTTGCGACTCTGAACAAATTTGTAACGTGATCACCAATATCTCATTTCCCACTTGCATAAGGGAAGGGGTGGCAAGATATTGATTAAACGATTCTTCGCGGCGGGGATCGTATTCCAGGGACCTGCCCGAAACGCTACGCGTACTAGTGGCTGTACGAGAATGTAACAACTCTTGTATATATCTCAAAAAAAAAAGAAAAAAAAGAAATAAGAGCACACAGAGAGAAAAAAAAATCCATTTACCTTTCACATTACATCATCATTTTGAAATAGCAATCACAGCAGTATTATATCATGCAGGCAAGTGCAATATGTTTCCAGCAAGATGTCATTTATAAACTATCACTCACCAATTTGTAACAAGATCTAAACATGAGATTATAAGAAACTGCAAATGGCCTATTGGCCTATTGACTTAATTATTTATATCCAATCACAACATTTTGTATATTTGTCTAACTTATGCAGAAAACAGTCCAGTGACCAAGTCTATTATGTTACTTAGCAACACGTTTCATGAATTAACAAGTTTACGAGACATTATAGCCAGAAAATCCTTCTGCACCCAATGCCACAGTTGTGTTTGTAAACAAAGCATCATTAGTGACTGTACAATTATAAATTCAGTGATTATAAAACTAACAATTAAATGGATAAAGCCTAAGTTATTCCTAAACAAATAATCAAAGGCCATAACTGCAGCAAGAATATGGTATTAACTAGAGATATTAAGACCTGAAGGAGAATAGTGATACAATGACAGCAATCACAAGAGATAACATGCACAGGCCTTCCATTATTTGTTCAAGCAGCAGGCAGCCAAGTGGCAAGCAGCAGGGGCAACAATTTTGGGTAGACATTAACATTTAATAATAAATTAAAGTATGCAAGTGGCTTTTAAAATGTAATCTGCCATATACAAAGAACAGGGCCATCCACATTTTAATTTAACTCTTAAAAAGTATATCTAAAATCTTTACTCGATAAATGTACTACCAATCACAATGAACAGTAATCCGAGGAACTAACTTTATAAACCAGAAGCGGTACTCGATAAGTAAGCGATGCCAATACTTGCAGACCCGTGTTACTGACGTCACAAGATCCTTGACGGGAACATACAAGAAAATGTGTTCCATAACTTCTTGTGGAATAACTTCCACACAGAATCCAATTCTATTATCTGGAACTAAAGAAATTTTGCTTTACATATGAACCAGATGGAGTACTGTACTTGGTAGTACAGTACTCGTCTCTTTCTCTCTCTCTTACCCCCTTCCACTTTCTCAACCCCCCTCCCCCCCCCAAACAGTATACTGTATACTTTAAAAAGTGTATACATTTATAGTATATATGGTACTGTACAGTATCTATATCTAAAGACTTTTCAGAAATGCTGTGCATCATTAGAGGTTTTGTAAAATAAACATTCAATGTACTCCTATTGTGAGCTAACATTATCAAAGACAACATACATTTCTAACAGTTATCATTTATAATATACTATTTTCATTTATTA
Source organism: Procambarus clarkii (assembly GCF_040958095.1). NCBI lineage: Eukaryota > Metazoa > Arthropoda > Malacostraca > Decapoda > Cambaridae > Procambarus > Procambarus clarkii. The sequence continues at coordinate 18,250,566 of NC_091220.1, forward strand.
CATATAAGCAATAAATAGGTACACTAATAACAGATAAACACATTTTTTGTATAAAGAACACCTTTTCTTATAAAGGTGTTCTTATTTTCTTATTTCTTATTTTTTTATTTCTTATTTATTACTTATTTTCTTATTTCTTATTTTCACCTTTTTCTCCTCACAGACTAATAAAGCTCTTACCTTCAGCAGTTCCAGAGCCCAATGTATTACCCATCGTGTTCTGGAATAAAAATAATCACGTATGAAAAAATTAAACTGTGGGTCGCCATCCCCCAAGTAGATAAACTCCAAATACCTATTAAAAAAAAACAGGAGCCATTGTCAAGAATTCATAACATTGAACACACACATGATTGTTCTCATTTGTAATACTTCTTGAAATTTAGCGCCAATACAAATTCTTGGCGGCATTTGTTCCATAAACCTGTAACTTATCCAAATACGTAACCATTTCTTTGTATTGATATATTTAGTGCCGACACTCCATAGTGAAGGTTCCCAATTCCTGGGATGAACAGGTATCCTAATACTAATGATAATAATTTATTTGCAAGAAGATACAATGAGATTGAGATAACATTAGATTGGTATTTTTACATTCATGCAAAGCCACTAACACGCTTAGCATTTTTGGGCAGGTCCTTAATCTAACATATCTATGCTATGTATCCTCACAATGTCAATGTACCTTATTTATTTATTTATTTATTTATATACAAGAAGGTACATTGGGTTTGTGAGAATACATAGCATAGTATTTACAATCTTGTAAAGCCACTAGTACGCGCAGCATTTCGGGCAGGTCCTTAATCTAACAGATAATTTTAAGTAGGTAAATTCTATCAGAATTAATAAAATAACAAATACATTGCAAGAAAAAAAATGAGATGAGAGAGAGATTAGTAAGTATATTAAAGCACATTGGTATATTAAAGCTCCGATTGATTACATTGACAGCTTGATTGGTAATTTAAACAAGATTAATAGACACCTTGTATATATATATATATAAATAAATAAATAAATAAATAAATAAATATCAGGTAAGATGAAAAGGTACATTGTAGCAAGGTTTTTATATCAACAAATAACTACAATATAAGTTGACAGCGGTGATTACACTGGTGAAGATATGTGTCTTAAGTACTAATATTGCAGAAGTGGCTAGTACAAGATACAGTGTGAGTTTGAAGCACAAGACAGGAAACTATGAGGATGAAATCGGCCATCCTTGCCTGTGCCGTTACACATTTCTGTGACAATCTACATTGAGGCCTAACAAAGGCAAGATAAATCTGAAGCATAACAAAATGTCTTATTACTAATGCTTCTAGATATAAATCCCATTAAGTACTGGATCATATTTGCCTTATTTCGATCTTATGTCGATATACATATGTTCGAACACCGGAACAATGGATACAAATTTAATGTTCACATTCAGAAAAGAATTGGAGGTCAGGCCAGGTATGGCATAACAAGGTCAGGTCAGGCATGGCAGGATATAGCAAGGTCAGGTCAGGCATGGCAGGATATAGCAAGGTCAGGTCAGGCATGGCATGGGGCATAGCAAGGTCAGGCCAGATTTGGTTGGGCATGAGGTCAGGCCAGGTAAGGTTAGGCTTGGTTAGGCTAGGCTAGGCTAGGCTAGGCTAGGCTAGGCTAGGCTACTCTAGGCTAGGTTAAGCGAGGTGTGTCCTATAATCAACGAGTAGCAAAGGCAAAACATAGATATACGAGGCTATGGTGCCGTGTTGGTGAGGAGACTGACCCTACTAGCCATGGCATAAAGGTCACGACAATGAGGTCAGAGGTCACCAACACCGCCACGCCCCCCTCATCATTAACACGACCCCCATCATGCAACCCATCACTTGCTTCTGTCACTAACTGCACCACTCTGCTGCCAGTCACTTGCCCTGTCACTCACTAGATCAGGTAAGTGACATACGCCTGCCAGTGCCAGCTGGCACCTCCCCCCGACACTGTCTCAACACCACACTCTTCTACTGCTTTCAATACTAATTAACTATAATTCCCATTGTCGGGGACAGGAAGCCTGGGTATATATTAGCACTCAGGTTAATCACAAATGAGAATATTTTACCCAGAGATGAAATTACGGCCCAAACACTGAGAGAATTACACCACTTCCCGGCACCACTGTAGGGGGGTACCTCCCTAACAGAGGCAAGGACCCTTCAAACTAGAGGTTTATAAATAAATTTATTTATTTATATATATATATATATAGAAGAAGGTACATTGGGATTGTGAGGACACATAGCATAGTAATTACAGTCTTGTAAAGCCACTAGTACGCACAACGTTTCGGGCAGGTCCTTAATCTTTATAAAGCCATCGTCTCATTTTCTCTGAACTCCTCAGGATGCTACACTAAGTTAGGAGGACCTCAACATGTCAAGGAAATGGTGAACTCTTCAAGGAAATGGTGAACTCTGTCAAGGAAATGGTGAATTCACCAAGAATGGTGAATTCTTGGCCCATCGCAGAGGCATTCCTGTCAGAAATTTCGCTTGTGAACAGTTTAATTCCTTACGAAATTGTACCCCATTTTTTCTTTCATGTATTCCTTAGGCACCCTAAAGAGAAAGAATTTAGGATGGTAAAAATAACCTAAGCTACTCTACCCTTTTGAGATGTATATTATTGTTAATAAACGTACTTGAATTTGAAAAAGGAAAAATGGACCCAATGCCGACTGTCAGCAGTATCTGTCTGGCAGCAGCCACTATTCTGCAAACCCAATCAGCATGGTTTTGGGCTCCCCCAGGGCAGTGAAGCAATCTTGAAACCACAAAGGCTGGGTGTTTCCGCACGAGCCTATATCAGTTCTCTCAATGAAGACAAGGCAGTAGTACAATTAGATTTCAGAAACGCTTTCAACGCGGTCAAAAAGGAAATGACTCCTAGAGCAGTTCAAGAACATTGCCGAAGCATTCTTCCCATTAATTGGTTCGGCAGGTTACAGCAAAGTCCTCAACGCTCCTTTTTTTAGCGAGCACAAAGTCAGCAGAAGGAATTCAACAGGGAAGACCCCTTTGCACCCTTTCGCTTCTGCATAGTGATTCGCGAAATCACAAGCAGACTGACCAGTGAGCTCAGCATCGTTCCTGGATGATGGGACTCTGGCAGGCACACAAGAGTCCCTGCTGGAAGACCTGCAGCTGGTAAAGTCACAGACGGAGACCCTGGGTCTCGTCCTTAACCCCTCCAAGTGTGAAATAATTTCATCTAACGAAGTGGTCAATAATGCAGTGAAATCAGCTTTACCGAAAGCCTCAGTCATTGAACCCACTGACAGTACACTACTTGGAACCCCTTTGAGTCACAACGTCATTGATGCAATCCTCGAGGAAAAATTTAATGACTTATAGAGGATGGAAGAGAATAGAGGACTTTGGTTCTCATGATGCCCTGTACCTTCTCATAAAGTGCCTTGCCTTATCCAGGCTAAAGTACTTCTTAAGGTATGCACCCACTTTTGGCAGCCCACTATTAAGTCAATTTGACGAGCTCCAGAAGTCAATATACGCAAAGCAACTGCGTTTTCATCCTAGGGCATCGCTGGCAAGGAATTAATAGGGAAGATCCTACCAGAGGGCATGAGAAAATTAGTAGGACCTGTCCGAAATGCTATATGCGTGTTAGTGGCTTTGTAAGAATGTAAAAATATCACTATAATGTAATATCCCCACCCATTGTACCTAATTGTAAATAAAATATTATTCACACCCACATACATCTGGCTCTACCACACCCACATACATCTGGGTCTACCACACCCACATACATCTGGGTCTACGACACCCACATACACCTGGGTCTACCACACCCACATACATCTGGATCTACCACACCCACATACATCTGGCTCTACCACACCCCCATACATCTGGGTCTACCACACCCACATACATCTGGGTCTACCACACCCACATACATCTGGCTCTACCACACCCCCATACATCTGGGTCTACCACACCCACATACATCTGGCTCTACCACACCCCCATACATCTGGGTCTACCACACCCCCATACATCTGGGTCTACCACACCCACATACATCTGGCTCTACCACACCCCCATACATCTGGGTCTACCACACCCACATACATCTGGGTCTACCACACCCACATACATCTGGCTCTACCACACCCCCATACATCTGGGTCTACCACACCCACATACATCTGGGTCTACCACACCCACATACATCTGGGTCTACCACACCCCACATACATCTGGCTCTACCACACCCACATACATCTGGCTCTACCACACCCCCATACATCTGGGTCTACCACACCCCCATACATCTGGCTCTACCACACCCCCATACATCTGGGTCTACCACACCCACATACATCTGGGTCTACCACACCCACATACATCTGGGTCTACCACACCCACATACATCTGGGTCTACCACACCCACATACATCTGGCTCTACCACACCCACATACATCTGGCTCTACCACACCCCCATACATCTGGCTCTACCACACCCACATACATCTGGCTCTACCACACCCACATACATCTGGCTCTACCACACCCACATACATCTGGCTCTACCACACCCACATACATCTGGGTCTACCACACCCACATACATCTGGGTCTACCACACCCACATACATCTGGCTCTACCACACCCCCATACATCTGGGTCTACCACACCCCCATACATCTGGGTCTACCACACCCACATACATCTGGCTCTACCACACCCACATACATCTGGGTCTACCACACCCACATACATCTGGGTCTACCACACCCACATACATCTGGCTCTACCACACCCCCATACATCTGGGTCTACCACACCCACATACATCTGAGTCTACCACACCCACATACATCTGGCTCTACCACACCCCCATACATCTGGGTCTACCACACCCACATACATCTGGCTCTACCACACCCCCATACATCTGGGTCTACCACACCCCCATACATCTGGGTCTACCACACCCACATACATCTGGCTCTACCACACCCCCATACATCTGGGTCTACCACACCCCCATACATCTGGGTCTACCACACCCACATACATCTGGCTCTACCACACCCCCATACATCTGGGTCTACCACACCCACATACATCTGGCTCTACCACACCCACATACATCTGGTTCTACCACACCCACATACATCTGGTTCTACCACACCCACATACATCTGGTTCTACCACACCCACATACATCTGGCTCTACCACACCCACATACATCTGGTTCTACCACACCCACATACATCTGGTTCTACCACACCCACATACATCTGGTTCTACCACACCCACATACATCTGGCTCTACCACCCCCACATACGTCTCGGCCTCCCAAATTCACATACGTCTGCGGGATTCAAAAACAAAACTCATTAAACTTAAGTTTTAATCCCCAATTCGCAGGTTCGTATATATGGACTATACTTTATATCGCAAAAAACAGCTCAAAAAAATGTTGTGCACTTACTAGAAGCCTCTTCGTCCCCTCCTTTACCAAACATGAAAATGATATTAATATGCGCAGACACTTCCACATGCACACTGAAATTGTATATTCCTTTCCCTCCCACATGCCGGCGGTCACAGCTGCAAATTTATATATATATTATATATATATATATATATATATATATATATATATATATATATATATATATATATATATATATATTATATATATATATATATATATATATATATATATATATATATATATATATATATATATATATATATATATATATAATTTTTTGTACCAACCACTTGGCCTGATCGGTACAGCGACGGCCTAGGTTCTTGCAGGTCGGCGTTCGATCCTCGATGGTTTAAGTTGTTCGGTAATGTTCCTTAAGGAGAGTATCAATCCTTTTGAGACGTATCTTATTGTCTTAATAAACGTACTTGAACAGTTTTTGTGACTCACGTCCCATACACACCCTGTTTTTTTTATTTATATATCATATATTTTAAATTTTGTAATTATTAATGTACAACATATGATTCAAATTTTTTATTGAATAGAATTGTATCTTAAAGTAATTATTGTCGGGAATCTCTGAACTGGATATATGGTGGTGGCCTGATTTGGAAATTAATTCTGTTAATTAAGAGATGTGGTGAAGGAATTAGCATTTGAAATAGACAGATACATATGAATCGCAACTTACTGACGACAAAATAGACTGACGTATATTAATCACAACCTATTGACGACAAAATAGACTGACGCATATGAATCACAACTTACTGACGACAAAATAGACTGACGCATATTAATCACAACTTATTGACGACAAAATAGACTGACGTATATTAATCACAACTTACTGACGACAAAATAGACTGACGCATATTAATCACAACTTATTGACGACAAAATAGACTGACGTATATTAATCACAAATCGACGACAAAATAGACTGACGCATATGAATCACAACTTATCGACGACAAAACAGACTGACGCATATTAATCACAACTTATTGACGACAAAACAGACTGACGCATATTAATCACAACTTATCGACGACAAAATAGACTGACGTATATTAATCACAACTTATTGACGACAAAATAGACCGACGCATATTAATCACAACTTATTGACGACAAAACAGACTGACGCATATTAATCACAACTTATCGACGACAAAATAGACTGACGTATATTAATCACAACTTATTGACGACAAAATAGACTGACGCATATTAATCACAACTTACTGACGACAAAATAGACCGACGCATATTAATCACAACTTACTGACGACAAAATAGACCGACGCATATTAATCACAACTTACTGACGACAAAATCGTATAAAACAATTGACATTTAAAGTTACGTCATTGAGAGAGTGTACGATACGTTTTCCTACCGCCAGAAACATTTGGTCTGGGTTCCTACCAGCTGATCGCGCCACTCTCGCCGCTGCTCGTGTGCGGCGCGCATGTGTCCTCGTCCCTCTGTGTCTCGTGCACCGCGCGCTCTCTCTCACACCTACTCTCACAAAACGCTTCGAAATGGATCAAACGAGAAGACAGCGGCCTCCAAATCCCCGTGACACGGCGGGGTTCATTAGCAAGATGGTCTTCTGGTGAGTGTGTTGAGTGGACTGTAGGCGTGAGAGAAGAAAATCGATGAGAAGCGAGAGCTCATGATTCTGCACACCCTTAGGCTTGTGCCAATGGTGCTTACTGGTGTAATTATCCCCTTGTACTGCTGTGGCTTGTGCTGCTGTGGCGTGTGCTGCTGTGGCGTGTGCTGCTGTGGCGTGTACTGCTGTGGCGTGTACTGCTGTGGCGTGTACTGCTGTGGGTTGTGCTGCTGTGGCTTGTACTCCTATGGCTTGTGCTGCTGTAGCTCGTATTCCTGTGCCTTGTGCTGCTGTGGCTTGTACTGCTGTGGCTTGTGCTGCTGTGGCTTGTACTGCTGTGGCTTGTACTACTCCCCATCAGCTGGTCAGCATGTGCTTCTTTCCCCCCCCCCCTTCTTCCTCTCCCCCATCCCTCCCCTACTCATCCTGTGCTGCTGTGGCTTGTACTGCTGTGGCTTGTGCTCCCTTGGCTTGTACTGCTGTGGCTTGTACTACTCCCCATCAGCTAGTCAGCATGTGCTTCCTCTCCCCCACCCCCCTCCCCTACTCATTCTGTGCTGCTGCCCCTGTCCACACTCAGCTGGGCTGGTGGTTGTCATTACTTATTACGAACTAGAAACTACAGATTGGCGTTTAGAACGTCTTGAAGTAGGTCCGTTAATTGTCTCCGTTATGGGAAGTAGATTTGATGTAGGCGTGTTGTTGGGAGGGCTGGTGTAGTATGCTGGTATTTTATATATATAATGTTATTTTATATTTGGCGTGACTAGGTATTGTAATAAATTGGGTGCTTGACAATCGTAACGTATTGTAATAATCCATTTTGTGCGTGTGTAAAGCATGCTTTGATACGGACATTAGTGTAGCTACGTTTAATTTTCGTTTAGTTCATTTATTATGCACCTCGTATCTATATTAGTGGAAAGGGTTACAGAAGCACATAATGGGCTCAGGGACTGAACCCCACAATTCATTTGGCTAAGCAAGTTACAATCTTGATGAGCTAGTTGCAAAATTGTTGCTACGTGGTCCTGGAATCATCGTTGGTTGGGATGCTGTGTACGTAGGTCGATCAGATTAACCACCGTTGGCTCTGGTCAGCAACTGGATGGGTGACATAAACTTCTCGTGCTTAATAGGAGTTGACAAGGGTGTTCGCTGCCTCGTACAGTGTTCTATATGTTGTATAATGCCAGTAACACCACTTGCCTTTTGCTGGTGCGATAGTGTGATTCAGAAATTTGAAACGATCATTTCACAAATGGTAAAAAAATTGTCAAATAAGCCTAAGTGACGAAGCCTAGGAACTAGACCTCACTCTTGAAACCTTCTAGGTACTCGTCACTAAAATGAGTAGACCAAGTATTTGGTTATCTCCCGTCAACACTAGCGCACATGTCTGTATGAAGTTAGATCGTGGTTTGTGTACAATGTCTGGACAGGTAAAGTTTATCTATCCGACAGCGATAGAGATAACTAACAGGAGTTAAGATTACGGTGTTTGGTAAATCTTCTGATAAGAAAAGTCGTTCATGAGAATAATGCGGTAATTGTTTATCTTAAATAATTATTTGATACCTTTTGTTAATCTTATGAGACTATAGCGTCTGCGTGATAACAAAGTCAGTTGCACTGTTAAAACACATACGAAATGGAACTAGCAAGTCTAAATGGATTCAAAGAACAGCCACTCATTAAAATGATAGGACTGCACGATATATATACAGATGAAAGAGTACAGCACTTCCTTTTGACCCCTGACCCCTGCATACCCCACCAAGAAACTAGCATGGACTCGTTAAATTTAGTCCGGTGTTATATAGAGGGGGGAGGTGTCAGCAGTGTGTGCGGGCGCGTATGCTGAGTAAAGTTTGAAGTTTGGCTTGGCATGCAAAATACTTTAAATGTGCTGATCAGTTCCTGTCTAAAGTGTGTGGCCGGACCATAGGTATTGTGGTGCTTTAACTTGCCGAGTTGACTGAAATTGTTTCCATGCAATTCAGTTCAATTCGTAAAATTTGAAATAGTTTCCTGGAACTGTTTTGACACGTCAGCTCACGCCAACCCATGTTCATCTTGTAGATACGTCAACGTATGTCTCCCACGTTAAAACAGTGTAGCCTCGTATGCAGAAACAATGATGATAGTTGTTTATACTGAAGAGTATCGAGACTGTCAAACATTAAATATTTACCTCGCCCAGGGCGGGAGAGTAGCCATTCACTTGGGTGTAGCCTCTTGACCCTCGTCATGTAGGTTAGTCCTATATGTTCCGTGAGGTAATAATTTTGACCGGCAAGTGCGTGATGCCTTTGTTCATGGGCTCTGGTGAAGAAACCTTGGTCACGTTATTATGATGGACTATAGTTATACTAGATTTTGATCATTTATTTTCTGGGAGATGTATGGATCTTCCTATTGGGGAGTGTTGTACTTGCTGCTATGGCAGTATGTCCACTCACAAGATGAGTGGCGCTGTCCAATAAACTCGCCCCTTGGGGCAAAATTTAAATTTATGGATTGAATAAAGCACTTAATGGCAAAAACGATGTACAGGAAGAAGTTCAGAATAAACTATTTACAAATAGTTAGAGGCTTTGACCAGTAGCGCAATAGGCTACGTCGTCAGCATTAAACAAAGGGTCCCGGATTCAGTTCTTGGGCAGGAAAAAAAATGGTCAAACTTTTGTTTCATTTCCCATGCCTCTCTTCCTCTAGCAATAAATAGGTATCTGGGAGTTGGGCAACTGTTGTGGGTTGAATCATGGGGATGGTTAGTAATTTGCCAATAGGGGGGGGGGGCTTTGATAATCGCAAGTCATCATGTCCCAGACAACGATAAACTATTAAAAGGGCTCAGTCGATTAAGACAGCGTCTGGGATGCTCTCGGACGCAGGTTCGAATCCTCGTCACGGCCCTTGTGGATTTGTTTATTAACAGGGCTTTGTCAGTTAAATGTGAGGGAGGAGGAGGGGGGGGGATGTCAGATTGAAGGTGCAGTGACGTCAGAGATTAAGCAAGCCGCAATTTCTATATGACAAGTATTAAAGCAATGAGGTAGCAGTGCTGAATTTCACTTTCCGATGGTGGTAGTGTTTGATAACTGCACATGCTGTACATGTTTTCTAAAGACGTTTTCTTCCTCAAATGACGAGTTTGTCCCTGGAGTTGAAATTGAAATCAGTTTATTGAGGTAAAATACACACAAAGGGATGAGGTAGCTCAAGCTATTCTCACCCCGTTCAGTACATCGTGTTAATACATAGACACACATCACAAACAATAAACATATTACCAAACATTCTGAGAGATAAACATATACATTTCCTACCCTGGAGTTCATTGGTTAGTGTATGAGATGTGTTACCTACCCTACAGACATACACATGTTCATATTATAATACTCTTCCCCCCCCCCTGCTATTCCCCTTACTCGCTTAGTACCCCAGCTATTTCTACCCCAGGGGGGAAGAAATAGCCTAAGCTACTCTATCCCTTTCAGATGTATTTATTGCTTATCTCAATAAACATACTTGAACTTACCCCAGCTTAACACTACTTGCAAGCTCAGTGTGACCCCCACTGAAATGCCAGCTAATATTAAAACTGAAATAAATAAAACTTTGAGGGGGGGGGACGCAACAAATGAAGGGTTATTAATTTTAAATATACACTGCCACCACCTTCCTGAATGTGCCAACACTACTGATCTCCCAGGAAGGACAGAAATCGATAATATAGAAACTTTAGGAAAGAAAGGGACGTAGGAATCTTGGTTATAATCTTGTGGATTAAATATAGAAATCTTTACTTATTGAGGATTCAAGGGCAACTCTGAAATAAACAGCCTTACTGCCCGAAACGCATTGCGTAATAGTGGCTTTAGGCATTGTATGTACTAGCTCTATCTATATATTGATCCATTAATGTAACATCACTTGTATGTATGTACCTTACCTGAATAAACATATTTATTATTTATTTATAAATGGAGAACACGGGGAGATTTCTAGTACAGTACATAAAAACCACATATAATAATGACTGCATTAATAAAAGTGGGAACAAATAACTAAACAAAATACCTTAATAATCACTTTATTTAACAAAGACGTGTATATTTATATCCTAGCTGTAATTACCCTACGAGGCAATGGCATCTACTGACGGACATGAATACTCAAGTGCACATTACCTTAACCTGATACCGGCCACAGATGTTGAATGGCTGTCCTCAGGCCCTGAAAGGATCTGTCCCAAGACGCTGACTAATCTTTTCTTAACACGCTTACCAGTGGAAAAAGTTCCACCCCAACTAAGTTCCTTAGGCCCAATAAACCCCGCCTCTCAAAGTCTAGAGCCAATCAATTCAAGTCCTGCTCTCAATTTTTGGTCCAGCCAACCAGTGCTATGACTAACTCCGTCCCCTCTCCCCCCCCAAGGCCTCCCTGGACTTTCAACCAATCAAGCTCCTGGGGCCAGATTCACGAAAGTACTTATGCAAGCACTTACGAACCTTTTCTCAATCTTTGGCAGCTTTGTTTCCAATTATTAAACAGTTAATGAGCTCCGAAACACCAGGAGGCTGTTTATAACAATAACAACAGTTGATTGGCAAGTTTTCATGCTTGTAAACTGTTTAATAAATGTAACCAAAGCCGTCAGAGATTGAAGAAAGATGTACACGTTCGTAAGTGCTTGCGTAACTGCTTCGTGACTGGCCCCAGGCTAGGTATAGGCATGTGCTTTAGGGCCTGTTTCTCTTGACCGAAATCTCACGTAATTGGAACTAAGCAGTACGACCAACTCGTCGGAAAAAGCTGGTCTAGCCAGCGACCCAAGTGAAATTTGAGAACTACTATTTTATGGCACTGAGTTTTTCTGGCCCTCAATTTGTCAATGGCTATAGACGGGACAGGACTGGGAGGGGGGGGGGAGATTGGTAGGATTGGTGACGAGGATTAGGGAATAGGAGGATTGGGAAAGAAGGGGACATATGGCCTGCGGCGGAAGGGCAGTGTCCCTTGCCTACCGAAACTTGACTAACCGTTTATGACAGGAAAGACCCAACAAGGGAGGGGGAAGAATGAAAAAGGGAGGGAAAGACGGAGGGAGAAGGGAGAAGCTATGGTCTGAGCACAAATCACTAAAATATAGTGTAAATCGAGACGTGGCTCAGGTGTCGCGCACTATTTACGTCTCAATACGCTACTTGTATGAACATGTCTGCAGTGTAAGTAACAAATCTCCGACACTAACGAGTCAAGACACCTGGCTCAAGTGTCGCTCACGCTATTCATATATACTGGCATCAAAGACGTTATCTCGCCTGCATATACTTTATGGCAACTATCAATATAGTATAAACCCTTGCTAATGTGACAGGCTAGTTATGCTTTTTATAAGTCTGGTGCTACAGAAAAGTTTCCTTTTTTTTCTTTTTGTCCCTCATCTTCCTGACCGCGAATTTTTTGTTGTTTCTCCTGTTGAAGTGTCGTATACCAAGCTTCCTTGAAGCCCTTACAAACGAAACTTATCAACAACACAAAATACTCCCCCTAAAAAGGGGTGGCTCTCGTAAAGGCAATGCTTCACAGCTGTTTGAATTGTAAACACTTTTGTGCTATTGATTCTAGTTCTATAGGCACTTGCCAAAGAATAAAGCGTTGGCGCAATTTCATTCTTTGTCACCATCTTTGCAAATATGGTTTGCTATTGTCAAGAAGCCTGTTATAGGGTTACAGAGGTTCCTTGAAGTTTAGGACGACAAATGCCATTCATCAGGCTTCAACCCACAACAGTTACTCGGCTCCCAGGGATACCAACCACTTGGGCTGGACAGTAGAGTGACGGTCTCCCCTCATGCAGGTTCAATCCCCGACCGTCTAAATGATTGGGCACCATACCCCCCATCCTGTCCCATCCCTAATCCTTATCCATTACCAGTGCTATATAGTCGTAATGACTTTGCCCTTCTTCCTGATGGTTCAATCGGTACATGGAGAATCAAGCCATGTACTGATTGGCATTTTTTTTTTTTTTTTTAGGGATAGTCCTGCGCGGGCCCTAAGCCTCTGGCTGGCCCACTAAGTGTTGCTTGTTTGTTTTAATTGGGCGGAGTATGAGTATTTGACTCGTATGGTCGCTTCAGTAAAATTTTGCCCCATGTGTTTAACAACTTCTGCTCTGTCGAATCAAAGTTGAAATCTTAATGGGTTTGTAACTGTGCACTTAGATAATGTTCCAGTGGTGTGTCGGTAATGCATGCTTGGTGAACAGAGGCAGTCAATGTGTGAAAATATGCCCAAATGCACTATTCGCCAAGACTAGCAAGGAAATACATCTGCAGGATTTAAAAATAAAATTTCGGTAGGGATTCCTTTGATTAGAAATTAAATATTACAGAATTCCTATGAAGCCATTTAAATTTTGTCGAAAATAGAATCGTTCCACAGGCTGTGTTCAGTGTAAATAAAGCCTAACCCCTGAAGGGGGGTTAGGCTTTATTTGCTGCTAGTATAGGACTGATGACTTCACTTGAAACCTTTCAAGAAAGGTCTTTTTTTGTGCCTATGTGTATAATCTAATGCACAATATGCATATTATATAGGATAAATCACATTTTATGGATGCGACATTGAATTAATTGGAATTCATGTTGACAAAATTGTGTACCTGTAGGACTCGGCAACAGAGGCCTGACAGAAATTACATAATTGTTATATATAAAAAGCTTGGTGGTCAAAGAACTTGAACTGTGTAGTGTGTACAGAGCTGCATCTATGACAGAAACCTTGTGTTGCTATGGTTACTCGTCTACACTGACTTTCTCTCCCAATATTTATTCAATGATTTTTGGCGTCACAACTTGATATACAATTTTGTCTCTGATTTTAATATAAACAATTGCTTTAACATGCCACTTTTTTTAGGGTGGAGGGGGGCTTTAAGTTGAAGATCAAAGGAGGTATGTTTGATTTTTGTTTAATCGTGCGCCCGACACCGCCGCTCTTGGCCAGGGACCATGTGGATGAACAACTAGTTTTTGCCTCTGTATATTTATATACAGTGTAACTCTTGTATCTTCAGTATTACATTGAGGATCCCTGAGGTTGAATTACAGACTGTCGCCAGGAGACAACCCCACAACTGTTGTCAAATTCCCGGGTACCTACTGCTAGGTGAACAGATGCATTAGGCTAGAAGAAACGTGCCCAACTATTTTGGTCCCGCCCTGGAATCGAACCCGAGGTTTTAAATTGTGGTGCACCCCATTCATTGTGATAAGACGGGCAGTATCGTAGGGCTTGCTACTTGGCATCAATCTAGTGAACAGAATTAATACTACTAGAAGAAAATATTTGAGGCAAAGTTAGTCGGTAAGAATGTAATTAAGCCCTGGGGATATTGCAAGGCAACATATGGCTTTGAAATTGAAATAAGTTTATTGATGTAAAATACACAGAAAGGGATGAGGTAGCTCAAGCTATTCTCACCCCGTTCAGTACAGTGTTAATACATATATAGACACACATGGTTTTTTATCTGCCCCATTCAATAGTGATGTAGAGTGAGAGTAGTTTGACTGACAGCTTAGGCCAACAGGCGGTGCAAACTGCAGGTATTTAAAGCTGAGGCTGAAATTATTTAAGGAATCTATTTTCGGGTAACCTTGAGCGGGCCAACTGGCGTCTGAAGTCACAGGATCTGGCTACGGTGTCGCCTCAAACCTGCTTGTTGTCGTCTTACACAATTGTTGGTATATATACAGCGGAATTGTTTTCTGTTTATATGAAGTTTTATTTTGTATCTTCATCCTGGACTTCGACAGCTCGGCTGTTTAATTATAGCACTCGAGGGTCTGGTATATTGAAACAAGTTTATTGAGGTAAAATACACACAAAGGGATGAGGTAGCTCAAGCTATTCTCACTCCGTTCAGTACAACGTGTTAATACATACATAGACACACATCACAAACAATAAACATATTACCAAACATTCTGAGAGATAAACATCTACATTTCCTGTCTGGTATAATTAATTGGATAATTATAAAGCTACTGATCAGTAAATTTTAATAGAATGGTTTTTGTCCACATAATATATTGAGATGAGTTGTATAACATTACTGGGAATCACGGCGCGGGAGTTTGGTAAACAGTCGTATCCTAACCTATTCTACCTTTTGATTCTAACTGATTTGATTGTTGCTGCCGAAGGCGGCTAGTTTATTGTGCACCCCATACTCATCCTGTGAGCGGTAGCGCAAAAGCATTACAGAGGGCACAAAAGGTCTTTATCAGACCTCATCTTAGATTATTACATAAACAATTTCTTCAATCCTTCACACCTTATAGATACAATGTCAGCTAGTTACAGAGAAAGTGCTATTACAAGAGCTACATATTTACAGTAAGTCATCATACATTAATGGTAGGTCTTGTCGTTAATACATAATAGTTCTAACTCGCTCTCTCCGTCCTTTCCTCGCACTTGTGTTGTATCCTGGTATGATCTATCGTGTTAACACGTGTAGCAGTACCAGCGAGAGTAGTTAGGTTTGTGTTCTCGGCAGATAGCCTTGGTATTGACCGCAAGGTCTTGTGTAATGTTTCATAAGTGTGTTCTCTCTCTCTCTCTTTCTCTCCTGTACTCATGCTGACTCGTGGTGTCTGTGTGGGACACCACAGACACCATGACTCGTACCGTACATAATGTCTTGTGGGATGGTTATCTTGAGGTTATCTTGAGATGATTTCGGGGCTTTTTAGTGTCCCCGCGGCCCGGTCCTCGACCAGACCTCCACCCCCAGGAAGCAGCCCGTGACAGCTGACTAACACCCAAGTACCTATTTTACTGCTAGGTAACAGGGGCATAGGGTGAAAGGAACTCTGCCCATTGTATCTCGACGGCGCCTGGGATCGAACCCAGGACCACAAGTCCAGCGTGCTGTCCGCTCGGGGAGGGGGGGGGGAGGGTGATGTTGCGAGAGGCAAAGTCTGGAACAGATTGCAAGAGATAGAGGTGGAAAAATCATGACCCGTTTCCTTGGAAATAATTTCGTGAGTAGTTCTTGACTGTCATGCGTGGCGCAGGGAAGGGGGTATTGTTGATTACAGGACCCCCCCCCCTCTGTAATCAATGGTGAGGTGGCAGTTAAACGTAGAAGTCGCCTTTGATATTCTCCTCCCCCCCCCCCACCCCCCAACTCCTGATAAAAGGTAGTGCTAAGAACAATACCACAGTTCTAAGCGGGGAAAAAAACTCCATTGTGTACAAATTTAGGTATTTCTTCAGAGGAATATGACAAAAGGGCATAGAGCAGCAGTGTGGGTGGGGAAAGTGACGAACTGTTTCCCCACTTTTCCCCCCACCTCTTCCCCCACCTCTACAGCCCTAGAGGGGGAAGTGGTAACTACCATTCCTGGGTTCTATAACGCCAGAGATAACCGGGGACAGAAGCCACCGCCCCTGTGCCAGGTAAGCTACGGGCTCACCATAGCCCGTGCTACTTGCCCCGCTCCTGTGCCAGGTACGTTCCACTACGGGAATTCTACAACCATGTGTGGCTTTTAAAACACACACACAAGTGTCTGGAATCATTTGCATTCTACGGCTGACAGTTGGAGAGAATAGGGGCCCAGGAACTGAAGTCTTCTTACAAACACTGTTGAAGTTGTTAGGCAAGCTGCTGTTGAAGACGGCCACTTCTTCCCTCGCTTCAATAGACTAATTCTAAGCTGCCACAGTGTTCTCTCCTCTGCAAGACTGCCCGTGGCCCCCACAACACCGTTGTTATAGATTCAGCTACTGGCAACAAGTTGCAAGTAGCACGGGCTATGGTGAGCCCGTAGCTTACCTGGCACAGGAGCGGGGCAAGTAGCACGGGCTATGGTGAGCCCGTAGCTTACCTGGCACAGGAGCGGGGCAAGTAGCACGGGCTATGGTGAGCCCGTAGCTTACCTGGCACAGGAGCGGGGCAAGTAGCACGGGCTATGGTGAGCCCGTAGCTTACCTGGCACAGGAGCGGGGCAAGTAGCACGGGCTATGGTGAGCCCGTAGCTTACCTGGCACAGGAGCGGGGCAAGTAGCACGGGCTATGGTGAGCCCGTAGCTTACCTGGCACAGGAGCGGGGCAAGTAGCACGGGCTATGGTGAGCCCGTAGCTTACCTGACACAGGAGCGGTACTGTGTGCTAAAAGCCCCACTGATGGTGGCATGGCAAGTGCCCGTAGGTGGTACATGCTTGGAGTGTTCTGGTGATGTAACGTCTTGAAGTGTTCCTGGGTGTGCTGGACCACTAGTGCCTCAACACCCCATCTTCTTGACGTTATCTTGAGGTGATTTCCGGGCTTTTTAGTGTCCCCTCCACCCCCAAGAAGCAGCCCGTGACAGCTGACTAACACCCAGGTACCTATTTTACTGCTAGGTAACAGGGGCATAGGGTGAAAGAAACTCTGCCCATTGTTTCTCGCTGGTGCCTGGGATCGAACCCAGGACCACAAATCCAGCGTGTTGTCCGTTCGGCCGACCGGCTCACTTCCATTGGTATCCCGGTCACATGAAGCCCATCCTGCTGCACCTGGCACCCGAGGCATACAACTTCAGTAATGTTGTTGTTTAAAGTAGCTGAATCTATAACAAGTTCCAAGTAGCACGGGCTATGGTGAGCCCGTAACTTACCTGGCACAGGAGCGGTGCCGTGTGTTCAGTAATGACCAATGTAGTGGTAATATAGTAATGATGGTAGAGGGTTGTACGTGTTACTGCAGAGTCATGGCAGCGACGAACCCCGATCATGATTGAGGTGCGGTGGATGGGGGAGAGAGAGAGGGGAGGGCGGCCTTGGTGCGATCTCGCCATCTCAGACAGGGTAGTATTACGGTTGAATTATATATTGACCTTGGAGTGATCTTGACCGCGATGGTGATTGCAAGCGTTGCCCCCGAGTGAGGTCACCTGAAGGTGATGAGTCGGCAATCTAGCTACTGAAGGAGCATCGTACAGGAACGCTTGCGGGCTCGCCATAGCCCGTGCTACATGGACACTTCGTTCTGAGTAGCTAAATCTGAAAACTTTAACAACGTACAGGAATGCACAATGCTCTCAGTATGCACACTTACTGTGCTTGTAGAGCCCGTGCTTCAGCTCTTGGGTCCCACCTCTGACACTTTAGTCGACTGGTATATGACTTCCTAAGTTTATTGGGCTGTTGTACCGTTTTTTTCTCTCAAGCTGTGAATGGCATCTGCCTTCACGTTACATCTTCTTGCATTGTTTGCAAAGTGCTCTGATATTCCCAATACCTGACTTATATACCAGGTTTCCACTCGTCTTGTTCCTATCTTGAGGTTATCTTGATGATTTCGGGGCTTCTTAGTGTCCCCGCGGCCCGGTCCTCGACCAGGCCTCCACCCCCAGGAAGCAGCCCGTGACAGCTGTGACAGCTGACTAACACCCAGGTACCTATTTTACTGCTAGGTAACAGGGGCATAGGGTGAAAGAAACTCTGCCCATTGTTTCTCGCCGGCGCCTGGGATCGAACCCGGGACCACAGGATCACAAGTCCAGCGTGCTGTCCGCTCGGCCGACCGGCTCCCCCACACATTCCAAATGTAATCTGTACTTCTCTGCCTTGTTAATTTTCCTGGGAATTTTGTAGGTAATCATGTTTCCCTCCATCTTGTCTTCCTGCGACGTGAGGTTTAATTCTGTCTTTCCTCGTAACTCTTACCTCTCGGTTCTGGGACTAAGTCTGGGGGGGTCTCCCTGGACTTGCTCCAGCTTCGTCTTGTGTTTTACAGATAAGGACTCGGTGGCGCTGCACTTTCTAGAATTGGTCTGACGTGTTATATTGACGGTCCTTAATGATTTCATATTCAGGTTTGTAAAGCAAAATTTATGGTCGAACCTTCGTGTGCAGCAGATGTCTCTTTGACGGTGTGACTTGTGACACATGTTTGATGTGATATAAATTCTCAGGATTTAATTTTATTCGATTCTAAGCGTGATTTTTCTCCTTCATTTGCGAGATTGAGAGAGGGAGTGTACTAGTAAAGCCCCGAAATCATCTCAAGATAACCTCAAGATAGTATACTAGTTTCTCTCTCCTTTCACCTCCCCAGAGACATGACCGATTATTTGTACAACGGTAACCAGCACGTGTACATTTTCTTGGGAGTCTTCGGGGGAAGTACCGGAGCGAGCGAGGACGACAACATGAATCGTATAAAATAGGAGTGAAAGCTAGGAAAGAGTTGGCTGTAAGAGCTTTTGAAGAGTTGTAAGGCAAATGTTTGCCAGCACTGTGTGACCTCAGAGTTGCTGAGTTTCACCTGTGGGGCCCTAAACGTGTTCCTGTAAATATACCTGTCCGTTCCTATCTCAGGGCACCGCTCCTGTGCCAGGTAAGTTCACTACGGGCTCACCATAGCCCGTGCTACTTGCCCCGCTCCTGTGCCAGGTAAGTCCACCACGGGCTCACCATAGCCCGTGCTACTTGGAACTTGTTCAGAGTAGCTGAATCTATATCATCATCCTATCTCAGGGCACAGCTCCTGTGCTAGGTAAGTCCACTACGGGCTCACCATAGCCCGTGCTACTTGGAACTTGTTCAGAGTAGCTGAATCTCTTAACAAACATCCTATCTCAGACAGGCACCCTCATAGTGACCACCATAACTGAATTATCGTGGATTCGTGGCTCATATCCTGGCTTCTGTGTTTTTAAAATAACTTAGTAAATTTAGTTCAGTGAATTTGCAAGCTAGCAAATGTTTTTAATTAAAAGGCCTTAAGGTGAAATATTGCCGGCCGGTTTAGCATACTGCACACGCAAATGCGGCTTCAGAGGAGATAACATGGGCAGACTGCATGCAGATTTGACGAGGTTTGAATATTATTTAATTCGCACATGAATTTGTGTGATTTGTACATGTGCTAGTGTCTCTGAGAGACTGCAGGATCCGTCAGTAAGTCAGGATGATTTGTGTCCGGTTGCAATTCTTTTACCATGTCGTAGCTTAGTCGATGAAGGCAGCGTCCGGGATCGTCTCGGACGTAGGTTCGAACCCTCGTCACGGCCCTTATGGAATAGTTCACTGTAATAACCGGTATATTAGATTACTGCAGTTTGCATCTCGAAGGCACTCGGCTGCGGAGCTGCCAGATGTCCTCCAAGACATCCAACAAAGTCTAAACAAATCCACAAGGACCGTCACGAGGATTCGAACCTGCGTCCGGGAGCATCCCAGACACTGCCGGGGGCAAGTAGGACGGGCTATGGTGAGCCCGTAGTGGACTTACCTGGCACAGGAGCGGGGCAAGTAGCACGGGCTATGGTGAGCCCGTAGTGGACTTACCTGGCACAGGGGCGGGGCAAGTAGCACGGGCTATGGTGAGCCCGTAGTGGACTTACCTAGCACAGGAGCGGGGCCAGTAGCACGGGCTATGGTGAGCCCGTAGTGGACTTACCTGGCACAGGAGCTGGGCAAGTAGCACGGGCTACTTCTGAGGTGTTGGGTCTGTATAGGTGTGGATCTTTGTCAGGCAGCGTGCTGTGGCTAGGCTTCTCTTGTGATGTTCATGTCTTGTGATGTACGACATGCCGTGTTGGCTATAATGCTTCTGTAGATGCATCCGTGTATGTATTTACTTTACCCAAGGCCAAGAACTGTCTTACGAGAAAATTGTCTTACGAGAAAAATGGCAGCGGCTTGCGAAATTGACATAATGACCCGTTTTCTGTTCGAGGCTCTTCTAGGAGGCTTGGAGAGGTCACTTTGGTATAATAGTTTCTTTACATTGGGATGCTCGCAAGAACGGACTGATGTATAGATTTTATGATGGCTTAAAAAGAATGAAGGCGATGAGTCACAATAACGTGGCTGAAGTATGTTGACCAGACCACACACTAGAAGATGAAGGGACGACGACGACGTTTCGGTCCGTCCTGGACCCATTCTAAAGTCGATTGTGACCAGCCACACAATCGACTTGAGAATGGTCCAGGACGGACCGAAACGTCGTCGTCGTCCCTTCACCTTCAAGTGTGTGGTCTGGTCATCAAAAAGAATGAAATTATATGGTCTCTGATCTTTATATAGACCATTCATCCACCATTCTGTTACCTAGCAGTAAAATAGGTACCTGGGTGTTAGTCAGCTGTCACGGGCTGCTTCCTGGGGGTGGAGGCCTGGTAGAGGACCGGGCCGCGGGACACTAAAGCCCCGAAATCATCTCAAGGTTCATCTCCAATTTCCTGGAGGTCTGTCAAGGCAGCAAAGTCACTTGTAATGGGCACAATGGGGGTCGATCCTGATCCGCCTATGTTGGTCACAACCCCCTACCCCTCCTCACTAACAGGTCACCCTGCAAAGTTGAATACCTCTTCTCTCAAGGGTCTGACTTCCATCCTTGGAGACACATTCTTTCTTGTAGATATTCATGGTTTGATAAGCCATGGATTTTGCAATTTGCTTTAGGTGATGTGGTTAAGTTAATGCAGTTAGTGTCTGCAGTCTACTGAACTTACTAGGATCCTGCAGCCTCTCCGAGACACAAACCAGGGTTTTACACAACTCCCCCCTGCACTCGAGCTATGTCAATAGGCCGTTCTGCCTCTTCGATCTTCGATCTTACATCATTACACTTAAACTCTTTTGACCATGTCGTAGCTCAGTCGATTAAGGCAGCGTCTGGGGATGCTCCCGGACGTAGGCTCGAATCCTCGTCACGGCCCTTGTGGATTCAGAGGCTGATGTTGGATTAAAATACATTTGGCCAATGTCTCTGTGGATGTTTTTGTGACCACTAGGGACTGGAAGCGGTTGTGCGCCCCCAGAGTATACAACATTCCGGTATAATGATTACAAAATGACACCTCTGACACCATGACCAAGTCAATTCTTGCCGGGTGTGGACCACCGCCTGGAAGCGCTCAGCCGCTGGGAGAAATTCGCTGCTCTCATTAAATTGTTCTCCGGGTATTCTCCCCGCGTGGACCTTCAACCTCTCCCCCCCCCACCTCCCCCCCCTTCTTGCAATGGTGTAGGAGGCACTACAGTGTCAAGCCACACTGGCACATAACGTCGGGGGGTTCAGAGTTGGCTTTTGGCTCGCTTAAGTCTTGTTGGAAAGGGGTCGTTTGGGGAGCGGTGGAGTTCAATTGCCTCGGTTGGTGCTGTGCACGAGTGAGAGATGATGATTAAGCCACCCAAAAGGTGGCACGGGCATGAATAGCCCGTAAGTGGTGGCCCTTTTGAGCCATTACCAGTATCAAGAGCTGATACTGGAGATCTGTGGAGGCGCGACTGCACCCTGCGTGACGGGAGATGTCTCCCGGACCAAGTGGTGACCAGATGGTGTGCACGAGTGTGTGACAGTCAGTAGATAGACGGGAGGGGGGGGGGAAGAGACATGGGAGTGAGACAGCAACAATCAAGACGGACAGAAAGACCTGGAGACAGAAGCACACACCCCCCCCCCCCCGCACACAACACCTTTCGTGAAAATATAAAATAGTTGCTCTATTGTCCGCCCCGATATAACACACCTTAAGACCAATTTTTCATTGCGCATTTGCTATTATTTGACGGGTCATTTCTTATGGCCCCTCATACTTATCCTGTGGGTGAGTATGTGAAATGGGTCCAGGAGCTGAAGCCCAATTTCTTATTAGCGGTAAGAAATGTGGGGGGGGGGGGGTTCTGTAGATCTGCCAATGTGCTTGAAAGTTATTATAAATGGCAGAACAACCAGTCTAGCTCATCCTTGAGAGCTGATGCTGTTTATGCCTGTCTTAGTCCTCTGGATAAAGTTAGGATGAGGTCACTTTAGTACATCTTGGAGTCTTCTGGATAAGGTTAGGATGACGTCACTTTAGTACATCTTGGAGTCCTCTGGATAAGGTTAGGATGACGTCACTTTAGTACGACGGTTTCTGGACCAAGTCACCACTGGCGGTAACTTAACTAAACTTCTAACTCCTTAATTATTTAGAAGTATCTTGCTATTATCCTTAGAATTTGTGTTGGTCATTTAAGTTTTTCCAATCATATCATTGATTTATTATGCCCCTCATACCCATCCCGTGGGCGGTGGTGGCAAGGATTAGAGAATCCCATAAGGAGCTTCTTGTGAAGCTAATTGGACAATTTACAGGCGAGGAGTCACAATAACGTGGCTGAAGTATGTTGACCAGACCACACACTAGACGGTGAAGGGACGACGACGTTTCGGTCAGTCCTGGTCCGTTCTCGAGTAGATTCTAATTGCACAATTCTTAATATATACATACATGTATGCATATACATGTATACACACACACACACACGTACATTTCTTAGGACACCATTGCTGGAGTTCTAATTTCGCATTTTTTTCACATTCTATTATATAATATCAGACGCGGAAAATGACATCAAATTTGTGTGTTTTGCATATTTTTTTTAATGCTATGTTCCTAATTTGTTATATATATGTGTGGTGGCTAACAAAGTTTAGCGTAGTGTGTGTGTTTCAAGTAGCACACACTCTGAAAGACTTCCATAACACTTCAGTCCGCAAAGTCATCTTACTTCCTGGTAAATTGTTGATAACAGGAAGTTATCCTGATAACAGGAAGTTATCCTGATAACAGGAAGTTCTTCTCCCTGTAATTTAGCTCGTGGCTCCTGCTGCCAGCCGGATATGTGAGGACAGGGACAAAATATATAAGACTGCAGTAGGGTTAATGGCCCATGCAGACGAGGAGTCACAATAACTTGTCTGAACGTTAAAGACGCCCGACCCAGATATCTGAAAATGGTGAGGACTCTATCAGTCAAGATTATCTTGACATTATCTTGACATTCAGTCAAACATTATCTAGTCTTATGATGGTAAGAGAGTGCAAATGTGTGTTTAATTTATAAGTTGAGAGATAATAGATAAAACTTCATTTAATTTCATATATTCTCTTCTTTCAAATTGTCTTTCAAAAATTGGTACCTTCTTATACTTCGAACTTTTCCTTATATCTTCTTCCCATTCTTAATTTGTCTTCCCCTTACTCCTAACTTTAACTATAAATTCTCTTAATTCTTTCCAATCATTCCGCTCTCTTGCCTTATAAAATTTCTTTCTCTAAAATTGTTTGTGTGATTGGGTGGTCATAGACAGGAGCTGCCTCGTATGGGCCAATAGGCCTTCTGCAGTTACCTTTGTTCTTATGTTCTTAAATAAATCTCTGCCTTTTTGGCCATACGAGACGGCTCTGTCTACCCCACCTCATTCATACATGTCTACTCGTAGCTAATGATGCCGCGTCTATTGTTACCCAGTAATTTTGTCAAAGTATCAACAGCCTTCATTTTACGAAGTCAGACTTGAAAATGAAGGTGTAAATCTAGACGGAAATGTAATGGGCCGACGGAGGCTTCCTGTTCACGTAAAGACCTTGAGGGGAAGATGGCCGTGAAGTTGTTGTTGTTATAGATTCAGCTACTCGGAACAAGTTCCAAGTAGCACGGGCTATGGCGAGCCCGTAGTGGACTTACCTGGCACAGGAGCAGTGCCCCCGTCAAGTTAAGCCGTGTGGTGTTCAAGTTGTTCCTGTCGATACACTCACTGGAGCTCTGGGTAGTTCAGTGTGTGGCTTTCGAGGACTCTCCAGATTGGCTGCTAGTGGGCCATGGTTTATCGAAAGACCAGAGTGCGCATAAAACCAAATATTAGTGTTGAATAACAAGTCTTTTTATCCTCCATCCACACCACCCTTCCTGTCCTTCTGACCTTCAAAAGCACAGAGGATGCGACCCCTTTCACCTTGAAATGATTTGGCTGGTGATAGCAGTTGTCCTTGCTATATGAGCACTTTATGTAAAGCTGTTATCTTCTCGGTGGCTGCTTAGAACCTGTCCTCTGAAAGTCTGTTCTCCGGAGGATGCGATTAGACGTGTAAGATGTTATCTATGTAGAGAATGGCGGCGACACCACACAGGGACACGCTGCCCTCGCCTATACTATATCCCTCACCTCAGAACTATAATATAACCACCACAGAGCTGGTCACCTAGTTACAGCCCCGCTCCTGTGCCAGGTAAGTCCACTACGGGCTCACCATAGCCCGTCCTACTTGCCCCGCTCCTGTGCCAGGTAAGTCCACTACGGGTTCACCATAGCCCGTGCTACTTGCCCCGCTCCGGTGCCAGGTAAGTCCACTACGGGCTCACCATAGCCCGTGCTACTTGCCCAGCTCCTGTGCCAGGTAAGTCCACTACGGGCTCACCATAGCCCGTGCTACTTGCCCCGCTCCTGTGCCAGGCAAGTCCACTACGGGCTCACCATAGCCCGTGCTACTTGCCCAGCTCCTGTGCCAGGTAAGTCCACTACGGGCTCACCATAGCCCGTGCTACTTGCCCCGCCCCTGTGCCAGGCAAGTCCACTGCGGGCTCACCATAGCCCGTGCTACTTGCCCCGCTCCTGTGCCAGGTAAGTCCACTACGGGCTCACCATAGCCCGTGCTACTTGCCCCGCTCCTGTGCCAGGTAAGTCCACTACGGGCTCACCATAGCATGTCCTACTTGCCCCGCTCCTGTGCCAGGTAAGTCCACTACGGGCTCACCATAGCCCGTGCTACTTGCCCCGCTCCTGTGCCAGGTAAGTCCACTACGGGCTCACCATAGCATGTGCTACTTGGAACGTTTTGTTCCCAGTAGCTGAATCTTAAAAAAAACAGCTGGTCACTCGACAGCCGGGAGAATGCCCTCTGGCGCTCACGTCAGTGCCTGTTGCCGGAGGCTGGAAGCTGCTCCGGAGACGGGAGTCTGGAGACAGATTGGCTGGCACCAGTCCCACCCCCCCCCCCTGACACCAAACTTTGTCTTTAAATTGTCTGGATCCTCCAGTTGTCTCAACCCAGATAACTGGGTGTTCAAAACACTATTATCGACCTTGTTTATAGTTATTCATAAGTGGAAATAGACAAATTCTTTGATGAAGATTAAGCCAGCCAAAAGGTGGCACGGGCATGAATAGCCCGTAAGTAGTGGCCCCTTTTGAGCCATTACCAGTATCAATAGATGATACTGGAGATCTGTGGAGGTGCGACTGCACCCTGCGTGACGGGAGATGTCTCGTGGGACAAATCCTTTACCCATACCCTACTTAAATATTTGCATAATAAGTACAGTTGGCGAATAGATTTTTTACAAGGAAATGTTTATCTGGTGGTTGAGAAATAACGACGAAGTTGGTGCAGGCGAGGAGTCACAATAACGTGGCTGAAGTATGTTGACCAGACCACACACTAGAAGGTGAAGGGACGACGACGTTTCGGTCCGTCCTGGACCATTCTTGAGTCGATTGTCGACGCAGTTGGCACTCGGAGCCGTTATGGAAAATTGATCAGTTTTGAAGACGCGGGCCTTTGTTCGGCTGAAGGTCGCCTCTGACCCGCCCGTGTTGACCAAGTAACGTTACAAATGGTATTTAAACAATGATAATGTACATTTTTCGGAATAGGAAAAAGAGGGTGGCGGTTGCAAGGTTATCGGTGTGTTGGCAACAGTATTTGTGAAGACTGGTGGTGGTTGATTAGTGGATGACAGTGGCGGCGGTCACTGCTCTCCGGAGGCCTCTGATACATTCCTGTCACTGCAGGCGACACGAGGAGTCACAATAACGTGGCTGAAGTATGTTGACCAGACTACACACTAGGTGAAGGGACGACGACGTTTCAGTCCGTCCTGGACCATTCTCGAGTAGATAGTCGTCCTGGACCATTCACTATCGACTTGAGAATGGTCCAGGACGGACCCAAACGTCGTCGTCCTTTCAGCTTCTAGTATGTGGTCTGGTCAACATTCCTGTCACTGCAGGCGAGGAGTCACAATAACGTGGCTGAAGTATGTTGACCAGACCACACACTAGAAGGTGAAGGGACGACGACATTTCAGTCCGTCCTGGACCATTCTCGACTTGACAATGGTCCAGGACGGAGCCAAACGTCGTCGTCCCTTCAGCTTCTAGTATGTGGTGTGGTCAACATTCCTGTCACTGGTTTAGCCAACCCTGAACCAAATGAGTGTGTTGTAACCAGGCGCTCAATATGGTAACTTGTGGCTTTTTTATGTGAACTTTGCGCATAATAGACTACAATTTGTTGATAAAAGAACGAATGCAAGACGTTTCCAGTGTCGTAAGTCTGCATCTTGCACCAACTGCCTCGTTGAGGTTTGTCAATTACACCTTAACAGCCAGTTACATACTTAATATCTCGGTATAACAGATTTGGGTTATCTTGAGATGATTTTGGGGCTTAGCGTCCCCGCGGCACGGTCCTCGACCAGGCCTCCACCCCCAGGAAGCAGCCCGTGACAGCTGACTAACACCCAGGTACCTATTTTACTGCTAGGTAACAGGGGCATAGGGTGAAAGAAACTCTGCCCATTGTTTCTCGCCGGCGCCTGGGATCGAACCCAGGACCACTGGATCACAAGTCCAGCGTGCTGTCCGCTCGGCCGACCGGCTCCCGAGAGGAGAGATTAGGGTGTCAGGTCTGGGCCGGAAACCCTTCCCGGGGGGGGGGGATGTTTCAGTTGTTGAGAGACGATTGACTAGTCTCTTGCCGGAGGGGGGAGTTGCCGCGTCACGCTTCTTGGCGGGAACACTTGTGTGGCGCAGCAAATGTTCACTCATTCGTGACAGTGTTTAACCTTTGATAGATTGATCTTTTAATTGTCCGGATTAATTTATAAATGATATCGGTCTGTAAAACACTCAATGGAGCATTGTTTTAAGTTTTGACTGGGCCGAATCTGACGTGTGAATGTTTCAAGGACCCCAGAACCTAGCCACTGCCACCGGTATCAGAGGGGAGGTGGTTGTTATAGATTCAGCTACTGGGAACAAGTTCTAAGTAGCACGGGCTATGGTGAGCCCGTAGCTTACTTGGCACAGAAGTGGGGCAAGTAGCACGGGCTATGGTGAGCCCGTATGGATTTACCTGGCACAGGAGCGGGGCAAGTAGCACGGGCTATGGTGAGCCCGTAGCTTACCTGGCACAGGAGCGGGGCAAGTAGCACGGGCTATGGTGAGCTCGTAGCTTACTTGGCACAGAAGTGGGGCAAGTAGCACGGGCTATGGTGAGCCCGTATGGATTTACCTGGCACAGGAGCGGTGCTGTGTGTGAGGGGAGGTGATTGATTGTTGAAGATTAAGCCAGCGAAAAGGTGGCACGGGTATGAACAGCCCGTAAGTGGTGGCCCTTTTGAGCCATTACCAGTATCAAGAGCTGATACTGGAGATCTGTGGAGGTGCGACTGCACCCTACGCAGAGGTCATGACCTCAGAGGGGAGCCTTATGACCCAGGTAATAGAGGGGAAGGGGTAGAGGACCCCTCCTCGATGACTTGCTGGCTGGGGGGAGGGGAAGTTCCCAGTAGGAAAAACTGGTACCTGTATTTAAACTTATTTTGACGCCTGGGATCATAAACGGATAAAATAATGGGGCACTAATTAAAAGAAGGCTCTCGCTCACAAGCAATCACGTTTTCTATGCTTACGTCGCTAAGTAAGATTGGTAGCTTGGCTTCGCGCGATTTGGTAGCCCTTTATCCGTTGAAATCGAAATAAGTTTGAGGTTAACACACAATACTGATACAAAGTAATTGTGATACACAGAAAGGGATGAGGTAGCTCAAGCTATTCTCACCCCGTTCAGTACATCGTGTTAATACATATATATACACACATCACAAACAATAAACATATTACCAAACATTCTGAGAGATAAACATGTACATTTCCTCCTTTATCCGTTGTGGCCACGCCAGAGGACTGGTTCTGAGAGGGGGATCTGGGGGTGGAAATCGCCACCCGCGTCCTACACTCTTGGCCTGAACACAGTAGGAAATAAAACTATCCCGTAGTGAGTCAAAAGTTATATATATATAATAGGAAAAGAGGAATTACAATGTTTTCTTGCCAATTTGTCCATTTCTTGTGCTGTAACTTGCAACGGCGCCGGGCCAGAGGATGCCCGGCCAGCAAGGGGGGGCCGCCGTCGCCCGGCCAGCAAGGGGGGGCCGCCGTCGC
The DNA here is from genome assembly GCF_040958095.1 of Procambarus clarkii. NCBI lineage: Eukaryota > Metazoa > Arthropoda > Malacostraca > Decapoda > Cambaridae > Procambarus > Procambarus clarkii. The sequence goes on from NC_091220.1 coordinate 18,279,787, forward strand.
CCGGCCAGCAAGGGGGGGCCGCCGTCGCCCGGCCAGCAAGGGGGGGCCGCCGTCGCCCGGCCAGCAAGTGGGGGGCCGCCGTCGCCCGGCCAGCAAGGGGGGGGGGGGCCGCCGTCGCCCGGCCAGCAGGGGGGGCCGCCGTCGCCCGGCCAGCAAGGGGGGGGGGCCGCCGTCGCCCGGCCAGTAGGGGTTGCCGCCGTCGCCCGGCCAGCAAGGGGGGGCCGCCGTCGCCCGGCCAGCAAGGGGGGGCCGCCGTCGCCCGGCCAGCAAGGGGGGGCCGCCGTCGCCCGGCCAGCAAGTGGGGGGCCGCCGTCGCCCGGCCAGCAAGGGGGGGGGGGCCGCCGTCGCCCGGCCAGCAGGGGGGGCCGCCGTCGCCCGGCCAGCAAGGGGGGGGGGCCGCCGTCGCCCGGCCAGTAGGGGTTGCCGCCGTCGCCCGGCCAGCAAGGGGGGGCCGCCGTCGCCCGGCCAGCAAGGGGGGGGCCGCCGTCGCCCGGCCAGCAAGGGGGGGGGCCGCCGTCGCCCGGCCAGCAAGGGGGGGCCTCCGCCGCCAGCAGAGGGGACGCAGCATGATAAATGTACTGCAACATGTGGGTGTTATCGCGGTTGCATCATGCAACGTCACACGTTGGTAAATACAACAATTTGCACCATGTGGTGTAGCCTGGCCTCGCTACCCATATGACCCGGGCACGGTGATCAGCCTCTCGGGCTCACCATAGCCTGTGCTACTTGGAACGTGTTCAGAGTAGCTGGATCTATAATATCAGCCAGCTTAGTCAGCCTCTAGCTCCCGGGCTCCCAGCCCTCGTTGTCAACCCCTAGCTCCTGTATAATAATATTGATAGGGTAAGTATTATTATAGGGTAAATAGTGGTGCTAGAATAGCCTAACCGGTTCCTGTGTTGGCTGAAGCTTGTATAGAGATAATACAATTTGTAATTTCAATTGACACAAGTAATCTCAAAGGGCTTTTTTAAAGTGGTTTTCAGTTTACAACACAGGTAACAAAGGTCAAATTAACTCGATATTCTATTAATTCTGTTGGTAAATAGAACATCTTTTCTCTCGAGGAAAAATAGTTAGGAGTCTTTCTCTCAAGCTTGGGTACCATTCCTTCCCCCTGTCACATCCCAAATCCTTATCCTGACCCCTTCCATGGGCTATATAGTCGTAATGGCTTGGCGCTTTCCCTTGACAGTTCCTTCCTTCCTTCCTGCTCTGAAGCCTGGTCACAGAGGAGGGTGTGTGGGGAAAATGTTAAATGAAAGTTTCCTCTCCTAACCTTTCTGAGGCGGCCGGAGGACTGGAACAGAAAACGGGACAGTACGTCACTTTTGTGAGTCGATTTCATTTCAAATTACGTCCACTTTTGGCAATAGCGCCGCGCATACGGGCGGAAAGCGACGTTATTTTTAAGAGGACGGGTTGGCAAGAGCTGACCAACACTTGAGTCAACACCGTCACTCTTGAAGTGGACACAGCTGACGAAACACGGCAAGAAACGTGTCGTCTACATATTATTGTTGACTCTGATTGGTGATTTGTGTGTAGAATGTTTCGCATTTTATAATTGTCTAGATGTGAAGCGACCTTGTTGGGTATTTGTTAAAAGTAGACAAAAGTAGACATTGTTTGTTTTCCAGATCACTATTAATCATTGCAAGATTGTTTACTTTGATATATTTGAACTTGTCTGCCTCGATTTTGATCATTTTAATTCTGTAGACGTGTACGATCAGTTTTTTAATGTTAAAACATTCGCATAAATTTAAATTAAATTTTGCCCCGAGGGGCGAGTTTATTGGGCAGTGCCACTCATCTTGTAGATAATTCGCTTGGACCTGATCGAAACTGCAGTAGGTTGACTCCTTGCAGGGTCAAGTTCAATCCCTCGATGGTACAGGTGGTTGAGCTCCAGTCCTTCCCTCGCTCCTCGTATACCTTCCAAGGGCTGTAGTCACTGGCATACCGCAGAGATTTCTCCTTAAAATACGGCCCCTCTCTGATGTATGTTCAAGAGAGAACTGGATAAGCACCTCCAAAGGATACCTGATCAACCAGGCTGTGACTCATACGTCAGGCTGCGAGCAGCCGCGTCCAACAGCCTGGTTGATCAGTCCAGCAACCAGGAGGCCTGGTCGACGACCGGGCCGCGGGGACGCTAAGCCCCGGAAGCACCTCAAGGTAACCTCAAGGTAAGGTAGCATTCATACAGTGGCATTGTGTAGACTTAAGAGTACCAAGCCACGACCCCTCGGTTACCAGTCGTTGTTTTAAGATTCGCTACTTGGAACAAAAAGTTCCAAGTAGCACGGGCTATGGTGAGCCCGTTATTGTTGCCTTTTGATCATGTCACAATACCGTGAGAGTTGGGCTTCGCAATCTTTTGTGTGGCACGTTCTCAAGGCTTCCTGGAAAAAATATATATATACTGTTTCATCTGTTTTTTTGTTAATGTTGGAGAAACAGAGAGGGTTGCTAAAGACCTCCAAGGCCAAGCTATAATGTGAAGGAGTCTGTGACGTAAGCAGGTCACGTGATGTAAACATTGTCTTGTTAACTTAGTCTCTGTGGTATAGTGGTAAGACACTCGCCTGACGTTCCGCGAGCGCTATGTCATGGGTTCGTATCCTGGCCGGGGAGGATTTACTGGGCGCAATTCCTTAACTGTAGCCTCTGTTTAATGCAACAGTAAAATGTGTACTTGGATGAAAAAACGATTCTTCGCGGCGGGGATCGTATTCCAGGGACCTGCCCGAAACGCTACGCGTACTAGTGGCTGTACAAGAATGTAACAACTCTTGTATATATCTAAAAAAAAAAAAAAAATGGCAAGGTTCAGTAACCAGCGCACTCTTGGAGTCTGGGGGTTCTTACCTTGAGGTGCTTCCGGGGCTTAGCGTCCCCGCGGCCCGGTCGTCGACCAGGCCTCCTGGTTGCTGGACTGATCAACCAGGCTGTTGGACGCGGTTCTAGTCTTGGTCACTACCACAGCTTGCCCACCACTGGAAACTTGACTGCAGTTGGCTGGTCCTTGATGAATGTTGAAGATAGTCAAATCCCTTTGAGTTATTACCGTTTTGAAACCAATTGCTTCGCCAGATTATTAAATCTTGACGCCACTTTAGTGTATTTGAGGTAATTGTTGGAAGGTGTTAGTTAGCCAGAGGGCGAGTGGCGCGCGGGTTGAGCCTTGAATGTTAAGGTATTTACGGTGTCTTCTGAGTCATTACTGCTGGTGGTGTGTGTCGTGTGAGGGAGGGAGGGCGGGGGCAGGGGTGTACAGGGCAAGCACAGGCACTCTCAAACATTATTGTGCTTGCAAATACATAATACAAATACCAGTTGACCAGAGCACACACTAGAAGGTGAAGGGACGACGACGACGTTTCGGTCCGTCCTGGACCATTCTCAATCGACTTGAGAATGGTCCAGGACGGACCGAAACGTCGTCGTCGTCCCTTCAGTTTCTAGTGTGTGGTCTGGTCAACACATTTTATATTTCTATGCAAACTGCAGGTTGCAAACCAGGCTGATGAGTAGAGCATTGTTTCCTCCAAGGAGTGCCGGACCACCCGGGCCGTGGTGGATATGTGGGCCTGCGGGCCGCTCCAAGCAACAGCCTGGTGGACCAAACACTCACAAGTCGAGCCTGGCCTCGGGCCGGGCTTGGGGAGTAGAAAAACTCCCAGAACCCCATCAACCAGGTATCCACCAGTCAGGTGACCGCATGAGCGGGGCCCAGTTTCTCCCAGAAGGTAGGAGCAGTTCCCCCGCCAGGTAATAAAAGGTCGTTACTGGACCACCGTTATTAAACTGCGGTGGACCGTTGTTCTTGTTAGATCTAGCTACTCAGAACGAAATATCCATGTAGCACGGGCTATGGCGAGCCCGTAGGGTGGACCGCTAATCAGGACGCGACCTGAGGCCTAGGTGCGCGCGCAGGTCAACTGGGTAGTGAACAAATCCACAAGGGCCGTGATGAGGGTTTGAACCTACGTCCAAGATGCGCCTTTATATCCCAGACTAAGGCGCGTTTGGGATTATACTAAACGTAGGTTCGAATCCTCATCACAGCCCTTGTGGATTTGTTCATTTGATGTATCATGCTGTGGTTGGTGTCTGGGTACAAGTGACAGGATGAACAACCCAGCGGGTTTTCTTCCTATTGGGGAGTGTTGTACATGCTGCTATGGCGGTGTGTCCACTCACAGGATGAGTGGCGCTGCCCAATACTGTCACTATGGCGGTGTGTCCACTCACAGGATGAGTGGCGATGCCCAATACTGTCACTATGGCGGTGTGTCCACTCACAGGATGAGTGACGCTGCCCAATACTGTCACTATGGCGGTGTGTCCACTCACAGGATGAGTGACGCTGCCCAATAAACTCGCCCCTCGGGGCATAAATTACAATTAAAAATGAACGACTTTGTTGCTTGGGTTTGCTGGGAGCGCTTTCACTCCTACAAGACATTCTTAGGGTGGTGGCGAGTGGTTCAGTTACCCAATGCATCTACACTCCATCGTAGACTTGCCGTATCGAGCGAATTGTTTACCCAAGAGCAGACTCGAGCTCCTGGGCCACCACCTGTGGGAGTATACAGGGAGGTTAACCAGACCCCACACTAGAAGGTGAAGGGACGACGACGTTTCGGTCCGTCCTGGACCATTCTCAAGTAGATTGTGATAATCGACAAGTCACAATCAACTTGAGAATGGTCCAGGACGGACCGAAACGTCGTCGTCCCTTCACCTTCTTGTGTATGGTCTGGTCAACATACTTTATTGTGATTCATCGCCTGTATATAGGGAGGTCTCATCTAAGGGTTAGTTCTAAAATGGTTCCTTTATCATTTCGATGGTCTTACACACTGTGGTGGCTTGAGTCTGATGTCTGAAGTCTGATGTTCATTGGTTGCATGTCGAGTCACGGAGCTTCTGTATTGTTTAATCATACGGTGGGCAATGTCTTCTGCTTTTCTTGATGTCTTTGGTTCACACTGGCTGTTTCTAGCGTTGGTTTTCTTGAAGGTATATGCTGGTACTGACAGGTATTGGAAGATGCACACCCAGTACCTGTTTTTGTGCCTATAAAAACTAACAAGTTTTGAGGGGCTTGTCTATTTACATCTCTTCATACCTGTCTTGTTGTCCTTGGTGTTGTCGGGTGGCAGGGTTGGGAGGGTGATGAATTGATGGGTCTGGGGCTGAGGGAAGGGATGGAGGGGGGGGGCTAATGGGATGGAGGGTGGGTGATGAATTGGTGGTTTTGGGGCTGTGGGATGGGAGGGAGGGGGTGATGAATGGTAGCTTTTGGGCTGAGAGGGGGCAATGAATGGTAGTTTTGGGGCTGATGGAAGGGATTTGGAGGCTAATGGGATGGAGGGAGGGTGATGAATGGTGGTTCTGGGGATAAGGGAAGGGATGGAAAGGGAGGGAGGGGGGATATGGTTTAATTAGCAATGCTTAAGGTCGTGTATGGTAAATCTTCTGGCGAGAAGCTGGCTAGATTACAGATTCTGTAACCACAAAGGGGGTTGGGGGGCAGTTGTTGCGGTAGTCTTTAATTATGGGAGGGGGGGGGGGGGGGTGAACAGATGACGAGGGGGTGGGGTTCAGAGCTCACGCGAGGGGGATGGGAAGGGTCTGGCTGGTCTTTCCCTGCGTGGGAAAGGGGAGGAGACGTACTCTCTCGTCTGACGATGCAGACGAGAGAGAACGTCTCAGGCACGGAAATGCCTCGATGTCCGGGGTTAATAAAACATGGTAGGCCTACTGTAGCCATTATTTACACCGGTAATCAATATGTATTACAGGATATATGTGATACATATCACAATCGACTTGAGAATGGTCCAGGACGGACCGAAACGTCGTCGTCCCTTCACCTTCTAGTATGTGGTCTGGTCAATATATTACAGGATATCTTGCGTTCGGAAATGACTAAACTCGCTTTGAAATGTGCAGGGAAAGGTTAAGACTTTGTTTTTAATTGCTCGAATTCCGAATATGCGTTTTAGTAAATCTAGAACAACTTAATTTAAAGAGCTGGTTAAATAGTCCTTAACTACGTTGAAAAAAATTTCATAAGCGATTTCATACTTTGGATTTATTTTTATTCAGCGTTCCAGTTTTCCCAAGTTGATAATTTAAATTTTTAATGTCGATTCACTCGCCAAATTACGCTTGTTAATATTATATGTCAATTCGGAATGCCTCTTGACCGTTGTAGGACGTCAAGGCGTAGAATTTGACACTTACATGGAGGATAAAACGCCATGAATCCGGTAAATGAGCCGGATTCATGGCGAATCCACGAACGAAATCCGGTATTCATTCCAGTCGTAGCCTCGCGCGAGTTCAAGAACAAGAAAAAATACATCTCAAATGGATAGAGTAGCTTAGGCTATATCTACCCCCTTCTACTTCAAGTCCCCTCAAGAGGTGTACAAATTCAGTGAGTCCAAATCCACAAATCACAATACAGTAACCCCATTTAACATTGCAGGTTAATATAGTAAGCTATAGTAACTATAGCTTACTATATAACTAACTATAGTAATATAGTTAATATAATATAAGTGTTACACTCTTGATTGCGTGAGTGAACCCACCTTAGGCTCCTTCACAGACAGACGGCCGAGTTCAAGTATCTTTGAGACAAGAAATGCATCTCAAAGGGATAGAGTAGCTTAGGCTTTTTCTACTACGGCTAAGTTTTGACTGGCCGACCGGACGTCAGTCAAAACAGTTGACTGACTCCTCCCTGCTAGTTGATGTACTAGTGCTTACTAGTAGATGTGTAGTTGATTAGTTATAGTTACTAGGAGTCAGTGTAGTCCGTCGGGTCATTGCCCGGGTGGATGTGCAAGCTGATTTTCTGAATTAATAAAAGGTCCTTCACGGCTCAGAGCACATGGGGTAGAGGATACAGCAGTAAAGGGCAGTGTGGGAGGATACAGCCACGGCTAGCGACACATAGCTACACGAGGGGGGAGGGGGAGGAGGATACAGCCACGGCTAGCAACACATAGCTACACGAGGGGGAGGATACAGCCACGGCTAGTGACACATAGCTACACGAGGGGGAGGATACAGAGGATACAGCCACGGTTAGCGACACAGCTACACGAGGGGGGAGGATACAGAGGATACAGCCACGGCTAGCGACACACAGCTACACGAGGGGGAGGATACAGAGGATACAGCCACGGCTAGCGACACATAGCTACACGACGGGGGAGGATACAGCCACGGCTAGTGACACATAGCTACACGACGGGGGAGGATACAGAGGATACAGCCACGGCTAGCGACACATAGCTACACGAGGAGGGAGGATACAGAGGATACAGCCACGGCTAGCGACACATAGCTACACGAGAGGAGGAGATGGATACAGCCACGGCTAGCGACACATAGCTACACGCGAGGGGGGAGGATACAGCCACGGTTAGCGACATATAGCTACACGAGGGGGGAGGATACAGAGGATACAGCCACGGCTAGCGACACATAGCTATACGAGGGGAGAGGATACAGCCACGGCTAGCGACACATAGCTATACGAGGGGAGATGATACAGCCACGGCTAGCGACACATAGCTACACGCGAGGGGGGAGGATACAGCCACGGCTAGCGACACATAGCTACACGAGGAGGGAGGATACAGAGGATACAGCCACGGCTAGCGACACATAGCTACACGCGAGGGGGGAGGATACAGCCACGGCTAGCGACACATAGCTACACGAGGAGGGAGGATACAGAGGATACAGCCACGGCTAGCGACACATAGCTACACGAGGGGGGAGGATACAGCCACGGCTAGCGACACATAGCTACACGAGGGGGGAGGATACAGCCACGGCTAGCGACACATAGCTACACGACGGGGGAGGATACAGAGGATACAGCCACGGCTAGCGACACATAGCTACACGAGGGGAGAGGATACAGCCACGGCTAGCGACACAGCTACACGAGGGGGGAGGATACAGAGGATACAGCCACGGCTAGCGACACATAGCTACACGACGGGGGAGGATACAGAGGATACAGCCACGGCTAGCGACACATAGCTACACGAGAGGAGGAGATGGATACAGCCACGGCTAGCGACACATAGCTACACGCGAGGGGGGAGGATACAGCCACGGTTAGCGACATATAGCTACACGAGGGGGGAGGATACAGAGGATACAGCCACGGCTAGCGACACATAGCTATACGAGGGGAGAGGATACAGCCACGGCTAGCGACACATAGCTATACGAGGGGAGATGATACAGCCACGGCTAGCGACACATAGCTACACGCGAGGGGGGAGGATACAGCCACGGCTAGCGACACATAGCTACACGAGGAGGGAGGATACAGAGGATACAGCCACGGCTAGCGACACATAGCTACACGCGAGGGGGGAGGATACAGCCACGGCTAGCGACACATAGCTACACGAGGAGGGAGGATACAGAGGATACAGCCACGGCTAGCGACACATAGCTACACGAGGGGGGAGGATACAGCCACGGCTAGCGACACATAGCTACACGAGGGGGGAGGATACAGCCACGGCTAGCGACACATAGCTACACGACGGGGGAGGATACAGAGGATACAGCCACGGCTAGCGACACATAGCTACACGAGGGGAGAGGATACAGCCACGGCTAGCGACACAGCTACACGAGGGGGGAGGATACAGAGGATACAGCCACGGCTAGCGACACATAGCTACACGACGGGGGAGGATACAGAGGATACAGCCACGGCTAGCGACACATAGCTACACGAGGGGAGAGGATACAGCCACGGCTAGACACTCAGGATCAATATATACCCATCTCCTTGAAGACACTGAAGGCCATCTTCTCTCGGTACAATCACGTCTTGATTCGATCAATCTTCAAGACACTTGAGTGACAATAGATGTGTTTCTGATCTTCTTGAACCAAGCTGATGATTTCTCGAGGGTGTAGTTTGGACAAGTTATTGCAATTCAGTTTAATATGATCCTCTTCAAGGACTGTCCAGGGGCCAAATTCAGGAAAGCACTTACGCAAACACTTACGAACCTGTACATCTTTTCTCAATCTTTGGCGGCTTTGTTTACAATTATTAAACAGTTAATGAGCTCCGAAGCACCAGGAGGCTGTTTATAACAATAACAGTTGATTGGCAAGTTTTCATGCTTGTAAACTGTTTAATAAATGTAACCAAAGCCGTCAAAGATTGAGGAAAGATGTACACGTTCGTAAGTGCTTGCGTAACTGCTTCGTGAATCTGGCCCCAGGTTCGTAAGTGCTTGCGTAACTGCTTCGTGAATCTGGTCCCAGAATATCATTTATGTCAGTGTTTGATAATGGACCCGGACGAACTGAAACGCGAATTTGTTTCTCGCCAGATTTATGGGTTAGGCTTGTAGTAATTTTTCAAGGGTATGTTTGATATGGTGTTGAGCAAAAGTGTAAAATAACGCTTAGTTCTTGAAGTAATTTAGCTTTTCAAACACTATCGCCTATTGAAATGGCTAATAATTGTATATATATTTAGTTAACAGCATTTTTATCCAAATAGAGGGATAGCGTAGCCTAGCGGTGCGTGTGGTACAATGTGTATGTACTGCTTATTGTAAACCTGACTACACTAGCCTTATTCAAGGTGTCGACTGTGTGTACACTCCTTAATTTGTCGAGGTGTCGACTGTGTACACTCTCCTTAATTTGTCGAGGTGTCGACTGTGTACACTCTCCTTAATTCGTCAAGGTGTCGACTGTGTACACTCTCCTTAATTCGTCAAGGTGTCGACTGTGTACACTCTCCTTAATTCGTCAAGGAGTCGACTGTGTACACTCTCCTTAATTTGTCGAGGTGTCGACTGTGTACACTCTCCTTATTCGTCAAGGTGTCGACTGTGTACACTCTCCTTAATTCGTCAAGGTGTCGACTGTGTACACTCTCCTTAATTCGTCAAGGTGTCGACTGTGTACACTCTCCTTAATTCGTCAAGGTGTCGACTGTGTACACTCTCCTTAATTCAAGGTGTCGACTGTGTACACTCTCCTTAATTCGTCAAGGTGTCGACTCTCCCCCTCCCTCCCCCCCCCCCCTCCCCCTTGGCTTGCGACACACTCCAAGAGGCAGCTCCGACCCCCATTGTTGCTGGCTGCTCCAATTTGCTTTCTTTGTGGAGTTCGTTGTAGGTAATCTGTTTGATTACAGAGAATTTAATTGTTTCCGCTAGATTTCCCCCCCCCCCCTCCTTCCTTCCCTCGGCCCCCCCCCCCCCCTAGTCTCGCGTGTTTTTTGTTAGTGTTTCAATATGAAAATTGTGAAAGATGTTTAGTGGTAATTTTCGTAGTAGGCTGTGATGTTGACATATTAGGATACGAAGCCTGTGGTCACTTTCTCGCCAATGGTTATTGTAGGCAAGGCCGGTCGGCCGAGCGGACAGCACGGTGGACTTGTGATCCTGTGGTCCTGGGTTCGATCCCAGGCACCGGCGAGAAACAATGGGCAGAGTTTCTTTCACCCTATGCCCCTGTTACCTAGCAGTAAAATAGGTACCTGGGTGTTAGTCAGCTGTCACGGGCTGCTTCCTGGGGGTGGAGGCCTGGTCGAGGACCGGGCCGCGGGGACACTAAAAAGCCCCGAAATCATCTCAAGATAACCCAGGTAATTCTAAGTTTCAAGTGGATCCTTCACATGATTAAAGGATTTCCCTCAAAATTTCTCTTGGAAATTTCGAGGGAAATTTCCGAGGGATACCTTTTCATTCGTATCTGAAGCAGTTCCATCATTGATTTGTCTAAATTGTCCCAATGTTTGTACACCAGAAGTGTACATAAAACAACCTGGTTTTTGTTCATTAAAAAAATCTAGAGCATCTTTCAGAAATGTTGTATAGAGCTTGGTACATGTGTAATTCTTAGATCCTGAAGGGCCTTGCTTATTTTAAACTCGTTCAGAAAAGATTCCATGGGTATAGCGTGAAAACAAACTCCAATTTCACTATTTTCAATTCCAATTATCTCCAATTTCACTATTTTCAATTCCAATTATCTCCAATTTCACTATTTTCAATTCCAATTATCTCCAATTTCACTATTTTCAATTCCAATTATCTCCAATTTCACTATTTTCAATTCCAATTATCTCCAATTTCACTATTTTCAATTCCAGTTATCTCCAATTTCACTATTTTTCAATTCCAATTATCTCCAATTTCACTATTTTTCAATTCCAATTATCTCCAATTTCACTATTTTTCAATTCCAATTATCTCCAATTTCACTATTTTTCAATTCCAATTATCTCCAATTTCACTATTTTCCAATTCCAATTATCTCCAATTTCACTATTTTCCAATTCCAATTATCTCCAATTTCTCCATTATTTTTTCCAAAATATTGGCAGCAGCTTGTATTATTGTATAGTCCTTTTCACTGTCATTAATCTGAGGATGATAAAGGGCATCAATAATTGACTCGATTATTGCTGAAATAGCTTTTGTGTTCGCTCTCCTTGGTGCAACCCGTCCTCGCACTAGGCTGTTTAAAGCGGCGGCCGTACACCCCAGACGCAATCAGAAATTTTAAGTGTATTACAAATTGCTTTGTCATGTATAAATTATTTTTATAAATGTATATATAAGCGTAGGTTACGTATTTAGGCTCGGTTGGCGATTATTTGTAATTTAAGTACGTGGGTGAAACATAGAATTGTTTTTCGAACAGAGGACGTGAGCGAAGCACTACTGCTGGAAGTGTTCGGACGTCATCGGTTGTGTGTAAACAAACCCGTCCTCGACTCGAAGTCCATTACATCCAGCGGTCGACCCTACAGAAGCATTCATAAATTTTGACATGCTGTTCATTCAAAAGGGGAATTTTCTCAAATATAAATGAGTGTTATATTAGCATATTGTGCATATATATAGGCTTTGGTTAGGTGTTTAGGTTCTGTTGGCGATTATTTGTATTTGTAGTACGTGGGTGAAGCATTTACAGCGTTGTGGTTCGAACACAAGTCGTCAGTGAAGCACTTGTTCCGGAAGTGTTCGGACGAAATCAGTTGTGTGTAAATAGTTTTCCATTCATAAACAGCTGGGGTTCGGCGGGTACATGGAATTTTGTTTTTATAGTAGTTTATACTCTACCACAAGCGTGGCCGTACATTTACACTGCTGATCAGCGCGCGCACAATTTTCTGGTGTCCCCTGTGGACGGGGTTAGGGACGGGTAGTGCGCCTCGTGTAGAGAGTACACAACCACACGAGGTGATTGTAGTAAGGCCAGTCTTGTTTTTAACCCGTGGTCACGCACACCTGACCCCCCCTAAGGGAGCGAGATCTTGGTGGGGGGGGGGGGGGGTCGGGGGAGTAGCACTTGGTTGCACAAGCACTTAGTTGTGCTTGCGGGGGTTGAGCTCTGGCTCTTTGGTCCCGCCTCTCAACTGTCAATCAACAGGTGTACAGGTTCCCGAGCCTACTGGGCTCTTATCATATCTACACTTGAAACTGTGTATGGAGTCAGCCTCCACCACATCACTGCCTAATGCATTACATTTACTAACTACTGACCCTGAAAAAACTGTTTCAAATGTGTGTGGTTCTTTCGTGACTAGCTCGTCAAGATCATAACTTGCTCAGCTAAAAGTAGTATGGGGTTCAGTCCCTGAGCCCATTATGTGCCTCTAACACTTTCCACTACCGCCCACAACATGGGTATGGTTATCTTGAGATGATTTCGGGGCTTAGTGTCCCCGCGGCCCGGTCCTCGACCAGGCCTCCACCCCCAGGAAGCAGCCCGTGACAGCTGACTAACTCCCAGATACCAATTTACAGCTTAGTAACGGGAGCATCAGGATGAAAGAAACTCTGCCCATTGTTTCTCACCGGCGCCCAGGATCGAACCCGGAACCACAGGATCACGCGTCCAGTGTTCTATCCGCTTATAGCCACCGGCTCCCCCGAGATGCAAAAATAAATGAACCAAACTGTTGATCCAAGATGGCAGACTGCTTGCTATAACTCAAGTCATCATTATATTTGAGTTTGACACCCGCGGCGCACTGTATTCTCATGGCCGCAGCTTGGGCCAGGATGAGAATAACATCTCACTAGCTAGACTTTGAGGGCTGCCAGCATGCGCCCGAGACCCAAGTCATCATTGTCATCAATGATGGGGTTCGTGCCGGGGTCAAGCGCTAGGCTACGAGGAGTACATAAGAACAAGGTAACTGCAGAAGGCCTATTGGCCCATACGAGGCAGCTCCTATCTATAACCACCAACCCCACTCATAAACATGTCCAACCCGCTCATAAACATGTCCAACCCACTCATAAACGTGTCCAACCCACATAGACAGGAGTCTGTCCATGTGGTGGTTAAATGTGCAGTCACATTCAACTGTGCTTCCCAATAGCAATGGAGGGAAATATGAGAGCTAATGGGGAAAAACATGTTTAAGAATATGGCTGTTTTTAAGTGAGGCTTCACTTTGTGCCAGGCTCCTTCCACTCGAGGGGTACGTGTCCAGACTGCTTCCACTCGAGGGGTACGTGTGTCCAGACTGCTTCCACTCGAGGGGTACGTGTGTCCAGACTGCTTCCACTCGAGGGGTACGTGTGTCCAGACTGCTTCCACTCGAGGGGTACGTGTGTCCAGACTGCTTCCACTCGAGGGGTACGTGTGTCCAGACTGCTTCCACTCGAGGGGTACGTGTGTCCAGACTGCTTCCACTCGAGGGGTACGTGTGTCCAGACTGCTTCCACTCGAGGGGTACGTGTGTCCAGACTGCTTCCACTCGAGGGGTACGTGTGTCCAGACTGCTTCCACTCGAGGGGTACGTGTGTCCAGACTGCTTCCACTCGAGGGGTACGTGTGTCCAGACTGCTTCCACTCGAGGGGTACGTGTGTCCAGACTGCTTCCACTCGAGGGGTACGTGTGTCCAGACTGCTTCCACTCGAGGGGTACGTGTGTCCAGACTGCTTCCACTCGAGGGGTACGTGTGTCCAGACTGCTTCCACTCGAGGGGTACGTGTGTCCAGACTGCTTCCACTCGAGGGGTACGTGTGTCCAGACTGCTTCCACTCGAGGGGTACGTGTGTCCAGACTGCTTCCACTCGAGGGGTACGTGTGTCCAGACTGCTTCCACTCGAGGGGTACGTGTGTCCAGACTGCTTCCACTCGAGGGGTACGTGTGTCCAGACTGCTTCCACTCGAGGGGTACGTGTGTCCAGACTGCTTCCACTCGAGGGGTACGTGTGTCCAGACTGCTTCCACTCGAGGGGTACGTGTGTCCAGACTGCTTCCACTCGAGGGGTACGTGTCCAGACTCCTTCCACTCGAGGGGTACGTGTCCAGACTGCTTCCACTCAAGCGAGTAATACATGTATCCAGAATAATGTCTTATCATCCCTGATTGCGTTCAAATCCTAAAGATATTCCTAATATGCTTGGCTGAATCAAAGTTCATATATAATTATCAACGATGGCATTAGTGTACGGAGCCCATCCGATATTAGTCTAGTTCTACCAATTGGTCTAGGTTCTACAGCCTATTGACATAGCTCGGGTGCAGGGGGGAGTTGTGTAAAACCCTGGTTTGTGTCTCGGAGAGGCTGCAGGATCCAAGAAGTTCAGTAGAACTTCGGTTTCAACTCTTTTTTTTTTTTTTTTTTTTTTTTTTTTTTTTAACCCTGTCGTAGCTCAGTCGATTAAGGCAGTGTCTGGGATGCTCCCGGACGCAGGTTCGAATCCTCGTCACGGCCCTTGTGGATTTGTTCATTTGTTCTACCTCGTATAGAAAGAGTTTGTGTGTTTAAAGCAACCTTCCCTCACTGCATTTTTTACTTGAAAATCTCCCCAACAGACGAAATGATGTATTATAAATCACAGCGGGTCTCATTGATGTATTATAAATCACAGCGGGTCTCATTGATGTATTATAAATCACAGCGGGTCTCACAAGTTGGCCTTGACAATGAGGTTTTACACTAGTAGTTCCCTATAACCCCAGCCCGTCCTCCTAGGGGGGTTTCCCAACGTCAATAAAGTCGTATTAAAGCGCCCTTATCCTAACCCACCAGAGGACCTAAAACAGAAAACTGGACAGTATGTCACTCTAGCGAGCCGCTACCATTTTCTAATTCGATGATTTTTGGCCTTGAATAGAATATACGTCGAAATGCGACTATTTATTATTAGGACGGGTTTGATTCGCATCACTATGAGTCGTAGCATATTCCTGTATCTCTGTCACAACCTACAAATTAGTATTGAAAAACACGGATTTAAGCCAGATCCGCTACTTTTCATAGCACCTATCATTCTGTACGTTGGAGGCTATAGTGTACAAAATGAGAAACACTAATTAACCTCTCACATAGAGATCACACTAACGTTATGCATCAAATGAACAAATCCACAAGGGCCGTGACGAGGATTCGAACTTGCGTCCGGGAGCATCCCAGACACTGCCTTTTACCCTGTCGTAGCTCAGTCGATTAAGGCAGTGTCTGGGATGCTCCCGGACGCAGGTTCGAGTCCTCGTCACGGCCCTTGTGGATTTGTTCATTAATTAACCTCCCCCGCGCGCGCGCGCAGTCATCTGTAGCACATGAGATGAATGAGCGGCTGAGGGCTCAAACTGTGAAACAGTTGCACTGTACTTTAGTACCATTATCCCTGGACAGTGAACCATTGTATCAGCTGGGCTAGACACGTGTTGATGTAAGTGTAGTAAGGGCTAGGACCAACTGTACCATCCCTAGCGGCAGCAGGAGACGTATCCCAGCACCTAAGATGCTAGGCATGGAACAGGGGGTTATCCGTCCAAGCAAAGATGAGGGCGACTTAAGATACGCGAATGTTTACTGAATATCTAATCTCTCGACGTGGATGAACCTGTTGACCTGGCTAATTTAAGAGCACTCAGCACCCGTGCGTCGCACGAATGTAAGAAGCCAGAGAATAGGTGCACGGAGGACATAAAGAATAATAAAGATGTAAGGCATAAGAATGTGTGCAAGATGCTCCACCCAAAGAAGCAAAGTGCTCGATAAATATGGTTTGAAAAGTGAAACTGCCCAAGCAACGGATACGAACTGTTTATATTTAGGTAAGACTGGTAGTTTCTGGTTCAGAACACGGCTGTAGGTTTGTGGAAACACATTGCCTGCTTCCGTAATCACTGTATTGTTTCAAGCTAACTCGTTCACACAAGTGAATGAGTTAGGGTGGATATAAATAGGAGCTTCGTATAGGCCTTATATTCTTGCGTGTCAAGTAACCAGAGAAATATAATTCTCATAGCTTGACAAATGCTATTGAAGACGGGGCCGATGTGCAGGCGATGAGTCACAATAACGTGGTTAAAGTATGTTGACCAGACCACACACTAGAAGGTGAAGGGACGACGACGACGTTTCGGTCCGTCCTGGACTCAAGTCGATTGTCGAAGACGGGACCGATGTCTTGGCACAGATAGGTTCATGAAGTATGAAATTGAAATAAGTTTATTGAGGTAAAATACACACAAAGGGATGAGGTAGCTCAAGCTATTCTCACCCAGTTCAGTACATCGTGTTCATACATATCTAGACACACATCACAAACAGTAAACAGTGATAAACATACACATTTCTTCCTTGACACGCGTAGTATGTTACCAGACATAAACACAAATACCTTTTATAACTAGGTAAATAGACAATTTGCAATAGACATTCAGACAATCCAACAAAAGGTTACAATTTTGGGTTCAAAATTCCACCCTCTCTAGAAGGAAGGAAGATAGATGCAGAGTATGGTCTGCTGCGCCCGGACTCAAGGGCGTGGGTGAGTAATTTATATGGGTATAGTGTAGGGCTGTATCCTCCTCCTGCCTGCGGGATGCCCACCTCCTGCATCCTAATAACATTGACCAACAAGAGGGTGTAGTGAGGACGTGCTAGGAAGTACAGGGACTGGAAGAGCTGGAATCCTGACGCCTGCATACTCCCCCACTAAGAAACTAATCACAAACAACCCTAATGTTCGGCTTCTTGAGGTTATCTTGAGATGATTTCAGGGCTTTTTTAGTGTCCCCGCGGCCCGGTCCTCGACCAGGCCTCCACCCCCAGGAAGCAGCCCGTGACTGTGTGTGTGTGTGTGTGTGTGTGTGTGTGTGTGTGTGTGTGTGTGTGTGTGTGTGTGTGTGTGTGTGTACTATGATGCTCCTGGCAGGGGCGTGGGGGGGGGGGGTGGTAAAGCAGTGTTCCTTGGACCATGACTGGACGGGGGTCCGTTGACCGCGTGGGTCATGGCTGTCAAGGCGGAGGGAAGGGGGGAAGAGGAGGGAATTTATTTTCCTGTCCGGTCCATATTACAGCACCAGCATATTAAAAATGTGTACATGTTTATAGAACCGATGTGCACGCGAGCTAAAGGGGGTTGAACACTTGTGAAGAGGTGTTGTGGGTGCCTTTGGCAGGGTTGTGTAGGGTACAGTGGTCTGACTAGCCTTGTAGGGGACGGGGGGGAGGTGTTGTGGGTGCCTTTGGCAGGGTTGTGTAGGGTACAGTGGTGTGAATAGCCTTGTAGGGGAGGGGGGGGTGGGGGGGGGTTACCTCTGCCCGAGGGCTAGTCTTACTGAAGGCTTCGGGTAGTTGATGCCAAGAGGCAAGTTTTATTTTAATGAGCCTACTAGGGTTCTGCTGGATTGTAATTCCTATAGGCCTATTTTAAACCTTGCCATGACGTTTATAATGTATTTTGTGTACTCACCTAGTTTGCGGGGGTTGAGCTCTGGCTCTTTGGTCCCGCCTCTCAACTGTCAATCAACTGATGTACAGGTTCCTGAGCCTATTGGGCTCTATCATCTTATCTTGATTTCGGGGCTTTTTAGTGTCCCCGCGGCCCGGTCCTCGACCAGGCCTCCACCCCCAGGAAGCAGCCCGTGACAGCTGACTAACACCCAGGTACCTATTTTACTGCTAGGTAACAGGGGCATAGGGTGAAAGAAACTCTGCCCATTGTTTCTCGCCGGCGCCCGGGATCGAACCCGGACCACAGGATCACAAGTCCAGCGTGCTGTCCGCTCGGCCGACCGGCTCCCTAGGGAGGGGGGGAGAGAAATGGTGCCCCAACCACTTGGCCGGTCACGGATTGAACGCCGACCTGCATAAAACTCTACCGTCCAGCCCAAGTGGCTGGGCCGGGGAGGGGGGGGGTGCTGGTGAGAGGCTGTCAAAACGTGTATTAGAGTGAATAACACTCGTGAAAAGGGGCCACTTTTCTCATGTAATGGTGATGACGGTACATGGAGAAATGAGAGTGGGTAATGGTTCGATAATGGTGGGATGGGTCGGCCTGCCGAGCGGACAGCACGCTGTGCTAGTGATCCTGGGTTCGATCCCAGGCGCCGGCGAGAAACAATGGGCAGAGTTTCTTGCACCCTATGCCCCTGTTACCTAGCAGTAAAATAGGTACCTGGGTGTTAGTCAGCTGTCACTGGCTGCTTCCTGGGGGTGGAGGCCTGGTCGAGGACCGGGCCGCGGAGACACTAAAGCCCCGAAATCATCTCAAGATAACCTCAAGATGGGTGAGGACATGACCATTGTTGGGGCGTAAGGGAGGGGGGGGGGGAGGGTTGACTTTGGTGGGTGGTGGCAACCAGTCATAATAGAACGTCGCATTTTTGACGTAGCCTCTTCCTAAGGCTATAGAAATTGTCCTAGAAAATGGAAGCGGTTCGCAAAATTGACGTGCTGTCCCGTTTTCTGTTTTGGGTCCTCTGGTAGGTTAAGATAAGGGCACTTTAATACTACAGTTTCTTGACGTTAAGACATCTTAGGAGGACGGGCTGGGATGAGACTAAAACTTAAGCGGGGAGTTGGTCATCTTTAAATATGACAAATACAATATTTTGTTTTTATTATTAAATCTTGAGTTTCAGTCGGACCAGACAACCTATCGAGTGGACATCTTCAAGAGGAAACTAGATTTATTCCTCCAAGGAGCGCCGGACCACCCGGGCTGTGGTGGGCCTGCGGGCTGCTCCAAGCAACAGCCTGGTGGACCAAACTCTCACAAGTCAAGCCTGGCCTCGGGCCGGGCTTGGGCAGTAGAAGAACTCCCAGAACCCCATCAACCAGGTATATGTGGGCCTGCGGGCCGCTCCAAGCAACAGCCTGGTGGACCAAACTCTCACAAGTCAAGCCTGGCCTCGGGCCGGGCTTGGGGAGTAGAACAACTCCCAGAACCCCATCAACCAGGTATCGCCATAAAACTGCGTGTGTGTGTGTGTGTACTCGCCTAATTGTGCTTGCGGGGGTTGAGCTCTGGCTCTTTGGTCCCGCCTCTCAACTGTCAATCAACTGATGTACAGGTTCCTGAGCCTATTGGGCTCTATCATATCTACATTTGAAACTGTGTATGGAGTCAGCCTCCACCACATCACTGCCTAATGTGTGTGTGTAATTGATGTATCAAAGGGAACTTGACCCTTTTGTCCTATATTATTAAGGTTTAATTGCGTTTTTTTATTCAGTCGGGATAAATTTCGGACCAATTTAAAAAAATATATAAATGTTTGTATACTCTCCATATATTGTGTTCAGTCTTACCATTCTCCTTTCCCTTTAATCTTCACTTTGTACAAGTCTTTGATTACCGCGTCTGGAGAAATGTTCAAGTGCTGGGCAGCATATTTAAGGTAAAGTGTTAACACGGAAGATGCTGAACTCTGAGCACCGGTGCTGACCAAACTTCCAGGTAAATCACAAGGAACCTGTTTAGGAGAGGAGGGTCTTGAAGGCTAGGTGACGCTGCATGGATTTAAGCTGAATCATCAATGAATCATCAACGCTGGACCTTAGGCTTAACCAGGAGGCCTGGTCGACGACCGGGCCGCTGGGACGCTAAGCCCCGGAAGCACCTCAAGGTAACCTCAAGGTAGGTAGGCTTCCATAAAACTGGACAGTTGTGTACAGTATCAAAGGGCAGGACAAGCTACTCACCATCTCCTTGAGGTTATCTTGAGATGATTTCGGGGCTTTTTAGTGTCCCCCCGCGGCCCGGTCCTCGACCAGGCCTCCACCCCCAGGAAGCAGCCCGTGACAGCTGACTAACACCCAGGTACCTATTTTACTGCTAGGTAACAGGGGCATAGGGTGAAAGAAATTTTGCCCATTGTTTCTCGCCGGCGCCTGGGATCGAACCCAGGACCATTGTTTGATTAAATAACCAAATTGTCAATTGTAAATAATTTTATAAAGACAGTTTTAAGTACATTATTCAACATGCATCATTACGGCTTTCCCAAATAAGTAACTTTTAACATGTTTACAACTAAAAATCATTCTTTAAATCCAATTAGTTGGTTCTTAGGTCATTGGTGTTAAGTAAGGGAAGAATAGCCCTACCGATGGAGACGGGGTTGTCAAGAACAGACAGGCAAGTGATAATATTACATTGACTTAGGGATAAAGCCTAGCAGAATTAGACAGAATTGGCTTATATTAGTAGAGTAAGCCTTGGCCTTGGCTGTAATTGGTTCCCCCCGCTACCGTCTTGGCTGTAATTGGTTCCCCCCCCCCCCGCTACCGTCTTGGCTGTAATTGGTCGGCCCCCCCACCCCCCCCCCCTCTGCTGTTGCCTTTGGTGTAATTGGATGAATAAGATGGCGAATGTTAAGATGTTAACTATTTCGCCATCGTCGTCAACTGGTGGCTACAAGAGGGTCAGTTCCCAGAGAGAGAGAAAGTGAGGTCCTCAATAGAGAGAGGGAGAGAGTTGGCGGGCACCAAACACTGTGGAAAGTGAAATTTGTTGCATTATATAATTGTCCTTGCCTAATTGTGCCTGTGTGGGGGGGGGGACGGGTTGAGCTCTGCTCGTCGATTCCGCCTCTCGATCTATACATAATGTTATTGGCTGGTTTTCTAATTTCGATGAGTGTATGTGGTAATCATGTCTCCCCAGCGACGTGACGTTTAACTACTGGGAGTCTTTCCTCGTAACTCGTACCTCTCGGCTCTGGAACTGGTCTGGTGGCGTGCAATTGGACGCCATACTGGTGATGCGTTCCAGGATTGGAGTTAGGACTGTGAAGGCAATGTAGAACGCCGCATTTTGACGTATACTTAACCTGAGGCCAGACATTGTCGTGCTAGAAAATGGTAGCGGCTCGCGAAATTGACAATTTCCCGTTTTCTGTTTTGGGTTCTCTGCTTAGATTAGGATCAGGGCATTTTAGTACGATAGTTTCTTGACACTGGGGAAACCCCGGAAGGACGGGCTTGGGGGGGGGGGGAGGGGTGGGATGGGGTGAGGATAGCCAGTGATCTGATCACCCCTGTCTCTCTCCCCCCCTCCCCCCCCCCCCATCAGACACCCGTGTCTCTCCCCCCCTTCCCCCCCCCCATCAGACACCCCTGTCTCCCCCCCCTCCATCAGACACCCCTGTCTCCCCCCCCCCTCCATCAGACACTCCTGTCTCCCCCCCCTCCATCAGACACCCCTGTCTCCCCCCCCCCTCCATCAGACACCCGTCCCATCTGCAGTTGACTCCCTGGGGACCTGTTTGAGCTAGGGGGGAGGGAGGGAGAGGGACAGGGCACAAGGGTGAGTACTAGAATTCTCTCACTCTGGTCCAAAACGTTTTAAGCACCATGTCTGTTGCATCCTTGGTGCACATTGATGTCGGAAAATATTGCCGGAACTAAGGTGGATGTATTCCAAGAGGTACTTGGACAGGTTCTTGCGAGAAGTGCCGGACCAACCAGTGGATGCGAGGGCCCGCGGCCCGCTCCAAGCAACAGCCTGTTGGACCAAGTTATATCACTAGTTGATCCTGGTCTCAGGCCGGGCTCGGAGTAAGAGCTCCCGAAACCCTCTCCAGGTGTGCTTGCATCATTGCTTGTAACATTTGCAAAATATTTGTAATGTGAAATGATTAAATGGTGTTTGAACTGGGGGTGTCTCGTCCAGTCTCGAACTCGTCACAGTCGAAGCAGTCGACGTACCTGGTTGATGGGGTTCTGGGAGTTCTTCTACTGCCCAAGCCCGGCCCGAGGCCAGGCTTGACTTGTGAGAGTTTGGTCCACCAGGCTGTTGCTTGGAGCGGCCCGCAGCGTGCTTGAAGTCTGTCAAGCATTCAGTTAATTTATTTACTATCCACCCCATCCCCCGCCCCCACATACCCATCCCGTGGGTGGTGGTGGATAGCTGTGTTCTGTGAAACGCAGGCGGGCCGCTCGTTAAGTCACATCTGCAAGATATTAAGGTCATTGCTCCCTAATCTGAAAAATAATTCCGTAAGAAGTCAATGTCTTTATTATGCACCCCATACCCATCCCCTGGGCGGTGGTGGAAAGGGTTAGAGGCACATAATGGGTTCAGGAACTAAACCAAATGGTTCATTTAGGTAAGAGAAGTGACAATCTTTTGACGCTACCTACACAATTAATGTTATTTATATATGTACATATATATACAATCAATTAGACAAATACGACGTTCGGTAAAGTAGTCCAATTGAGATGATTTCGGCGCTTTAGTGTCCCCGCGGCCCGGTCCTCGACCAGGCCTCCACACCCCTAGGAAGCAGCCCGTGACAGCTGACTAACACCCAGGTACCTATTTTACTGCTAGGTAACAAGGGCGTTACCCCTGTTACTGTTACAAGTTAGGGTTACAATACGTACACTAAAGATAGAATTCAATACATATTAAGAGTACCAATGTTACTCTCCCACTGAATAAGTGTTAAGAGGGGAACTTTGAAAGCTCTTAAGAAATTTGATAAGAGCTTTTAGCAAAAGTTCTTAATAAATTTGTATGATTTACTCTGTTGTGGTTCCTATTTTGAACTGCAAGCATAAAAGATCTATAGATAGTTGGGTTGATCAGATCTCCATTAGAAGTGAACTCGTACACAAAAAATATTTTATAATTTAATAAGCAGGAATGATACAAACATTTCGTCATATTTAGCCAAGAGTTTTGAGCACAAAAGTATATTGTGTAAATAATTTTTCTTGTTTGTACAAACTTTGACATTGAGGTTGATTATCAAACTTGGGAGTAATATTGGTAAACATTGTGTTATCCTGTAGGTGTGTTATCTTGTAGGTGTTATCCTGTAGGTGTGTTATCTTGTAGGTGTTATCCTGTAGGTGTGTTATCTTGTAGGTGTGTTATCTTGTAGGTGTTTTATCCTGTAGGTGTTTTATCCTGTAGGTGTTTTATCCTGTAGGTGTTTTATCCTGTAGGTGTTTTATCCTGTAGGTGTTTTATCCTGTAGGTGTGTTATCTTGTAGGTGTTTTATCCTGTAGGTGTTTTATCCTGTAGGTGTTTTATCCTGTAGGTGTTTTATCCTGTAGGTGTTTTATCCTGTAGGTGTTTTATCCTGTAGGTGTTTTATCCTGTAGGTGTTTTATCCTGTAGGTGTTTTATCCTGTAGGTGTTTTATCCTGTAGGTGTTTTATCCTGTAGGTGTTTTATCCTGTAGGTGTTTTATCCTGTAGGTGTTTTATCCTGTAGGTGTGTGATCCTGTAGGTGTGTGATCCTGTAGGTGTGTTATCCTGTAGGTGTGTTATCCTGTAGGTGTGTGATCCTGTAGGTGTGTTATCCTGTAGGTGTGTTATCCTGTAGGTGTGTGATCCTGTAGGTGTGTGATCCTGTAGGTGTGTTATCCTGTAGGTGCCTCGTAGAGTTGACCACTCTCAACATGATAGCACACAGAAAAGAGGTTCGAATCCTCGTCACGGCCCTTGTAGATTTGCTCAACCTTATAGCATTCCACTTTAAACAAACATGTTCCTCCACCAATGGCCTCGTTAAGGCATCTGAGAGACTTGTCAATCATCTTTTTACCTCGTTCTGTCATTCATGTTACTGTAGTGGGTGTGCTTATTGGCGGAAGATTATCGTGGGCCGTAGATATTGGGATGAACAACCCAGCGGGTTTTCTTCCTATTGGGGAGTGTTGTACACGCTGGTATGGCGGTGTGTCCACTCACAGGATGGGTGGCGCTGCCCAATACTGTCACTATGGCGGTGTGTCCACTCACAGGATGGGTGGCGCTGACCAATACTGTCACTATGGCGGTGTGTCCACTCACAGGATGAGTGGCGCTGCCCAATACTGTCACTATGGCGGTGTGTCCACTCACAGGATGAGTGGCGCTGCCCAATACTGTCACTATGGCGGTGTGTCCACTCACAGGATGAGTGACGCTGCCCAATACTGTCACTATGGCGGTGTGTCCACTCACAGGATGAGTGACGCTGCCCAGTACTGTCACTATGGCGGTGTGTCCACTCACAGGATGAGTGACGCTGCCCAATACTGTCACTATGGCGGTGTGTCCACTCACAGGATGAGTGACGCTGCCCAGTACTGTCACTATGGCGGTGTGTCCACTCACAGGATGAGTGGCGCTGCCCAATACTGTCACTATGGCGGTGTGTCCACTCACAGGATGAGTGACGCTGCCCAATACTGTCACTATGGCGGTGTGTCCACTCACAGGATGAGTGACGCTGCCCAGTACTGTCACTATGGCGGTGTGTCCACTCACAGGATGAGTGACGCTGCCCAATACTGTCACTATGGCGGTGTGTCCACTCACAGGATGAGTGACGCTGCCCAGTACTGTCACTATGGCGGTGTGTCCACTCACAGGATGAGTGGCGCTGCCCAATACTGTCACTATGGCGGTGTGTCCACTCACAGGATGAGTGACGCTGCCCAGTACTGTCACTATGGCGGTGTGTCCACTCACAGGATGAGTGACGCTGCCCAATACTGTCACTATGGCGGTGTGTCCACTCACAGGATGAGTGACGCTGCCCAATACTGTCACTATGGCGGTGTGTCCACTCACAGGATGAGTGGCGCTGCCCAATACTGTCACTATGACGGTGTGTCCACTCACAGGATGAGTGACGCTGCCCAATACTGTCACTATGGCGGTGTGTCCACTCACAAGACGAGTGGCGCTGCCCAATAAACTCGCCCCTCGGGGCATAAATTTAGAAAGACAGTGGGAACGCAGTTATCTTCCAGTTGTGGGTTTGTTGGGTCAAGCAGGGGGGAGATTACGCCACCGTGGGAAAGGGAGGTCTGTGGCTCTTATGTTAAGAGGTTGACCTTCACGCTATGCCCTTCCGGGTCTCGAGCGGGGTCATTAGAGGTCAAGGTGCTGCACACAGTCATTTGTGCCTGAGTGAAGGTCGGTGTTATTGGGCTGCATGAGTAACGGTGTTCTCGCGCATATGAATACTAGCAGGAGTAGCACGTGTTGTACTGCCGCTATTAATAGCAGGTAGTACAGGATATTTAGCAGGATATTTAGGCATCCTAGTAACAGGAATGCGCTCAGACGGGAGACATCTCCCGTCACGCAGGGTGCAGTCGCACCTCCACAGATCTCCAGTATCTCTTGATACTGGTAATGGCTCCAAAGGGCCACCCACTTACGGGCTATTCATGCCCGTGCCACCTTTTGGCTGGCTTAATCTTCATCAATCAGGAATGCGCAGTTCACAGGTTCGAAGCCTCATCACGGCTCGGGTAGATTGTCATAAATAGTACCACTAGACGCAGCATCGGGACTCATTCAGCCCCGCTCCTGTGCCAGGTAAGTCCACTACGGGCTCACCATAGCCCGTGCTACTTGGAACTTGTCCAGAGTAGCTGAATCTATAACAGCAGCATCGGGCTCACTGGCGTGGCTTGGCGCCTTGTCCCAGTACTAGAACGCACTGACGCATCAACAAGTTACAATAGCCACATCATGGAGACTACGGTACCTGTGTTGACCTTGTCGGCGCCATACTGTGTCATATTACCCGAGACACGCCTAGCCACGCGGGTGAATGATTCATCTGGACCTTGATCCAGTAGCTGTTTCACCGCTACTTGGCGGCCGCGGTAAAGCTTGACAGGACTCGACCACAGCTGTAGATTATCGTACATGTCGGCCCTCTGGTGGACGATATGAACATCATTCCTCTAGCCCAGTAGAAAGTTGTTTTCACATCGCCATACATTAAAACATTGATTGTAACCATGATATGTGCTTCAGCCTACAGTTTAGACCTATTGTCTTGTGTATGACCCTCTGTCCTGCGTGACAGTGAATACCACCATTATCCTCACTTTAATAAGACTTTATCAAAATCCTCAGATTAGGCAAAATTGTAATTAATTTTGTCAATAAAGATGTTAATAATAATATAGCCCAGGTGACTGTACTCTCTCACTGTTATAGTGAGAGTGACTGTACTCTCTCACTGTTAGAGAGTACAGTCACTCTCACTATAACAGTGAGAGAGTACAGTCACTCTCTCACTATAACAGTGAGAGAGTACAGTCACTCTCTCACTATAACAGTGAGAGAGTACAGTCACTCTCTCACTATAACAGTGAGAGAGTACAGTCACTCTCACTATAACAGTGAGAGAGTACAGTCACTCTCACTATAACAGTGAGAGAGTACAGTCACTCTCACTATAACAGTGAGAGAGTACAGTCACTCTCACAATAACAGTGAGAGAGTACAGTCACTCTCACTTTAACAGTGAGAGAGTACAGTCACTCTCTCACTATAACAGTGAGAGAATACAGTCACTCTCTCACTTTAACAGTGAGAGAATACAGTCACTCTCTCACTTTAACAGTGAGAGAATACAGTCACTCACTATAACAGTGAGAGACTTTCTCACTTATGCCCCGTCCACAAGACTAATAACACACCCATATAATTAAGGTAAAACCTCTATAATTATTGTAACATTGTCTTTATATTGTGAGTAGCGGAGGGCCGTCAGCCAATGAATGTACACGACCAATTGCCGTTCTTGTTGAATTGATTGATAAAGATTAAGCCACCCCAGAGGTGGCACGGGCATGAATAGCCCGTAAGCTTGTTGAATTGCCTTGTGTGTAATTAAGGGGCGGTCGGGTGATGCTTGGGTTGGGGGGTGGGGGGGGGGGGAGAGGTGGTTTCAAGTGACTTGTACAGAGTTTCACTTGAAGGGGGGGGGGTTAACAGGCTCTATTTCCCGCGTCAATCACAAAGGAATTGAATTCCTTTAGAGGAAAGGCTTGACGCTGACGGAACAGAGGAAAGTTCAGAGGAAGGGGTGGGGGGGGGGGGGGGAATGAGGGATTTCAGGGACTGTTGGGGGGGGGGGATACGGGCTGCATGTTAAATCTGTCATTTCTGACTTGGGGAGCCGGCCGACCGAGCGGACAGCACGCTGGACTTGTGATCCTGGGTTCGATCCCAGGCGCCGGCGAGAAACAATGGGCAGAGTTTCTTTCATCCTATGCCCCCTGTTACCTAGCAGTAAAATAGGTACCTGGGTGTTAGTCAGCTGTCACGGGCTGCTTCCTGGGGGTGGAGGCCTGGTCGAGGACCGGGCCGCGGGGACACTAAAAAGCCCCGAAATCATCTCAAGATAACCTCAAGATAACACTACAACCTCACAAATGACAGGTTATCACCTCAGAACAGTGTACTAGACTCTGAACCATTTCTTAACACACTATTTGGAAACTTGTAATTAAATAACTGGCTATATAATGTGTACTGATACATTGTGGAGGTGAATTTGGCAACTAAATTAAATTATATATATTATATAAATGTGTAATATGTACTATATTATACCTAATATTTCACGTGACAATGAAAGTGGCATTGATTCTCTTTAATTGCTAATATGTCTAAGTATTTAACTTAGACCAGCCCCGAGCAACTTGTGTCCACCCCCTACCTCTTACCAGTCTTCACTTCAAGTCTAGGGTCTCGTAGTGCAGTTGGTTTCGTTTTTGAATCTGAATCTCTGATTCCTGGTTGGACTCCCAGAAGTGGTTGGGCACGTTTCCATTCACTTACGCCTCTTGTTGACCTAACAGTAAATAGGTACTCGGGAACTGGGCAACTGTTATGGGGTTACTTCCTGGGAAGAGTCGGTATTTCGACCTTGGTAAGGGGGGGGGGGGTCCTCGAGACAGGCAGATTGATAAAGATTAAGCCACCCAAGGGGTGGCACGGGCATGAATAACCCGTAAATGGTAGATTTTTTTTTTGCAGTGAATGTTATCTTTGGTGATGAAAGGATATACCGAGTACTGTGCTCGCTCAGTCCTTACTATGTGGCTGCTATCGCGGGGGAGGATACTGCTGGACACTGTTCAGGAGTCTCCAGCTGCTGGACACTCTTCATTACCAGAAGAGTGGCTGTGTTGATGGCTTCAGGCTGGTTACTGCATAGTTCAGAGACTCTTGAAGCTCTTCTAAGGTCATTGGTTGCTCGACATTGCAAGAGATAGTGAACTAGTGACTTGTCTGAGATTGTTTGGCAGACGATGCATTCCTACTCTCTAGGTTCACTAATCTCCCAGTTGCATTTGTAACTTAGACGTAGTCTCTATAACCGAAGTATTTCCCCGTGGATTCCTTTCGGGATATTTAACCTGCCTAACTTGGAGACGAGCCTAAATGTGTGTGTGTGTGTGTGTGTGTGTGTGTGTGTGTGTGTGTGTGTGTGTGTGTGTGTGTGTGTGTGTGTGTGTGTGTGTGTGTGTGTGTGTGTGTGTGTGTGTACGTACGTACACATAGGTTTCCTGTCCCAGACAATGGAATTAAATCTAGTGGGAGATATTAAGCTCACGCCCACACGACAAACTTCTTCCTGTTTTCACCTCAGGCGAGGTCGATCACGACGAGCTGCTCCACCACCCTGGTGTTTGGACACACACACACACACACACCCCTACCCCCCTCTTCCCCCCTATTGTCTCCCCTTGTGCACTGGTGTTTGGCACCGCCCCCCCTCCCCCTCCCCTCCTCTCTCCCTTATTATGTCCCCTTGTGCACTAGTTTCGAGCCCCATATCGTCAACCCTTCACCCTCAGATAGTGAACATAGTTTGAATTGGCAGTCACCACCATCTTGGTGATTTCGAGATGCTTTCGAGACGCTTTCGAGACGATTAGAAGTTACGGGCTATTTATGCCCGTGCCACCTTTTGGGTGGCTTTATCAATCATCAATCGATTTCGGGGCTTAGCGTCACCGCGGCCCGGTCCTCGACCAGACCGATACATCCCGAGGAAGCAGCCTGTAGCAGCTGTCTAACTCTCGGGGACCTATTTACTGCTAGGTGAACATGTGCATTAGGGTGAGTGAAACTGCCCATTCGTTTCTGCCTCCACCGGGGATCGAATCCGGAATCTTAGGACTACGAATCCGAAGCGCTGTCCACTCAGCTGTCAGGCGCCCTTTGATGGTCCGGTCAAGTCCTATTTGACCATTATTGGTCAAATGTGTGTAATTTCTGACCTTTTTTGAAGCTAGGAGATCATCTCTTGACAGGCACCGCTCCTGTGCCAGATAAGTCCACTACGGGCTCACCATAGCCCGTGCTACTTGCCCCGCTCCTGTGCCAGGTAAGTCCACTACGGGCTCACCATAGCCCGTGCTACTTGCCCCTCTCCTGTGCCAGGTAAGTCCACTACGGGCTCACCATAGCCCGTGCTACTTGCCCCGCTCCTGTGCCAGGTAAGTCCACTACGGGCTCACCATAGCCCGTCCTACTTGCCCCGCTCCTGTGCCAGGTAAGTCCACTACGGGCTCACCATAGCCCGTGCTACTTGCCCCGCTCCTGTGCCAGGTAAGTCCACTACGGGCTCACCATAGCCCGTGCTACTTGGAACTTGTTCAGAGTAGCTGAATCTATAACATCATCTCTTGACAGCACTTGTTGCTGGGCGGTGTTGGCAGCGGGACGAGAGGTCGGTCAACTGTTAATTTCCCCCCCCCCCCCTCCCCCTTTGCTCCCGAACCTGTCAAGGTCACGTGCCGGCATGTTGTCTCGTGTCCGGGTTAGTGGAGGCTCAGCCGTCGTCCGCGACGCTGCGTCGATGTTCCTGTTACAGATTCAGCTACTGGGAACAAGTTCCAAGTAGCACGGGCTATGGTGAGCCCGTAGTGGACTTACCTGGCACAGGAGCGGGGCAAGTAGCACGGGCTATGGCGAGCCTGCTGCTACTGATTGATAAAGATTAAGCCACCCAAGAGGTGGCACGGGCATGAATAGCCCGTAATGCTGCTGCTGTTTCGCAGATGGAACAGCGGTTCGAGGTGCGTCTAAGTTTGCAATAGTTTGCCTTGCTGGTTGTCGACACTTTAATATTATGAACAAGTTTTTTCCAGTCCTGTCTACCCTACTGGCTAGCTAGCTGTCGGCCACTTAATACTGGGTCCAGATTCACGAAGCAGTTACGCAAGCACTTACGACCCTGTACATCTTTTCTCAATCTTTGGCGGCTTTGTTTACAATTATTAAACAGTTAATGAGCTCCGAAGCACCAGGAGGCTGTTTATAACAATAACAACAGTTGATTGGCAAGTTTTCATGTTTGTAAACTGTTTAATAAATGTAACCAAAGATTGAGGAATGATGTACAGGGGCTAATTCACGAAGCGGTTACGCAAGCACTTACGGACCTGGGACCAGATTCACGAAGCAGTTACGCAAGCACTTACGAACGTGTACGTCTTTCCTCAATCTTTGACGGCTTTGGTTACATTTATTAAACAGTTTGCAAGCATGAAAACTTGCCAATCAACTGTTATTGTTATAAACAGCCTCCTGGTGCTTCGGAGCTCATTAACTGTTTAATAATTGTAAACAAAGCCGCCAAAGATTGAGAAGATGGACAGGTTCGTAAGTGCTTGCGTACCTGCTTCGTGAATCTGGCTCCAGGTTCGTAAGTACTTTCGTAAATGCTTCGTGAATCTGGCTCCTGGGATATAAGTGCAGAAGGACGTATGATTGAATTGGATTCACTTCTGCAAGACAGACCGGACCAACTGGGTGGACCTGGGGGCCGCAACAGCCTGTTGGACCAAGCACTCTAAGGGGCTGACAGCTGAGTGGACAGCGCTTTGGATTCGTAGTCCTGAGATTCCGGATTCGAACCCCGATGAAGACGGAAAGAAATGGGCAGTTTCTTCCACCCTGATGCTCCTGTTCAAATAGCAGTAAATAGCTACATGGGAGTTAGACAGCTACTACGGGCTGCTTCCTGGGAGTGGAGGCTCTGATTGAGGACCGGGCCGCGGGGACGCAAAGCCCCGAAATCATCTTTAGATAACCTCACAAGTCAGGCCTGGCAGAGCTCAAGGAGAACCGCTCCTCCCAGAACTTTATCCAGATAGCATTGAAG
Source organism: Procambarus clarkii (assembly GCF_040958095.1). Classification (NCBI taxonomy): domain Eukaryota; kingdom Metazoa; phylum Arthropoda; class Malacostraca; order Decapoda; family Cambaridae; genus Procambarus; species Procambarus clarkii. The sequence goes on from NC_091220.1 coordinate 18,311,029, forward strand.
ATAAAATTATTAACTTTGCCACACGGAAATTGTCCCAACTGGTCAGCGTGTATGTCAAGGTGACATTAATAAAGATAAAGGTGATGGGTGGCCTTTACCTGTTAAGACTGTTACTCTGAACCAAACGTTTTAACTCTCTGTAACTCATCCCTCGTAACTCTGGGAAGTCTCATAGCAAATTTTTGCACTGTTTGTGTGTTTTCAGATGGGGCTCCAAGATGGTGCAGTATTCTCTTAAGATTGGCCTCACATAGGCGGTATACAGTGATTTAAAAGCCTCCTTATTAAAGTTTCTGAAGGATGTTCTAACTTCTGCCAGAGTACAGTATGCGGCTTTTATATCTGAGCCTCTGAAGTTAGGTTTGGTGTTACGACCACTCGTAGATCCTTTTCTCTAGTCGTTATAGGGAGGTAGTGTCCTTGCATCATGTATCGGTCTTTCGGTCACCTGGCTCCCGGTCCCATTTCAATCACCTTACATTTGCTGGTGTTGAACTCTATCGGCCACTTCTCGGACCAGCTCTGCAACTTGTTTAAGTCATCCTGGAGAATTTTACCATCCTCATCTGTCTCAATCCTCCTCATTAGTTTTGCATCGGCTGCAAACATTGACATACGTCTTGACTGCATAATTTTTTTTTTTCTTTACCACTCACGGGATAGGTATTGGGTACATAACAAAGAAAATAAATGTGCATGTGGGATCTATCTTTGAAAGTTGCCTAAGTAGCCCAGGGATACCTTATAGTCTGTGGGGAGGAAAGGATGTGGGGCATATGTATCAACTCCAGACAGAACACGAAACAATGGATATGAATTGGATAAGTTTAGATTTAGGAAAGACTTGGGTAAATACTGGTTCGGTAACAGGGTTGTTGATTTGTGGAACTAATTACCACGTAACGTGGTGGAGGTGGGGTCCCTTGATTGTTTCAAGCGCGGGTTGGACATGTATGAGTGGGATTGGGTGGTTATACCCTGTAAATAGGAGCTGCCTAGTATGGGCCAATAGGCCTTCTGCAGTTACCCATGTTCTTCACTAGAGGGTTCAGTTCCTGAACCGATTATGTGCCTCTGTAACCCTTTACACCACCGGCCACAAGATGGGTATGGGGTGCATAATAAAGAAATGAAATAAACAAAAAAACAACAGTATCACTTGACAGTTCGACTTGTATGAGAATCTGGATAAAAAAAAACTCATAAATGATATGGGGAATTTCTAGAGTGTGGAAGTGGATTCCACTTGCTGTTAACTTTTAGGCCCATGGATGTGTATCTGTGCCATAATGGACTTGATGTGTAAGAGACTAGTTTGTGATAATTACTGTACTTGGCTCCGCACACATCACCCCCTGATACTAAACTGCCCTTATCCTAATCTACCAGAGAACCCAAAACAGAAAACGGAACACCATGTCAATTTTGCGAATTGCTACCATTTTCTAGTTTGACGATGTTTGGGGCCTTAGAACGTCTCATTTTGACGTATTACTCTACCTATTAGGAGGTAGGACTATTACCCTATATACGACCTATTACTAACTCCGAAGACTCTGAACTACCACACATGCTTTAAATTTAAACATTTATTCAAATAACACAAGTCTTGAAGCTTACTTTCTCACGCAGCTAACAAAACATGTGTAAACATTAGTTTTTAAATGCTAAAAAACAAACAAAAGTAGAATGATAAGTTAGATAATTAATAATTGTGTTGGGACAGGAAGACAGTGTGTATTCATACACTTGAGGATTATATTGAGGTCCCAACTCAGTTCATACAAGTTAATCTGACTTTCAATAGGACTCGCTAGATGTCTTGAAGGTTATTAAGGCCACACCACTGGCTTAATAACAAACCAAGTATACTTTACTTTTCCTATAACTGTAGTCGGAACTAAACTTAGAATGTGAAAATCAATTTGAAGGAGAACGTGTATTCACATACGTATGCATCTTAGCCCTGAGAACCATGATATGCTAAAGATTAAATAACCTGGGATTCCCGGTTATGGCCACTGCTTTTTGCAGAGAAGCGGAGAGGTTTCTGATGGGGAAAAAGAGAGAATTGCACAGCGCGATCCACAGGCACAGTACTGGGTGGTATATAAATAACAGGGGGAAGAGGGGTTCTGCCCTCACTCATAATAGTATTTAGGATATCATGGTTTACGAGCATATCGTGGTATGTGGGGATATACGGGATGCCGATTTGATTCCCCATCCTACTCCAATGCTATTTCTCATTCGTGTTGTCATTTCCATTTCCTTCTGTAAACTAAAATGTGTACACACTGAAGATGGGTAGACTACTATTTAACGTATTGTGACCTCTTGCAGGTGGGTGCTGCCATTGATGAGGCTTGGTCACCAGAGACCCCTGGATGTACCAGACTTGTACAGCGTCCAAGATCAGGACGCCTCCAAGGCTCTAGGTGACAGAATTCAAAAGTAAGTATTGCTTCGAATATTTATTTTGTATTACTGTATTGATGTAATAATGAATAATATGAAATAATTAAGGGTCTGCCCGAAATGCTTTGCGTGTTAGTGGCTTTGCAAGAATGTAAAAACACCAATCCTGTGTAATCTCTCAAACCCATTGTACCTTCTTGAATATAAATAATTAAATGGAAATACATGTAGATGTTTAAATTTGGTTAGAGTGCAAAAATGAGATTATCATAAACAATTAACCTGCTATTTACTAAGTGAATAAATGTTTAAGTTATTATAGTGTGTTGAGATATTGGCAATACAATTAAGGTTTTGATAAGGTATTGTAAACAAACTTTATTGTAAAACATTATAAAAATATTTACCAGAGCCAATATCTCTAGTGGGTTCAACAAGGACAGGAAGCCAGTGGCTTGTCAGTTCCCTCCCCCTTCGATTTGTCCCTATGATTAAGAGAACGTGCTTCGTAAAGTGCCATTATTTTATCATTGTGTTTATATTTTTAATTCAGAAAGTGGGATGAAGAATTGGAGCGAAGCAGAGCTAAAGGGAAGAAAGCCAGCTACGTCAGGGCACTAGTTGGGTGCTTCGGGTGGGAGTACGCTCGCGTTGGTATTTATGCTGCCTTTGAGGAATGTGTTCTCAGGTACTGTATGCTCTCTTTGCTATAAAGGTGTTGATGAACAATTGCTAGTGAATTTGGCTCTATTCTGTTAAGTCTTTTGTACTTGAAACTCGACCTAGTAGTATAATTCAGATCTGGCCAGCCTTTTGAGGAATATATGACTGTGGTAAGTATGGGATATGATTTAGTAATGCATGTGAATAAAGGACTGTTCTAATAAGTGTTCGTGCCAGTTGGGAATCCTTTATTTTGGCAATAACCCTGAACAGTATTTAAATAGGCTCCAGTTCTTACATGCTATAATTTCTTGGCCATAATATAGTAGATTACATCCAGAATGTAAAGCTAATTTTGCTAATAAACAAGGCTAGGGAAATTTGTACTTTATTATTTCAGTGATTTTTTTTTTTCATGTTTGCTGGTATACTTTAGATATAATCTTTTGTTATGCAGTTTTGTCTGGCTATGGTTATAGAATATTTAAAGTGTCAAAATTTGATATTTGTAGCAATATATGCCAAACCTATTTTTCATGGCACAATTAGCAAGAAACTAGCAATTGCTTGTTACATGAATTTTTGTCTAGTGTACTAAAATATTGTACTGAGATGTACTTTTATAAGTCTGCTGTGGGATTGCAGTAGTACCTGCAGGGTACTGTTCTACTTGGTGAGCTACATCCAGTTTTCTCTAATGGGCTACAGGCGTTTGAGAAAACTAGTGAACTTGTATACTGTACATTAATTTGTGAAGAATGCTCTGTGCCGGTCTTGACTTGTTGGTTATTCACTAGTGAATTACACTTGCATTGCTGTATTGTACTAGACAGTGGCTGAAGATGTAACGAAACCACACGCCAGAAGATGAAGAACGACGATGTTTTGGTTCATACTGGAACATGACCATTATAAAGTAGTTTGTTCCAGAACGGACTGAAACATCGTCACTCTTAATCTTCTGGCGTGTGGTTTGGTTATCACTTCTAGGTGCATGTCCACACACATTTACAATGATTGATATGTTATTTTGATGGCAAAATGGATATACAGTATAGTACAGTAGGTTTTATTGTTTTTTGCATGGAACTTGATTTTAAATTGGGTATTAGGGGCCCAGTTCTGTAGCCCGTTATGTGCCTCTGTAATCATCCACCTTACCACCCACAGAATGGGTATGTGGTGCATAATGGCTACAGTACAGTATACTGTATTTAAATTTGGCTCTAATGATTAAAGCAAAAATTAATATTACAATTAAAATGTGACTGAGCTTTGTTATGGGTATAATTCTGTTCACACTTTGAATACCATTTAATTAACCATTTTAATTTTTTCTTAGTAACATCTTAAAAAATGGAGAAATAACATTGTGGTATTACACCACTCTCACTAGGAAGAATATCATGCTCCTTAAAGTTTGAGTTTTAAGCTTGCACTTGATAATGTAAGAAGTTGCCAAAATTAAATGGATTTCCCAATATCGGCATAAAGACACGTTGGCCGATGTGTATAATGAGAAGTTAACGGCACTCCAGTGCCTTGTTTTGCTGTGTAAGTATTACTGTTCATCGCATTAGATGAGGCAGAGTAAAGCTCCCCTTTTAGGAAATATGCAGAATAATTATTTTCTTGTATTGCTTCCTAAGCAATGTTTGTGAACCTGTAATGTTTTTAGTTTCTTGTATACTACTTCTCCCCCCCTCCCCCCTCCCTTCCTGGTGTCTCCCTGTAATATATTTGCTTGTCATTTCTGCCCTGCCTTCCCCCTTCCCCCCCCCCCTCCTCATCCTCCTCCCCCTCCTCATCCTCCTCCCCCTCCTCATCCTCCCCCCCCTCTTCATCCTCCCCCCCCTCTTCATCCTCCTCCCCCTCCTCATCCTCCTCCCCCTCCTCATCCTCCCCCCCCCCTCCTCATCCTCCTCCCCCTCCTCATCCTCCTCCCCCTCCTCATCCTCCTCCCCCCCCTCCTCATCCTCCTCCCCCCCTCCTCATCCTCCCCCCCCTCCTCATCCTCCTCCCCCTCCTCCTCATCCTCCTCCCCCTCCTCATCCTCCCCCCCCTCCTCATCCTCCTCCCCCCCCCCTCTCCAAATATTTTGCTTATTCATCATGTCAATTTAATTTTCTCTTCTTGCTTTTCTGATTCACCACTTCTATCTTTAACTCTTGCTCTCCTTTGAATAAATTTATCAGAATATTATTTTAACTTTTTCTGAATTTTCCTCTCGCTTGTTTACTTGTTAAATTTCATTTTTCCATTATATTCACTTCAATGTTTGCTTTTCCACTCATGTATTTTAATTTTTTCAGTTTTCAAATTTCCTACTGTCCTTATTAACTCGTTAAAATGAATTTTGTATCTATCATAACTTCTCTGATTAAATTATAAACCTATTATTTATAGTCCTCTTTTGAAATAATGACTAACTCCATATATTATGTACAGTATAGTAATACCAGTGAAGTATTACAATGTAAACTTGGCACGGTAAATACTTTACGTACAGTGTAATTATGACGACAGTGTAATTATGATGTTATTTATTGCTGTAATTTCGATTACGGTACTGGTATTGACGAGTCTCTTTTCTCTCTCCTTCTATTAGCCTTAAGGTGTGCAAGAAATACAAAGTTTAATTAAGGATTTTGAAGAATACAAACTCTAAAAATAAATTTTACCATGTACAATAATATCAAATATACTCCTTTATAAATGTCAGTGTTTCAAAAGATGTTATTTCCCTCTCACTACTTGCTCCTTCTCCTATCAGTTGCGCTCTCCATTATCCGACACCTCCCTTACTTGTGCACCTGCACCTCATCTTATAGCTTCCTGGTTTTTCTGTACAGCCCTTCCTTCTCCCACCCTCCCTCCCTCCCTCCCATCTTATCCTCTTTCCCACCCCTTCTCCTCCCACTCCCTCCCTTGTGTAAGAACAGCACACTATTCCAGGGTAGCCCAGCCCCTCTTGCTTGGTGGTTTGATCCGCTATTATGACAACCGCTCTGTCATGAGCCTCACCTCAGGGGTGGTGTACGCTGCAGGCATAGTTATTATCGCTGTGCTCCATATATTTGCCTACCATCCATTCAACTTCAAATGCCGCCGTATCAGCCTGCATGCGAAGACCGCATCGTGTACGCTCATTTTCAGAAAGGTAGGTCTTTTTATGTACAGCTAATGTAATGAAACAAATGCGACTATTGAAGCACACGAGAATAAATTATTTGTTGCAGTAGTAGAGTTGTTTACAACTACAATATTTTTCTAAATGTATGTTATTGTATGAACATTAGTTCAGTTGCTTGTAGTGTTTCTTTAGATAAATGCTTAAAATGCATCATTGTAGCTTGTAGTCAAGGCTGTCTCCAGTGTGGTCAAGGTGGGTTTCACTTGCATGCTGATGGTAAAGACACCAATAAAATCTCACAGGATGACCTTTTAAAACGGTATTTTTAACATAATTTTCATATTGACTAATTTGCTTTTGTCTTTATTTTCAAGGGTCAAGATGACAAATGGTTTTTATTTACGGAATTTTTGATACCATATATACAGTGTGTGTTATTTGCCTCCCATATACTCGTACTCCTTAGTATGTGACATTTTTATATTAGTCGTTCAATTTAACCTTTTAGAAAGTGGAATTGTTCCAGGCAGATGACTGACTGGTTTGGTGTTTGTATTAAGGCCCGTCATCCTCTGGAAAAGTTTACTGACGAACCAGTAGGTTTACTTTAGTCCTGGACTAAAGTAAACTTTATCCAAAAAATAGCATACACTTCTCTCTTTGAATAATATACAGTATATATCTTAGTCGGGCGACGCCCATGTGTGCAATTCTAAAAATATTTAAAATTATGAAATGTGTAGAAAAAATCATTTAAAAAAATTCCTTTTAATATGCCGTTTCATAATATTGATTTTTGCCATTTGAATTTGTTTTTTAAATAAATGCTACCCCATAATTTTCATAATGGATTAAAAAAAAAATAGTAAAATTCTCACTAATGTAATAAAAAAATTGAGCCATGATTCCCTTTGTTCAAAAATTCTTGAGTCTTCTGCATAATAACCTGCCCGAAACGCTGTGCGTACTAGTGGCTTTACAATAATGTAAACACATTATGCTATGTACTCTCATAACCCCATTGTAACTTGTGTATATATATATACTGTACTGTATATATAAATAAATAAAAATGATTTACCTTATTAGGTAATAGCAACCAGAGAAACGTCAAATAATGATTATAGATATTTTTTTTTTTAAAAACCTAATTCTCAAGCGTTTCTCTGACACATGTCAATGTGAGCAGTATTGACTTCTGTACACCTGTTATACAGGATGTCATTCGACGTAAGCAATTGTTTAATGATCAAGAAATTGGGTAGTAATTTACGTTATTGTGCTGTGTTCTTAAATTCAGAACCCTCTTAGTTTCTCATTAATCATGAGGAATGATAGTGTGCATGACCAGGGAATTATACATCATGTCTAGGGAATCAGTATTGTTAATAAAATAAAATACAAATTGCTTGCTTTTTGAGGTTTATATGGTGGTGTTTTCTGATGCCGTATTTTCCTGCGCCACTTTACTTCGGCATTTTATTCAACGAGAGTTTTGACAATGTGCAACATTCCACACCGAGTATGAATTCGTTGCATTGTTGCAAATGCAAATTATAATAACTTGAAAAATGTCAACTTATGTCATTTCTGGTTCGGTTTTCATTCTCCCTCATTAAAGTAGACATTGTGTCAATTTACTTAAAATAATGAATATGAACCATGGCTAGAAAAAAATTGTATGTAAAAGATTCAAATTTAATTTATTAGGAAATTTTTGTAATCGTATTGTGAAGATCCAGGCTTGATCATTAAAGGTGAGCATTTCTTGGTTTGATGGGTTGACATCTGGATATCTTGCTGCTGAATATGATGCACATGTAATAACTTTTCAGTGGCTAAGTGGCTTGCAGAATTAGAATCATTGTGCACATAAATACCAGTGTTAAAATACTGTCTGGTATTGTATATTTAAAGATTTAGTGTTTTACAAGGACTGTATGGCCTTTAATGATGGACCTGAATGGTGTTGCTCCTTTAAGACAAGACATGCTTGCATCATTCAGTACATATAGTTTTTCTTACTTTTTTCTGAACTAAAATAAAAAACTTAATATTATCTTAAATATTAAAGAAGTGGGTTATTTCTTGAATAGTACATTCTTTATTAACCAGCGGTTATGGTCCCATGCATAGTTTTCTTTCAAAAACTGGTAAAAATCTGCTCGCAAAATTTACTCCTTATAAACCAGGATACTTTGCTTTTCAGGATTGGTCAGCCGCTTTGCCTGGGTGGTCTGATCCGTTATTTCGGCGGGGAGGAAGGGTACACAGCACTGGATGGTTGGCTTTTCTCAACGGGCGTGGTGATGGGATCGGTGCTTTATATATTTTCACACCACCCTTTCTTCTTTGGCATACAACACAGTGGCATGCAGATACGGGTAGCAAGCTGTGCCATGATATACAGAAAGGTATTGGTGTAGGTGCTGTCCCCTCTTGCATCTTCTTGCATGCTTTCCTTTAATGCTTATCAACCTAACAAAAAAATGAGAGGTGAAGGTAGAAACGTTTTGAGTTTGCTTATTTTCATGGGGCTTACTGGTAGGCTTGTGTGAAGAACTGCTTGTGCAAACCCACCCACCTCCTAATCAGTGTGTTGTCTTTTAATAACAATTTATGCCCTTTAAAGATTTCTGCACTGTTTTGTATCACAATACAGGTATAATAAACTTTTAAAACTAACACTTTGACAGATGGTTTGCAATTTGGTTAAGTAACATCACTTGCAATGTTCAGGGTTATGTTATTTTATATATACCCTTTCCATTTGGGCTCGGCACGTGATGTACCGAGCTGCTCCTTGGCAGATATATACAGAATACCAAGATTGTACTTGCATTAATAATATGGTATTTACCATATTATAAATGTCAAATTCCTGTAAATATCTTGTGTAATTTAAATCACTAGTAAATCATACACAACTTAAAAATGTGTGGTTTTATCTTGATTGAAATTTAAAATTTGAAAGCTTATTTCTGAAACATTCATGAAAGATCTTTGCTCACATACCTTTAATGCATGTTATGATAAGATACCACTTTCTCCCTTCCTTTGTCACTATCTACGTTTATATTTGTCTAAACTGTACTAAACTGCTGTACAATTTCTTGTTAAAGATTCACTGCATGTTTGTGAAACTTCTTAAAACTAAAAGTGGTAATTTACATTACATGTTCGTATATTCAGGTAAATGTTAAACATATTTACACGAATGTGAAAGTCTTTTGGTAGATATAAATAGAAGCTTGTTTACATTACATGTTCGTATATTCAGGTAAATGTTAAACATATTTACACGAATGTGAAAGTCTTTTGGTAGATATAAATAGAAGCTTGTTTGTATATTTAATGTTATTTAATTCAATTCCCATAGGCCTTCTGCAGTTTCTTCAATTTTTAAGTTCTTTATTATGTTGGGGACTTTCTCAGTTGGGAAGAAAGTCTGACCTTTACTTCCTGGTCACACTAGCAACTAGTTTAATACATTGGAGGGCTGTTAAAATTTCACTGACCTGTCACATCAGTGCTGGCTACCTCAGTGTTACCTTTGTTCTAAGTCTTCATAGCACACCAAGACAACAAGAGGGAGGTAGAAAGATGCGATCCTCGGTGTGTTGAGCCTCTCGAGTTTGTCAGCGATGTAGTACCTCTAAAGATTGAGTTTCTAGTGTAGTAGTGTGCTTGTATACAGTACTGCGAGTTCCTGTGTGTAAATGGCTGTTGGAGAGAGAGTTGTCTGCATGTGTAGTATGACACGAAGGATAGGTGGATTGTTTCACCTTGGACTACCAAAAGTAATAGTGTGGTGCAACTAGATGGAAAATTAATAAATGCATGCACCCTAGAAAATTTTGTTTTATCCTTGTGCCTTAATTTTCTAAGCAGCATCCATATATTTGCACTCAATTTAGTAATGGTTGTGTGCTTAACATGCATGAAGTGTCAAAAAGCTTATAAAAATCAGATTGAATAAGAACACAAAATTCTAAGATACAGAAATGAAAACACCAAATTAGGAGTCACAATAACGTGGCTAAAGTATGTTGACCAGACCACACACTAGGTGAAGGGACGACGACGACTTGGTCCGTCCTGGACCATTCTCAAGTCGATTGTGTCACCTTCTAGTGTGTGGTCTGGTCAACACCAAATTAGGAATATCAGTTACCCCCATTTTCTCTTTAGAGTTGGGAACATTCACTCTAGAAAATGTGGAAATCACAAGGGAAAAGGAAACAGATTACAAAATTTATTAATCTATTTAATGATACATGCCACACACATTGTGGAGAACCAACACCACATCTCCAGATTTCTACAAATCCCCCATAATAAACATCCCATTGCTACACAAGACTTGGTGCAATACTGCTAAGCTCTCGTATTGTGCTCTACAACCTAGAACATTGATGCTCTCTTCCCAAGTGGTTCGCTAGCTTACCGTGTCTACACTCGTCTTCACCTTTGCATGCTATAGCTATGTAGGCTTGGTACTTTCATTTGATCTTTGTTTTGCATTATCTTCAGCTCCTCCTTGCCTTCATATTCACATTAAATGGATGGATACCATTATCCATTCATGCAATATGACCAAATGATTTAATACTATCAATCATGCAGTCTACCAAATTTTTCATTCCACAATTTTCCATAACCTCCATTTTTTTGTCTCTAGTTATGTACTATATTTCTGTATCTTAACCTTCCCCCCCATCCCCCTTTCTTCCACACACACACATTGCACATGCTTTTTGAATTGTCCATTTCTACTGCTCCAGTTCTTGTTTTCTGCATTCTACACCATGATCTCTCATTTGTATGTGGGAGTAAGTACTACTATGCATCACACTATCATATATGCAGCTAAAGCTGCATCTTCTGAAAATCTTATTTTATCAGGGCTTTGGCCACTTTCCTTCCTTGACTCACTCACAACTTGTCTGAATGAATTCCTCTTGGGCAGTCGTACATCCTAGGTGATGTTTAAACTGATCAATCACTTCTGCCACATCTGCATTTACACATTTTTCATACCCCCACACTTTCCTTCTCCTTTTTCTACCCCATGAATTTGAGAGGATAAAGGTGGGTGTTGTGACTGTGTGGTTTGGTCCAGAGCAATTGGTGACTTGTCGGGTTGGTTACACCTGAGGCTACATAAAGGACACCACTTCCCAACTTTTGTATTTTGTATCTGATTTAAATCATTTCCCACATACTCTAAACACCAAGTTTTGTGTGTGTGTGTGTGTACCAGAGACAAATTTATATATGCTAATAAAATCTTGTATCAATCAGGCATTACGTTTAAGTAAAGCAGCTTTGGGCAAAACTACAGTTGGTCAGATGGTCAACTTGTTGTCAAATGATGTTAACAGATTTGATACCAGCGTCATCTTCATACACTACCTTTGGATAGGTCCCCTACAGGTAAGCGCCATCATGATTACATAAATTATTTGTGAACAGTTGATTAGTGATGCTAAGGCTATATTTTTAGTAAAAGACCATCCAAGTGACATAATTTGCAGAGGAAACATCATTTGTCATTATTTTTTTGCTGCTACAGCTTGTATTTGACCCCCATTTTGTTGTTGCAGACGATGATAGTGTTGGGTATCCTTTGGAAGGAGCTTGGACCATCGTGCTTGGCGGGGATCATGCTCCTCATTCTCTTCGTGCCCCTCCAGAGTAAGCCAAGATTATATATGTAAATGTTAACTAGTTATGTCTTCCTTATCAGCATAATGTGTGTAATGCTGGGCTTGAAAAATATGAAGAATTCTATTAACGGCTAAACCCATACATTAGAGATGTGAAAAGGTGATTACATTCTGGTCCATCTTTTACTGTTGTAATGTCCAAACTGGTAAAAAAGAATGTAGATACTGTAGTGATAAACTGGAAAAGGAAGGGTGGATAATAAAAAAATGGGCATGTTAGTTTTGAGATCTTCAACTGTAACCACAGATGAATTGTGTGCCGTAAATTACCAAACATGATTTTTTCAAGGCAATTTAAACATTTTTTTATATACACTGCTTGTCCACCTGGCAGTTACCTGGTATTGATGGCAAGCATCATAAAATGCATAAAGATTCCAGTATTACTATTAATGTTCAAATTGGCAGATGGATTGATTGTCACCCATAAAAGTATTACTGTGTAAGAAAGCTTTGGTATCACAACCCCCCCCCCCCATAGGTTGTTCTTTCGTTAATCTGGGGATCAGTGAAGGGCAACCAGGTGATCTGTCTTCGCTACCTCATGCATGTCTTTCATTGAATACCTTTCCCATGTTTTCACTAACTTCACTTGTCCCCCTTTTGCAACTTTCATATTTGTTTACTTTCTGCTGTGCCCCTTGTACTTATTAATTACAATGCTCCATCTTTTTAAACAAGCATGTATGATACTTTGTTTTCTAACCTGTGAAGATATTTTGAAATATGTGGAAAGGTATTGCACATGATGCCCCATACTAGATTATCCAGCTTGTAATCCAAAGTTTGTTAATGATGGCGTTCTTAATGTTGTCGATGATAAATGTTGCAGGTTGGATGGGCAAGGTGTTCTCCAAGCTTCGGTTGGCTACTTCACATCGCACAGATGAGCGCGTTCGTATAATGAATGAGGTTATTAATGCCATGAGGGTGATAAAGATGTACACGTGGGAGAAGCCTTTTACAACTATCTTGGAACAAGCAAGGAAGTAAGCAATACTGACTTCAGTTTTCCTGCTTTAATGGACTAATTGAGCAAAATTTATTCTAATGTTGGTATAGTTAACATGACGCTATTTTGTTTCTTAAAGATCTCTCCTGTTGAATATTTAGAGAAAGTATTACTGTACATTAACTAATTTTTGGATTTTGTTTACATTTGTATGGATAATATATTTCCAAAAGGTAATAAAGTATATGTATGAGTTTTAGAATGGGGAAATTAAAGAAAGTTTTTCAGATCTGAAATTGATGTGATCATGAAGACCAACTACTACCGGGCAGTGAACATGTCTCTCTTCTTCACTTCGTCTAAAGTGATTGTGTTTTTGGCTCTCCTCACATATGTCCTGACGGGCAATGTTCTCACAGCAGAGAAGGTAAGAGCCAAATTGTCATAATCTAAATTTACTGCACATTTTTGTTGACCAGACCACACACTAGAAATTGAAGGGACGACAACGTTTCGGTCCGTCCTGGACCATTCTCAAGTCGATTGTGATGGGGAGGTAGGGACAGGCATTAAATAGGCAAGAGAGAGCTGAGGAGGAAAGTCAGGTGTAGGGGATAGTAGTAATGAGAACTGCAGCAGGCCTATTGGCCTATACGAGGCAGCTCCTATTATAACCACCGAAGGAGATAGTAATAGGAAAAAGAAGAGGATAGCAAGGGAGCGTAGGAGAAGACAATGAACAGAAAAAGGGAGAAAAGAGAAAGAAAGGGAAAGAGGAAGAAAGAAGTAAATGGAAGGGGGAAAGCTTATGTTAAGTCACGTTTGTTAGAAAGATTAGAGCATTTGAGTATATAATGTGAAAGGGAAGAGTCCACAGCAACAAAGCCAGGACTCAAGTTCATGTTGGGTACATTGTTAATAAGAGCCGATTCTACAAGACGGCGTCTGTGTAGAGTAGAGGCAGGAAAGATTATTTTTTTACTGCACATTAACTCAACAAAATTGCTCATTAATGTTATGAATTTGATTTATATTAATTTTCCATTATAAGGAGGGCTGGGTACCTTGAATATAAATTATTGTAATTTATAGTAGCTTTACAAAATAAAAATGGTGCTTCTTTAAATAAGAGGAATTCAAATGAGTTATACAAAAATATTTTGAAATGAGGGTTTCAACCCAACCATCAAATGCACACATTAACATTGTACTGTATATTATATTTTGCCCATGTGAGTAATGTTCCATTATTTGTGGTTGGGGAGACGAATGGGAATAGTGAAACATGGCAAATGGTTTGGAGAATGGAAGTTTTTGTCGAGCTGGTAGGGACCCAGTTCCTAATAGTACATTCCGGCAAGGTTCATTGCAAGTTGTTTCTTGGTTGCAGGTATTTGTGACTAGTTCTCTCATCAACAATGTCCGACTTGTGATGACACTCTTCTTTCCCTTTGGAATTGCTATGGGCTCGGAGACTCTGATATCCTGCAGGAGGTTACAGGTAAATGTAATTTTTTTTTTCTATAGATTGCAGTGGATATTTAAATTAAATTTGTTTTTACTTGTATGCATGTATAGTGGTTCTCACTACCCATCCAATTTGGAATGAAGGTCATACCTACCTGAAAAAATCCACAAGGGCCATGACAAGGGTTTGAACCTACGTCCGAGAGGATCCCAGACGCTGCCTTAATTACTTGTTCATTTGATGCATCATGCTATTGTGATTTGTGTGTCATACCTACCTGTTTACCTGTTGTTGTTTCTGGTAATCTATGTTCCTGTAACCCAGTTTATTTTGCATGTGCCTTTGTGCCTTCAGGAAATTTTCATTAAACAAAATGTTTACTAAATACTGTACTGTAAATTAAAATGTTTTATAGGTGCACTTTACACTGCTAAATATTGTAGAACAGTGTATTAAATACTGTGTTGGTATAAAGGTGTTTTCACACGTGATGTTAATTGAGGGAGGAGATTGAAGTTGAAACTTTTCAGTGGCCACTGTAATGAATATTGGTAAGTTTTACAAAACTGAAATAGAAATAGACTATATACTGTATTAGTCACCTTGGGGATTCTGATATTGTATGTACAGTATTAATATTTTAGAATTTATAAATTGCTAGAAATGGCTATATCTAATAAATTCTACTGTTCCACAACCTAGGAGTTCCTTGAGATGGAAGAAAGAGAAGATAAAAGTTGTGTGCAGAAAAGTAATCTCAGACCAAAACAGAAGGTAATGTAAAAATGTTGTTACTTGGGTTATATTGGGCTGAACGAGAGCAATAGAATTGCTTGATTTCAACCCAATATAACCCAGCCTTGTCTATGTACTATGTCATACTAGTGCAGATGAAATTTAAAGCAAGATGGCAGAGTTACAAAAATGTACATTTAAAGAAATGACAATAGCACAAGGCTAACAAATGTGATATGGATCGTGAGCTTCCCAAGTGGGTTCCAGATGATGGGAATGAGGGAAGGGCCATAAGGAAAAAGTTGTTGTTAATTACCATATATTTTTGAGGAAATATTAGATCTACACAACTACAAAAATAGGAATGGCAACAGTAGAGAACTAGACTATAGTGGTAGTGGTCATAAATATATAAAAATAAAATAAAATAAAATGGTTATTCAGGTAAGGTACATACATACATACAAGAGATTTTACATAAATTGCTCGATTTATAGATGGAGCTAGTACATAAAAGGCCTAAAGCCACTATTACACAAAGCGTAATAGTGGCTTTAGCCTCTGCAAATGCAAAAAGGCCCAAGGGAAGACTACACTAAAAGCTGTAAACATTGTGTGTTGTGGATAAGGTGACAACTGTACAAAAGGAATTTAGAGCCAAGCTTTTAATATTTTGAGCTTCTTATCAGATATGTTGGTTTAAAAAGGTCCCCCATGGTGGGAAAGAAATGTGAAGAGGAAAGCTTGTACACACAGCAAACCAACACTTCTTGAAGCAACACGGTCACTGAACCAACAATGAGAAGACCCACTATCAATGCTGGATCTATTTTTCACTTAAAAAAAATAGTGGATGCAGAAAAATTAGAATGAGGTACCACAGGGAGCCAGCGGCCACTGTGTTAGGATTTGAATATACATTTTTGAGCTGGAGGGGGCCAGACCAAGGAACAGGTGAAGAAAGGGCGAGTAAAAGTGTCAAGACTACCTACAGGAAGACCCACGGGAGAACAATCTGGATGGGAATATTTCAAATGACAGCATCTTTAAATTGAAAGAAAATAAGATAAAAGGATACTGATGTAAGTTGGGAATGCCAACTAGTCAAATTTGTGCTCTGGTTTGTTGCATGGTCAGTAGTTGGAATGTACAGTAGTAGACATGGCAGCCACCTCCATTCATAACTTGGAGCATGACACACAACTTGTCGTGAAATTTAAAAATTCACTAGGCACAAACGTGCCAAATTGTGCAACTGTAGAACCAAAAGGTAACTGTACAACTGATGTGCAAACCTTCTCGTCAGTACAGTATTTGCTCGAGGTACAGTTTTGTGTGGATGAAGACTTTGCTCGATGAAGGTATTTACGTGTTCTCGGTGTAAAGGCATAGAATTTAGATCGCACTAGCTCTTGTAAGACTAGTAGTTTAGCAAGATGGCAAGGCAAAGTCAATACATTTATAACTTTGAATTTTAAATAACTTAAATTTTTGTGCTTTACCATAATTAATAATTTATGCTGTATTATGCATTATAAACTTTAACACAATTTTATTTATTTTATTTCATGACAGGATTGTGGATTAACGGTGACAAGTTTGAAAGCCAAATGGAGTGAAGCAACAGAAGAGGATACCTTGAGTAATGTGTCGTGTTCGGTCAAATCTGGGGAGCTGCTTGCTATCATTGGACCAGTTGGAGCTGGAAAGGTGACTCGTCTGCACAACATTTAGAATACTCTTCCAAGTTGTAGGAAAAATTTAATAAAAGTTTGCATGATGCGCACATGCTGGAGTACATTGGCTGCTATATGCTTATACATGTCTTTATTTTCAGGGATCACTTCTTCAAGCAATTCTTGGAGAGTTGCCTATTAAAGCTGGGTCAATTTCCATCCGAGGAAGAGTGGCATATGCATCTCAAGAGCCGTGGGTGTTTTCGGGAACTGTGCGGCAAAATATTCTATTTGGCCAACCATATGATGTAAAAAGATACAATGAAGTAATTAAAGGTTAGTCTTGGCAGACTAAATTGCTTTAAGAACTCGTAAATAAGAATTTATTGCTAATATGAAATGTCTACCTGTGCAGCAGTCGCCTATTGGGTGTACTCTGGAGCGGCCATGGTGGGGGATAGAAAGCTGGTAGCTTCTTTTAGGTGATCTTTCACATACACTTTCTCACTCTTTACTTAGTGTTATTGTGGTGGGCTTCATACTATGCCTAGTCAGACGTATGTATTTTGATGCAGCCATCTTTAAATTCCCAGTGAGGTAGATCTGGGCAAGGGGTACAGAGGGGTGGGTGGGAAAGGAGAGGGGGCTGGCTTTTGTGTGTGTGGGGGGCGCCGGGGGAAGGGTTGTTGGAGGGTGGGTGGAGGAGGAAGGGAATTGGGAGAAAGTGCCAAGCCATTATGACTATATAGTACTTGGAAGAGTTGGATAAGGATTCGAGATGGGACAGATGGGGAGGAAGGGGGTGGAAGAGAAAAAGTGTTCAACCACTTTGACGGAATTGAACGCCAACCTGCATGAAGTGAGAACATCCCTCTTACCATCCAGCCCAAGTGGTTGGGCAGGGGAAGAAGGTATTTTAGATATAAATGAATACACCCATTCTCCTTCATTGTAACTCATGACTGCTTGTCTATCATCCAGTTTTCCTTATTTTTCCTAATTGAATCTGTGCATCATTCGTCTTTTGCTCAGCCTCCAATATACTTTGATGTAGCTAATTTTTATTCCTTCCCCCATTCCCACCTCTCCAATCCTCTTGCCTCACATTCTTTGTCCTCTTCGCCTACACAATTTTGCTTGTCTGGATTCCATATTTTATTAGTCTAGCAGTCTACGTTTTTTCCCCAGCTTCTGTTTTTGGCGCTGTTTATTTCCATTATTCCTCTTTCAACCAAGGTATCAGTGACCATATGTGATTGTTGAAGCTCATGCTTAAGTAGCTGGAATATTCGGAAAGGGAGATTGTGTTTAGGAAAATATGCCTAGATAGGAGTTTTCCCATTATAATGCTGTATCTTGGACACTAGATATAACACGAGTAAGCAAAGGTCTAAATTAAGTTTAAATTTGTTATATAATTGCAGTATGTGCATTAGAAGAGGACCTGGAACTGTTGCCTCATGGAGACATGACAGTAGTGGGGGAACGAGGAGCGTCTCTAAGTGGTGGGCAGAAAGCAAGGGTCAATCTCGCAAGGTGCGTCTCAAAATCGTCTCGATAATAAAAAAATTTTTAAGGGAATTAATTTATTTTTCCTGACCCATATCTTGGTTATTTGGCATTTAAAAATTATTAGTGACCGTCGACAATAATGAGGAAATGTTTGCTCGGGAGACCTGTCTCTCATGCAATAAGCCGAGAAACTAAATTGTCTGTGTGGCTACTGATTGTTATGCTTGAGGAGCTTATTTTTCCCATACTTGTTGTATCCTTACCTACAGGGCTGTTTATTATGATGCAGACATATACCTCCTGGATGACCCACTCAGTGCAGTGGACTCCCATGTTGGCCGCCACTTGTTTGACAAGTGTATCATGATGCACCTGAAGCACAAGGCCCGAGTGCTTGTGACGCATCAGTTGCAGTACCTCCAGCCAGCTTCACAGATTCTTGTTTTAAGAGGGGTAAGCCAACTAATTTGGTCAGCATTTGCACTCTGAACTGCAACAATTAGTTGTCTTTTATCTGCAAGAAAACATTGTCCTATAATTTTGAATTTGTATGACCAATTGTTTCTGGAATTACTGTAAGTACTGTACTGTATATTTACAGTTGATAAAGCCCATGTAGGTGGAGGAACAAGTGTAATAATGTTTATGATAATATTTAACCGTGAAAAGCATGCTACTAGATTGAAAACAGTAAAGACTGATGTGTGCATATATCTGTGCATCTACAGTACACTATTTACACAAGATTTCAACAAATGGTATCATTCCTAGGGTTGCACAGAAGCCATTGGAGGCTATCACCAGCTGCTCAATAGTGGCATAGACTTTGCCTCGCTATTGTCCGAAAGTCGAGAGGATGAGAGAACTGTAACACCATCACGAGAATCCAGCATAAGATGTTCAAAGAAAAATGGGGTCATCACAAATGGAGGTCTCGTTCAGGATGCAGATAAAAGTAAGTTATTTATTTTCGTTCGGGATGGAGATAAGTTATTTTCTCCATTAGGGTTTTAGTTTAGACTAAATTAAAAATGACCGACATGTATAGTAATTACAGGTACCAACTGATATTGTTAATAGGCATTTTCATAGGTTTTCTGCACAATAAGGAATTTAATTTTTTCTTATAAATTATTGTTAATTATTTATTGAAGGTGGCATTTAAAAAAAAATAAAAAATTTAAATTGTTCCAGTTGGGTCACCAATGTCATTGCAACAGAAGCGACGTCTTGATTCGGAGTCTAGTGTGACATCTTTCCATGATCATGTTGAAGTCGAGAATATCCTGACAATCTCTGGGGCAAATATTGCTGGATCATCTGTCTCTGTGAGTGACACTGGCCTGGCTATGTCTCATAATGCTAAAAAGGTGAGATTCTAATGAGGGATAGTATAATTAAAAATCATTATTTCTAAATTTTCAACCTTCATCGGGTGGAGAGGCACTAGACTAGTCATATTTATAGTGGAAGGTCATCAATATTGCAAAATTGCTCTTGCCCATCCATTATTATAAATATATAATGATTAAATAAATATAAATAGTGTGCATGATAAATTGTATTATGCACACTACACAACTTTACCTCTAAAATCCAGAGCTGTATTTTACCAAGGGATTGGGTCTCAATGATCTGAATTGCATGAAAATATATAATTTATTTATATGAAGTGGACTGTACTGAAGAGTTTCAACATGTAAATCATGCTTTCCTAGCATCACCGGAGTGAGAAGAGACTGAACAACACTGAAGCGGAGAAATCCCAACCACTGGTTCATTACCTGTTTATTTTTATGCTTATTTTAATGTGATGGTTTAGTTTTGTTTGCTTATTTTTTTGTTTCACTGTACTATACAGTACTCTACCTGAAATGCTTTATATATAATATTTAGAAAGCCATTTTTTGTGGGGATTGACAGATGTTAGTAAGTTGGATATATTTGTGGGTACTTGGCCCAGTACAGTGTAATCTCAAATATCAAAAATATCTGATTATGGACCACCTCTGAATTTCACAAATTGGCTATTTTTAAATAATTTTGCTTTGGGTTGTCAGAGATGAAAATTATAACGTGCAGATTGTGCATATTTATCACAATAAAGTAATATGTACATAAAATTTTGTAGTGAAAATTTATATATATTTTTGTAGGTTTATTGTAGAAGACTACACTCATCAGAGTAAAATGTCTGGTCTATATGTTGTTCGAGTCACTAAGCATTTTTCTCTGGCTGAGAGTGCTATTAACAACTCCTCAAATTGCCTCCTTGCTCTCAAATCATCACTTCGCAGTATTAAAATTTTTGTCCATTGAAATGCAGTAAAAAAGTTCTTATCTGGTGTAGCTAAACTGCTTCTGCCAGCACAAGTCTCTTTTTCACAAAACTAAAATTTGAGAAGTTAGTTACTTCTATACTGTATACAATGAAAACTGTCATTTCCTTTTAACGAGATTGACTGCACTAGCACAGTAAACTGCACAGGACCAGTACAGGTTCACACAGTGACACCACTACACTGGCTTCACAAGTCACATTCTAACAAGTTTTTAATATTTTTTTTTAATTTTTGCCAAATTTTTCTGCTGACAAAATTCCTGTAGATTTGTATGGTTTTCGTTACTGTGTACAGAGTTGTGGATTTTTTAGGTTACACTGTATAAAGTTATTCATTGTTTGGCATAAATGTATTGATTACTTTTCTAGTTTTTCAGTGTTTTTATTCAGTTTATTTCTACACTATTTGCATTTCACTATATTACTGCTAATTTTTGTCATGGCATATCATCCTCCGTTGTGTTTGCAAGCATTTTCTAGTTGACTAAGTATTTATATATATATAAATATCCCATATATATATATATATATAATAAAGAATAAAGGAAACTGCAGAATGTCTATTGCCTATTACTAGGCCGAACATGTTTATACTGTACCGAGAAAGTCATGTCCGACAATCTTAATAGTTAAGACACTCGCAAAGATGTGGCAGGAAAAGGAAAGGTGGGTCGACTGTGTGTTCCTTTAAGGTCAACAAGCATAGTCAACTATGACACAAAGGATCGGTCAGAGATGTCAGGCTGGAGGGATGTATCAGGTGGGGTCCCTCAATGTTCAGTCATGTGTTCTAACCTGAGGAAATGTGTCCAGAATTGTCAATGTTTGCAGACAATGCAAAGCTAATTAGGAAAGGGTTAATAATGGACTGTAGTATTGCAGCACGATCTTGACGAACACCCCAAGTTGACAGACCAATAGCTGTAGAGTTGCCCAATAAGTGGGTAATAAAGATGAGTAGAGGCAATTATCAGAAGAAAGCCATTACTGGAATTAGGAAGAGGGAAAAAAGACTTGGTGCTTGACTGTTTACTTATAGGCCAGAAGTGAATATAAACAGTACACGACACACACAATTTAGTGTGTGTGTGGTGTGTGTGTGGGGGGGGTGCTAGTAGTGGTTGGTGCGGTTTATTACATTTACGCAAAAGTTTGCATTGTGGGATTGGTGCCCGTTTTCTTGTCCAGCATTACATAAATTAACTCTATGCTTACAAACAGAAATATTTATAAGGTTTGTAACTTAATCTTTAGCAAAATCTTCAGAAATAAAAGTACAGTACTTTATTTGATCATAGGCACAAAATTAATCTGATAGCATGTCTCACAAGAGTTCTTGTAAAATGTTAAATTTTTAAAGTAACAATGTGTTCAGAGCTGTTGATTGTAAGAGTGTAATACGTCACGATGTATGGGTAGAATGTCTTTTTATCTAAATGTTCGTAAAGGAATGGTCTAAACTGTAGTACAAAGAGAAAGTGGACAATTAGTGTTGTGTGAAGAGCATCGTCTTGCCATTAATAATAGTTAATGAAATGTAAATGAATACCCATTAACTCGTCAGAATGCTAAAGTACTAGTTTATATAATGTTTGCACATACCATTCGATTCTCTACCGCATTTAAGCTATTTACAACTGAATTTAGGAGAAAATGCTATAGCACATCTCTTCTGCAGTTTCCTTTGTTTTCCCCTAGACTTCCTGTAGCCTCAGTACCGTACTAGTCTTTGTCTGGTGTAAGTTACAATTTTTTATTTTGACCACAAAAGCTTCACCACAGCTCGTAATAGATGCATATCATTTATAGCATAATGTATAATAAACATCTTTGTTCTACAGTAATTTTGGCATTGTGTTTTATCTATCTAAAGTTAGAGTACATGTAATCAATTTAAGCAATTATTTTAGAATTACCAAGATTGGTTAAGAAGCATTTTGTAAAAGATTGTTATATAAATTGATCTATTTGATTTTAAAATGTATTCCTTGTTGCATCTGTCAGTATTTAAGCTTCAATAAAATTCTACTTCTCCAGCTGAACGACACCGATGATGGTGAAAAAGATGAACCAGAACAAGTGACAAACGCAGAATCGAGGTCACAAGGTTCCGTTAAGGGTGCTATTTACCTTGACTATTTTCTTGCTGGTGGTGGCTGGATTCTATTGATTATTCTCTCCATCTCCAATGTCCTAACCCAAGTGCTCTTTTCCGGAACCGATTATTGGTTGTCATACTGGTAAGTTCGTCGTAATTATTGCTTATCGTATGGGGCGAGTTTGTTCATTTAATAATTATAATGATGGCTCATGTTGTGAGCACAGTATTTATATTCCAAATTAAGTTATGCCTGTACCATGATGTTGCAACATCTTTAATAAATAAAAGCTTTTGGGTGCAACAAGACAAGATAGAAATGCAATATGACCATAGCTCTAATCAATGGACTAATACAGTACTTGATTTACCCGAGGCTACTAATCCTAGTGGACTTGACTAGGACAGGAAGCCAGTGGCTTGTCGAAGGTCCCATCCCCCACTTTTGTCTTTATCTTTTCTAGGTATATTATGAACCTTGACACAGTTTTGACAGTTATGGCTTCGGCGGGTAGGTGGTTCTATGGGTTAATAACCCTGTGAATGAAAAAGCATCTCCTGTTCTCAGACCTACATTGACTTTGTCCTTTCTGAATAATGGGTGGCAACCTGAGAAATAGAATTCCCCTTGTATTATGTCCTCTCTACTCCATGTTTCACTGATGCTGGTGATGTCGAGATTTTCAGCCTCGGCATATGCACAAGATTAAAGTCGATTTACTAGGCTTCTGGCATTTGTATAGAAAAAATTTAAACTGACATTATTCCTGGTTAGCTGAAAGATTGCTCCTGTATTTGGCACATTACTATTCTGTACATTTCCGCTTTTGTTCTAGACCCGTTTGTCATCCGAGATATACATTATAGATTTAGGATTTGACTTGGTAATGGTTTTAATTTCTCCCCTCCCCCCATCCCACACTCCTGACTGCAATTTGGATAACCAGTCCTCTCTTGATCCTTAGCTGTGCATTTTTTTGTATCGTTCTGTGTCACTACTTCAGTTCACTTATACATTAAGATACGTATAATAATAATAAGATAAGAATTGTTTATTGTAAGAATACTGTAATTGCAATAAACCTTGAAATTCTATTCACTTATTCAGGGCAAATGGTGAACAACTTCGTGCTCGTCTTGAACCTGATTTAAACGCCTCGGTGATTGTGAACGTATTTGGAAATGACACAAGCTTCTCAGTACAGTGACCCTGTACCAGACGGTTATTTGGATACAGCTACAAATGTTTATGTATATACCGGTAAGGAATTCCAAAGTTTAGTTATATTAAGGTTTGTTAAGGCTGCACAGTTTAAATGGTTGCCTTTCCCTATCATGTATTCTCAGTAGGGAGAGATACCTTGTGTAATACAGAATTAAAGCATATTTCCATGCAGTATGTTGAGTGTGTCATCATAGTGATTCAAGCTTATGCACTTGTGTATAATCAAAGAACTGAAGTTCTTATTGATACTGGGTTGTTTCCTGGGAACCATTTGTAGTACTTTTAGTATGAAAAAAATATGCTGCAGTTAAATCTGAAACTCTTGCATTTCACCCAAGTTTATCATGTACGTGATCAGTAACACTTTGTATTGGGCATTGTTATTGGTTATTACATCTATCCTTGCCAACATCCAATCCACCCTTCTTCCCACACTCCACATCAAATCTACCCACCTGCCCCCAATTTAGGTCTGCTGCCGTGTCATTTTTAGTTATGGTACATAACCCTTTTGTGATAGGTTCTACACCGCAAGATGCAATAACACTTTAAACGGCAAAATGCATCTGCATTCCCATGGTTGATCACCGTGATCTCTCTACACATGAGAATAACCTCAAGGTAATGTATCTCCCTCCTTCCCCTTAAACTTGAACCATGTTGGACACCACCTCGCTCCTCATGCCCAGCATTGTAGTAATGGAAAGTACAAGAGTAATGAAGACAAATGTGGATGGAATAACAAATAATTTGGGAACTCCAGAAGTCGGTACATGATGTGCAGCTGTGCATAATAGGAATAACAGGAATTAAACTTGAAGGTGTCATTAGGGATGCAGTTGTGGGTTACAAAGTGATCAGGAAAGAGAAAACAAATTGGAGGGGAATAAATACTGATATTGAAAATGCATTGGAGATTTGAGGAAATGTGTGGCAGAGGACTAAAGATAGGAATGATAACAATAGAGGACAATAGTCATAATCACTCCCACAGCTAACAGAAGACGACCCAGTGAAGAGTTGATGAGAACAATGGCAGTAACGGTAGTCTGAGGGTCAGAGGGCAGAAATAGGATTGATGCAATGCACAGTACCCACCAATGCTAACCATTCACACCACCCTAACTGTTCATTCCAAATGTCTTCTCACACACACACACACACACACACACATAGTACTGTAGTATCCTTTTTGGTATCATTAGCGAGTTTCCTTAGTCTTCATAGAACAGCTCTTATCTTTTGGCATCATTCAGTACCAAATCTTTCACTTTATAATTTTTATTTATATTTTGTAGTTAAGGTGAGGATTTATGAAGCACAATGAATAATTCAGACTGTTTATGCTACAAAAGGCTGAGAAGGGGGGGTGGGAGGTGAGGACGTGGTGCATGTGAAAAATGTATAAGGTATGACTGAACAGGACTGAATTGAAGCCCCAATTTAGGAAGAAATGAATGAAGACCCTGGCTTGTGACAGCTGGTGTGGCATACCATAGGAATTGAGACCTAATCTGGGAAGGTTCAAAGATGGTTGTGGATACTTGACTACATACTGTGGAGTAGTGAAATCTTCCTGCAACAGTACACTTTTGAAGCACATTGTATAATTGATTCAGAATGTTGTAGTAATGTGAATGGCTAACTGTCTTGGAACATTTTTCTTTTTCATACAAAATGTATAATATAACTTGTCTTGTATAGTGCCTTAATTTCCTGGTCTATAAAAGGGGGAACTAGCTTATATTTCTCTGAAAACGAATACCTATACAATTAAAACTGTGATATTGAGGCATACTTTTTCTTGCAGGTTTGACTGTTGGCCTGTTTTTGCTGTCATTGGGTCGAACAATACTCTTCTTCGTCATGTGCATGACTTCATCCAGAACACTACACAACCGCATGTTCGAGTCTATTATTCGTGTTCCCATCAAGTTTTTTGACACGCATCCGATTGGTATGTAGCCAGCACTTTGCATTTTACTGTATTGTACTATATTTTCCTTTCCTTTATTATGCACCCCATACCCATCTCGTGGGCAGTGTACTATACTTGATAAAAATTGCATTGTTGTAATTCTTGCATTATTTATTTTGTATCTGAACTTAAATGGGGGAATTGGGAGGAGGGGAGGAGGAAAGGGCTAGATAGGAGAGAGTGGGGGAGGGATAGATGAGAGTGGGGGAGGGATCAGCAGCAGCAGCTTAATGGTACAAAAAGATACTATCTTTCCTCTCCCTTTCCGTAGTAGGTGACCAATAACCATTGTGTTCTCGTTTTTTTTTTATCACTTCCTGTTTTCCTTTTGTCGTGCAGATTACTGTTCTTGTTCACTCGTTATTCAATTATTAAATTTTTGGTACATTATTTGCATGTGGTTAAAAGCTAATCATGATTAGACTGGTCTTTATGCGCAACCCGTCAGTTTCCCGACCGTCCAAGTGGTTGGGCACCATTCCCTCTCCCTGTCCCATTCCTAATCCGTATCCTGACCCCCCCCCCTTCCCAGTTCTATATACCTGTAGTCGTAATGGCTTGGCACTTTCTCCTGATAATTCCCTCCCTCCCTCCCTTACCAGGTCATTTTATTTTGTCTTGGGATTTTCATTCTTGTAACCCCCCCCCCCCCCCCCACTCACATCTCTGTAACATGCAGTGTATTGGTGAGCACATCATGGTATAAAAGTTTCCATAGCAACACTGATGTGGCAGCCAGGCATCGATTTGGTATGATAGTCTTGTCAGGAGGCTAGGAGAGTTTTCCCCACTATATTTGTTATATACCCTTGTCACAAATGGGAAGGATATAAAGTTTTGTGATCCACCAATCTAAGGACAAGACTGTAATTGTCCTTGCTGGCCAGATTCATCAGTGTTTAACCTGGCTGACTGAAAGATGCATCCCCCTCCCTCTCCACCCAAAGTTGCTACACCACATTACTCTCCCATCACACTAACGTGATGCATCAAATGAACAAATCCACAAGGGCCGTGACGAGGATTCGATACTCCCGGACGCAGGTTCGATTCCTCGTCACTGCCCTTGTAGATTTGTTCTTGCTCTCCCATGTTTTGAACTTCTTGAATTTAGTGTTCACATAAAATGTTTTAAGTAAAGATGCATTGCCTTCTGTTTTTTCCAATAAATTTATAGATATGTAGTACCAGTATAGGTGAGCTGTATTGACTAAACTTGTAATGGGTCTCTGGCATTTTAAATGTGCAAGTTCAACAGCATGACTGTACTATTGAATTATATAGTTTTAAGATAAGCTGCATTATTAAGAACCAAGTGCATAGTTGTGATTTTTAGATGTACATATTTTTTCTAAGTAGATTGTCTGGAGACTTAAATTGTCTAGTGTTTTTTGCATATTTTGGATTCCACACTTGTACTTGCACAAATTGTAATGAGCCAGTTATGTTTGTCAATGCTGTATATCTTCACACATTGAGCATGGCAGCTGATCAGGTGCATAGTACTGTAAATGAAAATATGTTTGGTGGCCTCAAGGTATATTTGTAACATAGTTGTACATTTCCAGTTAATGCGTTGGGACTTCATGTAACGGAATGATATTGACGAAAGTAATGTGTGCGCGCATTTGCTCTGTAAATTTTGAAATTCAATAATACTCTTTCATGGGAGTAGCGTGGGTGGTGACAGATGAACGAACCTGTTAGTATAATGTTCAATGGTTTCTGTCCTACCATGCATTTCATTGTTCCTAGTTGAAGACTAATTGTAGGAAATTGACGTGCATATTATCATGTCGGATTTGATTTAAACACGTTTTACTGTCTGTTGCAGTATTTGGTTTAATGTTACCAAGTCACTAATATTTTTCATTTCTCCATTTTGCCATTTTTGTATATATATATAGTACCTTAGCACAGTAGTACTGTTCGTCTTTGATACAAAGTTTTTTATATCCTTAATTATTACTTTCCTCCCTCCCCTCACATTTAATTATTCTTAGTTCACTTCTTCCTCTCCACTTACTCCTGTCTAATTTCCTAATGCCATTTCCCATTTTCTATTTCATAATTTTTGCTTTCCATCTGCCCCCCATGCACTGAAGATATAAATAATACATTGTACATTGCATATAGTGAGCTAGTTAATCCATAAGTTCCTAAAGTTTTGGATTCCTGCCACTTTGTGCTCAATTATTCAGCACAAAAACAATTGGTTCTTATTTAAAAACAATATGATTTTGAAATTGAATGAAAATCTTACTGGTATACTTTCAGAATAGCAGAATGGAGTGAATTTTTTTGCAAATTCATAGGAACCGATTCAAATAATAATTATTTAGGGAAGAGTACATACATAAAGATGATGCTTATGAATCGTCCACTGTTAATGTAATGTCAGTACCATGCCAGGACACAAAGGGTTGCTAAGGTAATTAATTTTTGGACATTCATAAGTTTCTCGATGTCTTTACAGGACAAATACTAAACAGGTTCTCGAAAGACATGGGTCAAATTGATGAAGTGCTGCCTGGAACCATATTTGATTTCTGCTCCGTAAGAAAAATATTCTTTTTATGCTTGAATTAGCTCGGTGAAGGTTGGGCTGGCCCTCCATGTATAGTACAGTAGTAATGCTTTGGTGATATGAGGGGATATAGACCTGAGAGTTTGTGATAGTGGTCATGTTTACATGGTCCCTTTTTTTTATATATATATAATACTCTTTTAAAAACTAATTCTTGGGTTAGTAGGTGCTTGTAGATATTAAGCTGCTGTACTGGGAAGTATGGTGGTGGCTGTTAACCGATAAAATCTATTAATGGGTTGTACTATACTAACATAACAATTATTGCTTTATTTTTATATATCATAAATACATTGCCCAATGGCAATATTTATGTCCACCAATTTTTTTTTATTGGGGGGTGTAAGGATTTTTTTTCTCGTCTAATTTTGCTGAGACTTCTACATCTTCGTGAATGCCTACCCGTCATAAAGTATGTGAAGTTGGAACGAAATTGGTCAACATTTAAATCGGCCGCAGGTGGCATAACTTGACTTAATTTTTTGGGTTGTGTTATTTACAGATTTCAAACTATTGTCTCTTTAGGTTGTTTTTGCTGAATGGGGACCAGATGTGGACTTTATCACTTATGTGATAAATCCTTATGTGAAGTATACTCATATCCCCTAACCCATTATTCTTATCCCTATATTTTGTTCTTTTGGGTTTTGTTTATTTCATTTCAAAACATATTGACCTACAACTTTCACATATTCCGAGTACAAATGCTAAGCCGTATTTATTAACACTTTGGGCAACAAAGGTGATCAAACCTTTTATGTGGTTATTGTAGTCAGATGCCTTTGGTTTGTTCAGTGACCTGTTGCAATGAGGATGTTCCGTCAGGTTTGCGTACTCGTTTCCTTTGTTCCACTTGTGTATCTGCATCCTCACCTGGGGCCAGATTCGCGAAGCAGTTGTGCAAACACTTGCGAATCTGTAAATCCTTTCTCAATCTTTCGTGGCTTTGTTTACAATTATAAAACAGTTAATGAGCTCCAAAGCACCAGCAGGCTATTTATAACAATAACAGTTGGTTAAGAAGTTTTCATGCTTATAAGATGTTTAAATGTAACCAAAGTCGTCAAAGATTGAGGAAAGATGTACACGTTCGTAAGTATTTGCGTAACTGCTTCATGAATGTGGCCCCTGCTGTTCCAGCCACCTCGCTCTACATCACTGTCACTTACGGCACTTTCAAGATCAAAAAATTCTTCAACTAAAGCCTGGAATTTTGTTGGTGTGAATTTTACTTTGCTGTACTTTTGGTGAACACTACCAAAAACCCTCATACGTGTTTTTCATTGTTTTCGTCCTGGAATGGCTGTCATTGATCACTATCCATTGAGTAAATGTAGTTTTTAGAAAATATAGCAGAGGAAAAATAGCTGGAACGGGGGCACATTTTGGACGCGAGGGGAAGCCGCAGCAGTCACGAGCATCAATACACTAACACTGGGCCTACCGCGTTGCAGGCGGTGCCTTGATGCCACATGGCCATCACAGAAAATGAAAAGACATTGGTGAACATTTTAAAACCCATCCCATAATGATCGGATCAATGGAATTTTAACTCGTTTTAATTTTGGATGCAACATGCGTTACCACCGGTCAAAAGTGTTAAAACTAAAGATATGACATCCATTCGAACTACTATATTCATTGTCAAGAAGTTTCTCAGATTGAGAAATTGTGCACCTGGCTCTTTTAATAATACTGCATTAACAAATTCTTTATTTCCAATATAAAAATATTATAAAAAAAATCTTACCCTTTACAATTTCAGATGTCAGATTAACCGCCATTATTGTATGAACCCTTGATGATTCTTTATTCTGTTTAGTTTCTGCTGTGGATATTTTGTTTCGGTACATAACTGTTCCATATATTCTTCCTTTGTTTTGAAGTGAATTTCCTGAAAATTATTGACATAAGTTCAGTTAACTAATGATAATAAAAAGTGCAAAGCACAGCATTTAATGAAATGTCTGAATGAGCCCAGGTGGTTCCCTGAAGCTTTGTTAATATGCCAAATTCCTAGGTGCCATCAGTTGCAGAGTTCTTTTTGGCTTACGGGAAACCATTAGCCAGATCCTGACCCTCTCAGAGGAGGCAAAGTTCCAAGGGGCTCAGAGGCACATGGAACAGTGTCACTGTGATAAAATTTGTGAGTTTTGATTATTTCTGCCACCACCCAAGAAGCACCCAGAAAGTCAGCGAGACAAACCAGACCACTGCTGCGAGACAAGCGAGACCACCAACATACTCGATGTGGACCTATAACCAAATAAGGCAGACCCCCTCCTAGCACAAAAACAAAAGGAAAAAAACCCGCAAAAGTACGTCGCCAGAAGGAACAGCAACACAGCCTGCAGCATAGGTAAGCTAGCAATGCAGTACCTTGATATCCCAACTAGCTATGATACCACTACCTACCCAAGGCCAAACAAAGGCCACAAAACCCCTACTGGCCCCAAGGGTGAGGCAAATGCAGAGCAGCAAGAGCCCCTATGGAAGTGGTGTTCCAAAGGCTGCAGGGAAGGCAACCCTACAACCCAGGGATAGGGCTACCTTCTCTGAGCATCCTGTAAGTACCAAGTGCATGCAGTCCAGTACACTAAAGTACACCTGGTCAACGTGTCACAAAAACCGGGAAACACAACAGGTGTGCATAGGTCAGAGTTGACATCTGTCCCGTATCACATCAGCCTACGGACTGAGGGGTTGGCGTAGCCTGCACTAGGGTCCAGGGCTAACCCCTCCCGGGGAGTGGAGCGTTGCGTGGACAAATGGCGCGGATTATGACGTGTGCTTGTTAGTGGGTAGGTAGGGGTTAAGCTCTGTCTCTGTTCGGTCTTTGGTTGCAATTTTTTAAGAAGTGGGGCTTGTTTTGTTATGCCTACTTTTCTGGATGCCTAATCCCAGTCGATGGCAGATACAGAATGCCCCCCAACCATATGGGGGGTTTTCTAGAGCCATAGCATATCAGAGGTTAAAAAATTGACACGCACTTGAACAAGTGTATCGGTTTGCCTGTGCTAATTTATTGAAATCCCAACGTAAAATAAAACAAACTTTGACCAGAACACTAAAGAAAGAAATTTTAATGTAGGAGACTTCTTCCTAGGATATTTTCCTATCCTAAGCTCGCTCTACCTTCCAGAGTAAATTTTCAGGACCTTGCTGCATCAAAGAATGCAGGGAACAATAATACGTACCTCAGAAATTTAATGTACCCATTAATTTTTTTTTAGTAACAAACATTGGAAATTGCTTCTTGGGTATACATGTTTTACTGTGCTGTGTGGGAGCTGTAAAAAGTTTAATGAAGATTGACTAAAGCACTCCAACTAAATTTTTCCATCATTATTTTGGAGTATTGTTGCTGATAAGGTCCTGTCTTCTCAGGTCAGATCCTTAACAGATTCACAAAGGACCTCGGACAGATAGACGAAATGCTGCCTATTACAGTCTTTGATGTCGTCATTGTGAGTATTACAAAGATTGTGTGCTAGTCTTCCTCTC
This sequence comes from Procambarus clarkii, assembly GCF_040958095.1. NCBI lineage: Eukaryota > Metazoa > Arthropoda > Malacostraca > Decapoda > Cambaridae > Procambarus > Procambarus clarkii. Next base: position 18,343,048 of record NC_091220.1, read on the forward strand.
CATAAGATTGGACAAAATGCCCCACTTCTGAACATCTCCTGTGCCAGGTAAATACGATGGGCTCGCCATAGTGAGCTCACTGTGTTACTTGGAACTTTTTGTTCCAAGTAGCTGAATCTAAAACAACACACAAGCCCTGCTTCATCCTTGTGCAAGGTATGAGAAGTAGGAAAAAACATTTCTTGATTATATTATTAGAGAATCTGTAAAATTTATCTTGAAGTAAAGGGTAGTCTCTCCAATCACTTGTTAAAGACATGAGAGAAAGAGAGGCGAGTATTTCGTGTGCTGGAGCATTACTGCAGATAGTCAAATATGTAGGTAGTATATTAGTATATTGGGTACTTTAGATGGCAAGATACAGCCTAAGACAGCAGTTACATGCAAGAATGATGCTGCTGGTTGTATGGTCTGTGATGGCTTTTAAATTTTGTTTGTAGGAAAAAATGGACCCAATTTCCTTGTATGCTGCTTATGAAGTTTTATTCTTAATGTAAATATTTTATTAGTGAACATTTAAGAAAATAAAACATGGGGACTTTATAACAATGTCTTGGAAGACAAGTACTCGTGTCGAGTTTTTATCCTGGTGGTATATTTGGTCATTAATTCCAGCAATGAGAAAGGAAGTGTTCATTAGTTTCCTTTTAGTGCTTCTATTGTATATAAAATGTGTGTACTTTTGAAATTAAATATCTGTATTGCATCTTTCAACGTAATTGGACATCTGATGTGCATCATCGTATTGCAGTTTAGTTAAGAATGAATGGTAGAAAAATCACACCATATTGAATGTAATCTAGTATTTAACCAAACTAAATGTTAGTCTATAAAATTTAGTAATCTTGTCACAGAACGTGGTTGTGGATGTTATCGTAATAATGCATTTGAACCAAAGAACATTCAAGTATAACTGTAAACTCTAGTATTAAGACTAATACTGTACATGTATAATAAGCAATAAGATAATGATACATATGTGGGTAAATTACTTTAAGATTAAATATGAAAGACTGATTTGTTGACCAGACCACACACTAGAAGGTGAAGGGACGACGACGTTTCGGTCTGTCCTGGACCATTCTCAAGTCGATTGTGAGAATGTTTTAAAGTCTCACAATCGACTTGAGAATGGTCCAGGACAGACCGAAACGTCGTCGTCCCTTCACCTTCTCATGTGTGGTCTGGTCAACTTGCTTTAGCCACGTTATTGTGACTAATCGCCTGCATGAAAAACTGAAAATAGTTTCTATGTTTCAAAGCTGAGGAGATTGATGTGATCAATAATGGTGGGCCACTGAAACTGATTTCAGATATAAATGTCCATTTAGGAAGTACTATGATGAGGAAACCTTGGAACATGGTGAAATTGGGTGTATAGAAAGTGTGTAGAAGGATCTGTTGTGTAAATGGTAAACTAACAATAATTTTACACATTATTTTGAATTTTGTAGTGTATAATCAGATGTGGAGTGCATTGGTAGCCTTCACAAAACAAATTCCTTTCAGAACTGCTTGCATTTGATCTAGATTACCAATGTATCCAGTGTATGCTGGTTTTTAGCAAGAATTATTTTAAGAGTGCAGATGATACACATTTTAGCACATGCAGTATTTTGATATAAAAATTTTATTCCACAATTGATTTCAATGAGAAATAATTTTTTTTTTTTTTTTTTTTAACTTCTCTGAAAGAGTGAATACTGTGTGCCAGTTTGTTACTCTGAAACTATTGTTATTTTTCATTGCAACCAATCTTGTACTGTATTAAAGTGAATCATTCCAATGTATTTGATATATTGGCTGGGTATTCATTTGAAAAGGTTTCCACGGTACTATTTATGGATTAATACAGAAACCAGTTCAATTTATTTTCCATTGTAAATATGCCGAATTTGTTTATCATTTATTGGATACAATGAATAAACTAGTCCTAATTTTTTTAAATTAAAAGAAATTGAACGAATGTGTTCTTGATAATGTTTCAAGTTTCTTTAAAGTGTAGGGTAAAGTGTAGGTAAAGTGTAGTCGCCCTGTCTTGAAATCTAGACGTTATTTATGGTCTCGTGATGAAATTCATGTAACTTGGATTACTTTCTTTATTTCTACCTTTCTGAACCTCCCTTTCTGTTACTAAATCTAAAATGGCAGAAATATTTCCAAACATTTAAGTGCCTAAGAAAGCAAATGGCACCAAATTGCAACCACAACAACCTTTTATATATTTAATATATATATTTCCTTTATTCCATCCACTTTTAGTCCAGTTATAGTTACTCTTGCCCACTAGTTTAACCCCCCCCCCCCTTCCTTTACCATACAAGTGTGCACATGTGTACACACAGGTCTGTGTGTTATTTGATGGCATTGTCTTGCCTGTGCCAGATTACATTTAGCGTGGGTGCTAATTTTATAGCCGCTTTCCAGCTTCACCTTGTGGTCTAAATAAAATAGCTTTACAAGATCTATTTCAAGACCAAAGTATTTGCCCAAACTTCAAAATCGCCCTGTTCTACAGTGGTCAACGTTGTCCTTGGTGTGCCCTATTTTTTATAAAGTATGTTTTGAAGTACAGTACTGCATATAGTACTGAATGTTGTCAGCATTTATCCTACAGTGTTTTGATATGTTCATCCCTTCCTACCTAGTCAGGAAAATGGCATTGTGGACAATCAAACAAGAAATTAACACTTTGGCGTTCTGGGCCCCTGAGCGCCCCACTACCCCAGATGGGTTTGGGCGTTCCGTGGGAGTGCGAGGGAGAGCGCAGTAAATTCTGAAGTGTGTAATCTTTTCAACTTTGTCAGCTCAATTCTCGTCCTAAGATATTCAATTTGGTATCAATGTGTTCGCAATAGAATTCTCTACAGTACTAAATGCATATAAACTCCAAAAGCCCGGTTACCATTCGCAACTAAGAGAAAGTGAGAGAGTGTTACCTGGGAGCGCACAAGTGATAAAATGTTTACACTTTTCAATTTTGTAAACTCGATTCTCGTCCTAGGTCTTTCAATTTTGGTATCGACGATTCGATGCCGAGTCGTCACCGGACTTGCTCTTTTCACGGACGACTCGTCATCGAGTCGTCGCCGAGCGAAAGTGTTAAATTCCATGTTTATTTAACACAAGTATTTAATATTCTTTTATATTTAGAAATTAATAGCATCCTTGTTGCTCACTGTTAAATGTGAAGATAATGCAAAAGTAATGTTGCTAATAATTTTAGTGTAGAAATCTTAGTGCTTACTAATGCTTAATAACTGCTTGCATGTGCTTGTAGTTTATAAATAAAGCTTTGAATGTAGCATGTGAGTAGTATTATACATAACAAGAACCCTGCCATGTGCATACTTCGGGATTGAAATAGATGTATAAAAATATTGCCTCTGAAGATTCTGTGATGGTATGTCACACAAGTCATAATTCAGAGCCTTGTCTTGGAAGGAAGACAAATAGACTATGCCTGTATTCACCTAGAAAGGTGAGTCACACATGAGATAATACACAATTATCACTTGCACTAATTAGCCCTGTCAGTTTCTCTCGCAAATATATCATCCTTGCTGTTCAGTGTAGGGTTGGAACATTTCTGTATTTGAGAGAAGGCACTACTAATAGTAGTAGTAATTGAATACAGTAACTTAAAATAGAAAAACATAAGTGGGAACTGGTCATTCGTATGCAGTTAACAAAGTTCTGCAATGTAAGGGAATAGTGCAAAGCTAAGATTATATTATACTGTATAAAAGATTTGTTGGTTAATGTTTGGTACAACACAAAATGAGATTATACTACAAATAAATTGTACTAAATTTTGTATCGATTATTTGTTTATAGTATTTATACATACTGAACTACTGTATTTTCAGTTTATATTTAGATAAAAATGTACTTGCATGCAGATTCTGCTGAACTTCCTTGGTATCATTGTGGTGATAGCTTCTGTCAACATCTGGATCATCCTTCCCACAGTGGTACTTGGCATTATATTTGTATTCCTTCGCCGTTTCTACCTCAGCACTGCACGTGATGTGAAGCGTCTGGAAGGCATCAGTGAGTTTCAAAGCTGCGCTTTTCATTTAAATTTTCGTCATGCGGTTGGGGGGAAAATTAACCCGAAATCATTTTAACACTGCTGTTATAACAATAATAAATCTTGCTCTAATTGTAATTAAAAGAACAGTTTGCATAGATTAAAATTCCTTGTGGGGGAAGGGGGGGGGTGTTTCTAAATTCGTCCATTTTGACTACCTCTCTACTTGTACCTCAACAGCCCGCAGTCCTGTGTTCTCACACCTGAGTGCTTCTCTACAAGGTCTTACAACCATCAGAGCATTCGAAGCCCAGCAGATATTTATGGACGACTTTGATAATCATCAGGTGAGATTACTGAGGTGGGTGAGGCGAGTCGGGAATCAGGCGAGGTGAGATAACTACAGTATCTGGACTCTCTTTATTTAAATAAAACTTCAACCACCACTGTGATAGCTAATATAGCAGCTTAAAGCAGTAGAGGCATAGATTTGGGTTAATAATTTTTTTAAATGAATCATCTCGTTAAAATGGATATAGTCGATTTAGACAGTTTTACATAAATTTGATTCATTTGTTCCTATTATGGAGAATTGTAATATGAATGTACATTTTAGGTTTTATTAATGAATAAATTAAAATAAGTGATGGTTTAGAATACTTTATTATGTAATAATGAGTGACAATTTTTTTTTTTTTTTATACCCGAGCACCACGAACACTAGTGGCCTCGACTGGAACAGGAAGCCAGCAGCTTGTAAAATGTCCCCCTCCCATTTGCCTTGATGATCTTTTCCAGTTGTATGTACTTTAAAGTTTAAAGTCTTGGCATTTACTGCTTTGGCGGGTAGGCAGTTCCATGGGTTTATAACCATGGGTGAAAAAGCATCTGGTATTCTCGGCAGGACCTACACTCCTCTGCCTGGTTCCTGTTCCTGTGCACTACAAGATGGTTTGGTATTTGTCTGGACTGGATTTCTGGAGTCTACATTGCTATAGTCACCTTCAGCTTCATGGGCATGTCAAGTGAGTAGTTTTGAGTGTTATGATAAAACATACCAATGGGGAAACTGGTGTGTAATCGAAGAGCAATAGCTTTAAGAAGGAAAATTTGAGATATTTGAGAGGAACTGTTGTAACAGAACGGCTGAAATGTGCTGCACAAGTTTCTGTAAATATATAAATTAAATTGTTTAAATGATTTGATGCTTGTAATGGGGTTGCCCCTCGCGGTCACCTGTCCCTTAATATAATTCTTGGTGACTCGGATACTTTTGATATCGTTCGCCTTATGCGTTTTTGTTCTCGTATTGGCATCCTTGGTGATATTTAGCGCCCTCTGATTATTTTGCGCATTTGATGGTGCTACATAGCCTTCCCGGTTTGGTGCCTTTTTTTGATAATTACTTACTTACTTGTAATGGGGTTTCTCTTTTATAGATGCTCTTGGAGGAGATATTGGCTTGGCGATCTCGTCAGCCATGATGCTCTCTGGGATGTTCCAGTGGGGAGTAAGACAATCAGCAGAAGTGGAGAACCAAATGACTTCAGTGGAACGTGTAATAGAGTACTCAAATCTGGAACCTGAAGCTTCTCTGGAAACTGAAAAAGGTTAGAGTATAAATGAAGTCTACCAGTCTTGTGGAGGTCATGAGGGTCAGTGTCTGTGGCCTAGTTTCTGAGCATGCCTTCTTATTTGTCACATCAGTTAGGTAATTGGTGCCTGAAGCTTAACAGTCCAGGTTAGGCACTGCTGCCTGGTTGGTCCAGGTACCCTTTGAATGAGTTTATTTATATACAAGAAGATACATTCTGTTGTGAAAGTACATACATTGGTGATTGCATGATACATTCTTGCAAAGCCACTAACATGCTCAGCATTTTGGGAAGGTCCTCAAGCTAACCAATAAGTATAATAAGAGGTTTTTTCAACAGAAGGGCTGTGTGTTGTCTGAACACAATTTTTTATAGTTCTGATAACAGATATCAAAGGCTTTAACACAATAAGAGGTAGGATGTTAAAAAGCTTTGGACAATTTTGTGGAATTCTTAACGTACTTAGTATACCCATACTTTCCAATGTGGCTGCTTTCTGCATTCTTCCATGCTTCCTGGCCTCATAGGGAATTCTTTCTACACAATTACTTTCTAGATGTAAATTGTCATGTCCTACCAACACTCCAGGGGCTACATTTTGTGGGGTTATAAAAATCCCAATTGAAGACTGTAGTGTTGCACAAGGCATATGTAGAATTATTCTGGTGACTTGTCAAGTTTTAAAATTTTTCATTTTATTCCTAAATTGCAGATAAGCTTCCACATCCTGGCTGGCCTGAACATGGCATCATTACCTTCGAAGACGTCTCTTTACAGTATAGTGACAATGAGCCTCCAGTACTTAAGAATCTAAACTTCTGCATCAGAGCAAATGAAAAGGTAGTACAATATTAATAAATTAATTAATTAAATTAAATTAAAGTAATTAAAGTAGTAAATGGGTATTAGAGAGGCAAGTATTATGTGATGCATCCTGAGAAAGATCAGTCATTGGCCAAGGTAGTCCTCGGTAAACCTGACACTACTTGTTCCTAACAATGGGAAGCCATTGCTTGTATTAGGATGTCTTGGGCCTCGATAAATATAACTGGTCTTTTGCAGCATGATTTGTAAATATGGACTACTGTACTGTACCAGTTTTTTAACAGCAAAGTAATGCTCCGATTTTTTTCTCCCCCTAAAGTTGTAGAAATATTAATTCAAGAAGACTGGCAAATTGCTTAAAACAATCTATGAGGGAGGGAAGGAAGGAATTCAGGAAAAGTGCCAAGCCATTACGACTATAGTACTTGGAAGGGGCGAGGATAAGGATTTGGGATGGAATGGGTGTGAGGAATGGTGCCCAACCACTTGGATGGTCAGGGATTGAACACAATATGTGAAATGTATGAATATTTCTTATACATTTCAGATTGGGATAGTGGGCAGAACAGGTGCTGGCAAGTCATCCATGTTGACCTCGCTCTTCCGTCTGACTGAACCTACAGGCGTTATTCGTATTGACAGTATCTGTATACAGGAGCTTGGACTGCACGATGTTCGTGGTAATATCTCGATAATCCCCCAAGATCCTACCTTGTTTTCTGGTACCATGAGAACAAATTTGGATCCCTTCGACCAGTATCATGATGAACAGCTTTGGAAATCACTGGAAGAGGTATTTTTTATATTTATGACTGCTCATAAGTGAATAAACTGCATGATATGATTAGAGAATAAATGAGCAGCTATAACAGTAGGAATGTTATGGAAGTTTAAGAGCAACGTGTGAGAAGATAGTGTTAGAATGAAGGATAAATATAATTTTTAATGCCATTTCTAAATAGTTGAAGATAGAAAATATAGAATGTTTATAATGTAATAGATGTAAGTATTGCTAACATGAGTAATTGTTAAGGTTGTAGTATGTAGTAGTTCTTGTCCCCATTGTTGCATTTATTGTTAATTGGGTTTGACGACTCCTTTCAGTTCATTGACAATTCTCACAAATGTTTGTGTCAAACATTTGTAGTATAGTATTATAATGGTTAAGTTCTTGGCTTGCACATAAAAGTACACTTATTTCAATTGAGAATAAAAGATGAAAAGTCAAGATTCCATCAGAACAAGGATGTTAATGTAATGTATGTAAGGACCATGTTTGCTTCAAGTATACATGAAGGATATCTTGGTACCCAAGTTCTAAACTTGGCAAGATTCCCAGGATTATTAGCATTACAGGAAAGTATTAAGATGTGGTTGTGGCTCAAGTCAGATCATGGAACCTGATGATTCAGTGCTCTTAATGTCTAAGTTAGTAGACATGTTTACCTGCCAGTTGTGGACTACACTAGCTTAGACTCGACAGCTCGCAGGAGGCATGGTGCCCCTCATTATATGAAGTGATTGGGTGCTGCTGTGAATATATTGGGGTATGATAACGATTCTAGTGATTTTTAGTGTGCAATGTGCAAGACATCTTTTTAGGTATCTAATCTTAATCTGTTTGTTGTTTCTATCTGATACCTTCTCTTCTCAAAGGTGGCGGCATGCTGGTTTGGGATTATAATGGCGAATCTTGCCAATTATATCCTGTCCCTCGATAGTATCCTTGGTGAATCGGCTACCTTTGTATGTTCGCCTTGTGCGCTTTTGTTCTCGTATTGGCATCCTTAGTGATATTTAGCGCCTTTTGAATATCCCACACTTTTGACGGTCTTAAATAGCCTTCCTGGCTTGGTGCCTTCTTTTGATACAGGTGAGAGACAGGTGACAAAGTGTTAAATAAGTTTTTATATTTGATTTGAACTAGCATTTTAATTTTTGAGAAATACAAGTCTTCTTTTCAACTTTAATTGATGGAAAAACATTTACTTTGCACAGGTTCAGCTTAAGGATGCAATTTCCGACCTCGAGGGCGGTCTTGAAGCACAAATGGCGGAAGGTGGCACCAATCTCAGTGTTGGGCAGCGGCAGCTTGTGTGTCTGGCTCGGGCCATTCTCAGACACAATAGGGTTCTTGTTCTCGACGAAGCCACGGCAAATGTTGATCCAAGGTGCGTATATGGTAAAGTTTCCTCGGTCACTCTCCAGTGTACATTAACAATAGCGACTTAGGAGTAACAAGTGAGATTTCCTAAGAATTCCTGAATCAGAATTTTATTTTTTTTGTTCTTACAGATGTTCTGGCACAAAGTATGCTTTGCAGAAAGTGTTCTAAAAATATGAATTATAAAACCCAACTTTAAGCATGCTAGGCATAAATTTGATGGTATACAATCGAAATCTGAAGAAAATGTGTTAAATAAGATAAAAATAGCATTCAGTATTTATGAAATAAGCCTATGAAAACTTGTCAGCAAAGCCAAAATATGAATATGAAAGTAAATAATAATACTGTAATAAAAATAATGTACACAAGTCCTCCTTGTGTACAAAACAATGAAAGCCTCTCTGTAGATGTCCAACATATTTTCTTTCACACAAAAACCTGCTTATTTATCAATCGTGCTGGGTACACTTACCAGTTTGTCAAGTAGCAGGGTCTGCCGTCGGGGCCCGAACAGTCATCGGTTGAACCCATTTGCATATTCTTCCTTTAAACTAAACAAAGCTGCCTAGAATTATAAGACGGTTTTGGCAAACAATGATAGACGTTTGGAACAAGTTAAATGAGAAGGTTGTGGCGGTCAAACAGTCGGTTCAATATTAATTTGACTGCGTTAGATACCGGTGCTGGAAAGACAGGACACCACAAGCACAGCTCTTGTCCTGTAGTTACACTTGGGTAATTACAAGGAAAATTTGCTCATGTGCCACTCTGGGCATGTGTGCCTAAGGTTTGCCACCCCCCCCCCCCTGATCTACACTGTATGTGTGATTGTTAATACTCTTCTTGTTTTCAGAACTGATGGATTAATTCAACAAACAATTAGGTCAAAGTTTAAGGACTGCACAGTACTCACCATTGCTCATCGCTTGCATACAATAATGGACAGTGATCGTGTAATGGTGCTTAAAGCTGGTAGCATTGTGGTGAGTCCCATTTCTTTTTAAATACTGTACAGTAGATCCTTTGGATTCAATCCATTATTTTTTACTTTGGGGTAGAAAGTGGGACGCTTTAAAGTCTACAGCGAGCGATTCTTAGTTTTATACTACTGTGATGTGCGCTGATGTCATTAATACAAAGAGATGATATGCATGTTCAGTCGCCTTCCTAGAGCCCCATGTGTTGTGCCCATCTGTGAATGTCCCTAAAAATATTATCGGAGCAATATATTTTTCCACTCCAATGTCTACAGAGATCTTTATTTCACCAACTATGATGGGTCTGCACCAAAGGAACCTAACAAGCGGCACACTTTTGTTATCAAAACATTTGCAAAAGCACTGAATGGAAAGTAACACCTTTTTTGTTTCCATATTGAAGCAAACTACATGTTTGGGGAAAACTTTTTGGTGCATATTGCATTATTATATTAGTGTCTATATCCTGAGTTTTTCTCTACCACAGACGTGGCCACACATTTACAATGCTAACCAGCATATATACATTTTCTTCTGTCCTCCATGGACAGGGTTAGAGATCCTGAGTGACAGATTCAAACAGATTCAATTCAGTGTTGAGATTTAGTAATTTGTTAAATATATATATACAGTATATACAAGCAATAAATTAAGTGGTGTCAGTTAAAGTTAGAAATAAATAAACCCCCAAAAAGGTGATGTATTACTGCTAATTAAAATGCTTGTAGTTATGTAACTTTCCTAATATAGTATTATTTCCTCAGGAATTTGAAGAGCCACACATCCTATTACAAAACGAGAGTTCTGTGTTGGCGACGTTGGTTCAGCAGACGGGTAAAGCTGGTGCGGAGCAGTTACATCAAATTGCAGCAAAGGCAAGTGCTCTCATTTTTTTCCCCCCTGTGCAGTAGATGTCTTAAGTCATGAAGTTATAGCTAGGTACCAAATCCCCGCTTTTTTTTTTAAGGAGCTGCGTAAGCTTCAGGGAGCCTCCGGGGCTCGCCCAGAAAATGGAGTTACATTTGACGCTGGTTTTTTACGCAACTATTGCTACTCTCTTTTTTCCTCATGTTTGTTTTCACTTTCAACCTTGCACTAAATATCATCTTGCCGGTAACTTATTATCGAGGAGTATACAGGGAATAATTCAGGGATAGGTAGAGATACATGTTGAACTTTGAAATTGGGCCGACTCTAGCTTTAACATTCTTGTAGCAAAGAAAGTAGAGACGAGTATGTAGGTACTGTACACGAACTATGAAGCATCTTTGTTAGGACTGCTAGGCAGATTCCAACACTTTCATTTACCCCTAAACCTGTTGATATTCCTTTGATGGACCATGTCTTATCCTTGAAATGACTTTATAAACTAATGTAGCAATCATGACTATCTATCCGGTCAAGTCGTAATGACTTGGTGCTTTCTCCTGATGGTTCCCTTCCTCTATCCAGTCAAATCTTGTAGTTTTCATCATAACAATTAATACAACTTTCAAAATGTTTGAGATATTATTAAATAAATTACAGGATTAAGTTTTCTATTACACCTGCATCATAGTTCATTGAGCCTTTAGTATATTTTCTTAATGCAGTTAATTATCTATATTTGCTTGATATATAGTAATACAAAACTGTTTAAATTTCAGGCATATTTTGAACGACACAAGAATGACATGCCAGCCGATGTGAAACTTGAAGAGGATGATGTAGGTGGTCACACGTTATCACTTGATGACATTGATTTGAGAACTGATTACAGTGATGAAAATCGATCAAAAAATATGAAAAAAGACAGCTGAAAAAGGCTTTGACATTGGTTAAAATTGTGAACAGGAAAATAAGATTAATGATAAAACGGTAGTGTGAAGTTAGCAAAGTGCTGAACTGGAACTAAATGTCTTGTAGGGTACATTTTGTCGGCAACATACTACCCTACCTAAATGACTGGAATGTAAAGCATTCACTCTAGTGTGTATCATAGAGAGCTTCCATTTTATTTTGGTTTTAATCGATTAATCTTTAGATTTGGTTTTTATATCAAATTCATAAAGCTCTTGCAATGCCTTAATGTGCTTAATCCCAGTCAAGCATGACTGGCACAGTTCGTTAAATTACCTGAACAGTTTACCACTTATGGGTCGTACTACCTACAGGTATTGGGTTATGGCTGATCCTCGACTACTATTTACACACCAGGATTACGTCGTGATTTTTTTTTTATATATATACGTATATAAATAATTTTTGTCACTGTGAAAAGGGACCAATTATTTGTAGTTTGTGATGCATCTTGTCTGGTTTATTTACTACATATTATAATAAATATACAATCTAGGTGAAATGGAATTAAACACCTGAATTTGTATAGTTGAGCCAAAGGAGAAATGTGATAATTCATTGTCTACCGCTGCAAAAAGTTTGGCTCGGATATTGACGTGGAAAAACATGAAGTGCAGTGTACTGTAGTTCATTTGACGAAACAGTAACAAAGAATTTTAATTTAAATGATCATTAATAAATTTATTGTTTTTATAAACTTGTTTAATTTTCGTGGTAAAAGCTTTAAATTTTAACAAGAAAATAAAGGTAGATGTCCTACATTATTGCTTGCTGAATTTATAAATGTAATCTGTGTAGCATTTGCAGTAAGTAGTCCCCAAAAATGACAGTACAGTACTTGTATCTACTATGAATTGACTATACAAAAATATACTGTCGTAATAAAACAAAGGTTCATACTATTGGCCTGGTAAACAGTGGGACAGTAACTACAAGCTTAACCTGTCCTAGACCCAATATAAACCAACTTTTGCTATAATATGCCATTTTAGGCTTTTAATACTAACATGCTATTAGGCCTAAAAAAAAGTTTGGGTTTTGTTGCAGTGTTCCTTAATTGAACCCTCTTTAAAATGAATTGTACTGTGTGGGGTGCAAAAGTCCATAGTTTGTATTTGGCTTCCTCTTGTCTGTCTCGGTGGGGAAGCCTGATGTTCCACTCTATTTTTTGGGTGGCAGGACTGGGGCATGAGAGCCTTTGACCCTGCATTAGAGAATGTCAAAAAGGGGAAGAATTGCTTGGGATAACACCCACTTTCTTGCACTGCCTCGTGCCGAGCCTCCCTCGCTCCCTAGGTGGTGGTATTCCACGGCTCTGGGGCCCGACCCCTCTAACTCGCTCAAGGATAAGGAACATACTAGTACTTGCTCTCAGACTTTGTGTGATGGACAACTAAACCCTCAAGTTGGATCAGCCTGGCTTCCCCTACCCTAGCCAGTTCAATGGCCGGGCAACACTTTCCCTGGCACTTAATTTTTCCCTCACTACTAGGAAAACATGCTGTCATAATTTCACTTAAATGCATACCATTTCCTAGTATATTCTTACATTCCACCATTTGTTTGATCTACCTACATGGGCAAAATTAATCAACTATTGCTGATTTTCACATGTATTATCATGTTCAGTCAGTTGATTTGAATGTTGGCACTCAGCTCAACCAGTCTGGTGCAGTTATGATTCCCTTTGCTGATTTGTGGCTGACTGCCTAGTTACCCTCTTGCATTGGTAAGGTCCTAGTTTGTGTACCGAAGAATGTACATTTGAATGTCACTATCAGCAATGTCATTTTACCACCAAAATTTATAACAAGAAATGGGGGACCATGATTGCCACACACAATTCGGTCGCCCTAAAATTCCATTCCAGGAAATTTTGTCCTCCAGGTTAATACAAACACATGACCCTTGTGGCAGACATTCTAAATCCTTTCATGTTTAGATCACTTAAGTCTTACCCTCCCACTCTATTATTGCTATGCCAAATGTACCTTGTAGAAATACATTCCCTCTGTGCCTTTGCAAGATGTGCTGGAACATGGAACTTCAACTTGTAGTATTGTGTTCTTTAATGTGGTGAATCGGGCCATAAGAAGCTTGATTGTTCTTCACTTGCTCACTGTATTAACTACAGTGAAGCCCTTCTTGTCCTTTTAGGTTATGTATGCAATATAAATTTGAACAGGCAGGCCATCCTCAACCTGTGAAAGACTATATATCCTTCCCCGAGGCAAGATGCCAAGTTAAATATCTTGGCTTGATCATTCTCTCGAGTGCAGGCAGGAGAGGTACATCAAAATTTATACATGGAAAATAGTAAAGGGGCTGGTCCCAAACCTGCACACAGAAATAACAGCACATGAGACCAGAAGGTATGGCAGGATGTTCAGAATAACCCCATTGAAGAACAGAAGTGCAACAGGTACTCTGAGAGAACTCTATCAACATCAGAGGCCCGAGACTGTTCAACACGCTTCCACTGCACATAAGGGACATAACTGGCCGTCCCCTCAGTGTTCAAGAGAGAACTTGACGAACATCTCCAAAGGATACCTGATCAACCAGGCTGTGACTCATACGTCAGGCTGCGAGCAGCCGCGTCCAACAGCCTAGTTGACCAGTCCAGCAACGAGGCCTGGTCGACGACCAGACCACGGGGTCGCTGAGCCCCGGAATCGCCAAGGTAGCCTCAAGGTGGCCTCTTCTTTGGCATTCAATTATTCTTGTATAGTACATTATGAACTTTCTTCTGCCATACCATCAATCCTAGATTCCAGAACATTTGAAAGTCTAATCACACCTTCTAATGCCCCTCTGTACTCTGATGCTGGGAGTGTTTCTCCACCCTGTATGTGTGTCCTTACTTCCAAGCTTTTCCCTATTCACCCTACTAGTAACTGCTTCTCTACCTCTTCACCCTTTTATAACGGATGCAAACCCCTCCTGCCCTCTGTTTCATTCTTCACCTTGGCCCTCGGTCCCATTTGTAATCTTTAAGACCTTTAGCACTTATGAATATCCTGCAATACTGACAGTCTTCCAAGCTTGGTGCCTTCTTTTAATAAGTATTTTTTTTAAATGTTCAAGCAATGACAAGGTAAATCTTTTGGATACATAGTCTCAAATGCTACAAAACTTTATTATTCAAACTGGAATAGGACACTTAACATTTTCTCAGAATAAGTTTTTCAGTAAAGTAGAACTTGCCGAACTGTGTAAATTGCCTCGTTGTCAGAGCCAGCAACCAGAGTGGAGCCTTCTACATCAAGGGAGTTGATGGGTAGAGGTGAATGTGGGATCACATTTGTGGTGTCTATAGCTCCTCGAGCGACATCACTACTCAACCACACGGTAACACTTCCTCCTGTAAATATTGTACCATTTAGTTTTTTAATAACAGATCAACACTTAAAATCATTTAAGGGAACTTTGTCCATTTCCTATACCTGGTGACAAGGTAGCTAGCTCTATAATGATCTCTCCAGTATTACTAAAATGTCGCCATAACAGTTCTCACCTAACGGTTCTCGGGTACTTTTGAAGGGGACGTGTGTGGGTCTAGCAGAGGCAGAAGCATCCCAGTGCAGCAGCTGACCATCAAGCCCACAGGTAAACACATGCTCAGGTGCACCAGGATGGAAACATACTTCACTAACTGAAACAAGAGAAATCTAAGAAGTTGTCCAACTTCAATCATACACAATATTAAAATGTTTATCCATTACTTTTTCATGGTAGTAGAGAATTGTTTTCTGTAAGTTTGTAGCATAACCAGAGATTGCCTTAAGGCACCACTTTCACCACAGCGCTTTTTTTTTTTTCTTTTTTAACGTGTAGTCCAACCTGTCCTCCTACAAATTACGTAACTGCTATTTTGCACTACGCCCAAAAAGGCCATAATTTGAAAATTAAAATTTTTTTTTTTTTCAGAAATGGCAAGTTAAGGATCCTCAGGCAGGTTAGGAGGGCAGGAAGTTCTAAGACGTCAACATGAAACTTTCAATTAACGGTTTTCGTGACCTCTCCTAACTTAATAGTCTAAGCCAGAAGACCCAAAATAGAAAACGGGACAGTACACTAATTTTGCGAGCCGATTTCATCTTGAATTGCGTAAATTTAGCCCGAGTGCGCATTCGAGCAAAAAGCGACGTAATTTGTAAAAGGACACAAATGACAGGTTGTGTAACATTTACGTAACGGGTAAAGGATGTTGATGCGGGACGCTCGATGATGAAAGATAATTACAACTAAATTTTTAAGAACATGAAATTTGTAAAATGAAGATATCGTAATAAATTTATTTTCATGACACTCATCCTCAAAAGCTCAGGGTGTGTTATTTGCTGGCCCTAATAAAAAATGAGTAAAGTGGGTGTGGGTTACCAGGAGGTAAGTACTAGTACAGGGGTATAATGATGTTTTGGGTAAGATATGGTCCAAATAAGGAACAAACCAAAGTGGGAATAACCAGTCATGCTAGTATGCTAAAATCAAATGGTTTCACTTTACATTATGTCTCTAGTATAGAAGAGATGTCTTGTTAAACTATCAGGACTAGTTTTTTGTAACTTCAGTATTTTGAATAATGCCATGTATACAAAATATTTCAAATGCAACATACCAATGTACAACCCTGCATTATTTAAGAAAATATTAGCTCAGCCTCCAGACACAAGTAATTGTATAAGAGCTGCCTTGTTAGAACTATTAGACCTGCAGTTTCCTCAAGACTCGGAACTTGACACACACACTGGCAAAGAATCATCTTGACTTTACTTGATGTCCAAACGGTTTGGAAAGGATGGGGGAGGTAGAGGGATGGGGAGATGAAATTCTGGAAGAGGACACGGGGGGAGACATCTCCCGTCACGCAGGGTGCAGTTGCACCTCCACAGATCTCCAGTATCAGCTCTTGATACTCAATGGCTCAAAAGGGCCACCACTTACGGGCTATTCATGCCCGTGCCACCTTTTGGGTGGCTTAAACTTCATCAATCAATCAATGGAAGAGGATGTGGGTGTAGAGAGAGAGGTGGTTTGAAAGTTTGGTGGCCTGTCATCAATCATCATAGATATTCATAAAGTAAGATCAATGAATAATGGTCAGAGGAACACACTTACTTGGTCCATTGTGAGCAGATATTATGGTGAAGGGTTGGTTGATATTACGCATGTCCCATATAGCCAGAGCTCCGTCCTCCCCTCCTGCAGCCACCAGGTGTTGCTGTGTTGGGTGGCCAGCAAGGTCACACACGGCAATCTGTCAAAAAATATTCATCGGTAATCATAAAAAGTGTTGAGCCATTATGGCTACAGTGTGCAACAGATCTTTGATATTGTTCAGGGTGCCAAGATGAGCAATACCAAAGTCTGTCCCCGTAGATTCTATCAAGGGACGTATGATCCAAAGGATTTGCTTAAAAGCAATATTTTGATCTTGAAATAATACATTCTACAAGAGGTGTGACTTTTCAGAAAAAAAGTGGGATTAGACATTTTGCCTTTTTGAGCAATACATCAAATACTTGAGACTTCCTTTGGAAAAAAATAGTTTTGTGCACATTTGGATAACTTATTGCATGTAAATCAAATTATTGAATATATGAATAGTATATACATAACAATATATAAACCACATACAAGTGGCTATAAATATTATAATTAGTTTTTACTTTTGTTTTGGTGGCTCTGGCTGATCATTGTTGCACAGTAACAACAAGTAAGCAATTATCAAAAGAAAGCAACATGCTTGGAAGATTTTTTATGACTTTTCATGACACTACATTAACATGAATATCCTAATCTATGTATAAAAAGCTGATTGTTATCATTAAACAACTATTTATTTAGATAACCCCACTGTTTAGTGTAACCTTTTCTCTTGATATCTGCATACCTTTGCTTCCAAATTAAAATCTAGCCAATCACAAATTTGATGCACAAAATCCAAAACTGCCAGAATCTCTCCTCTAGGTTCATTTTGTGTGAAACAATTTTACGCAATTGAGAAATTGTATCTAGCTTCACGTAAGTCATCTTGTGCTGAAGGACAGCCATAAGTGCTAAGGTATCTTGCAATTGAGTCCTTGCTTAGGCAAACATTCTTTTACCCAAGATAACTGCTGTGAAACTGTCCCTCATATCATGGCCATGGATTGCACACCAGTGTCTATACGCAATGACGTGGCAGAAAAAAGTTAAAATAAAAAGTTGTATATCTGAGATATTGTTACTGTTGTATATCTGTAGATACTGTTGTAAATCTGTAGATACTGTTGTATATCTGTAGATACTGTTGTATATCTGTAGATACTGTTGTATATCTTTAGATACTGTTGTATATCTGTAGGGGAGCCGAGCGGACAGCACGCTGGACTTGTGATCCTGTGGGCCTGGGTTCGATCCCAGGCGCCGGCGAGAAACAATGGGCAGAGTTTCTTTCACCCTATGCCCTTGTTACCTAGCAGTAAAATAGGTACCTGGGTGTTAGTCAGCTGTCACGGGCTGCTTCCTGGGGGGTGGAGGCCTGGTCGAAGACCGGGCCGCGGGGACACTAAAGCCCCGAAATCATCTCAAGATAACCTCAAGATAGATCTGGTATGGCACTAATATTGCTCAAGAAATCTGCACTGGCACGTTCCTTAAATACACTGATCATGCCATTTAAAATTTAAGTAATAATTTACAAAATCTCGAGTTGATATGAACCTGGTCCGGACTGAGAAGAGTGGCCTTGGCTGGTTGAGATGCTCGAAGGTCCCACAACTTGAGGTGCCCTTGCATATTAGCCGTTACAACCTCGCTAGCTCTCACGTACACCACAGCATACACACTGCATCCACCCACACTTTCTAGAAATCAAAAGAAATAAAGGTAAAAGATTATAATGTGTAATAGGTTCCCGTTAGTTCATTTGGCAGAAAACTGAAAGAGAAGCTATTCAAGAATGGGGTCAGGTATAAATGGAGCACGAGTGGACACACAACCGCTCATTGTTATATCAACTGTAGCACTAGAGCTGCCATACTACCACACTCAAAGCACTTCGTTAAAACAGTTCTTAATATTATCAATACTGCGCAAACTTATTAAAAGCAGTTCTTAATATTAACAGTACTGTGCAAGCTTATTAAAACATTACAACAGAAGTCAAATAAACCTGCCCATCTTTACCTATAGTCAGAACTCTTTATTCATGTAGTCCATTACTCACAAAAGTCTTAATACATAACATAACCAAATGTATACATGCCCCGGGTGTCCTACCTGCATGTTGTTGTTGTTTTCCTTGTGGTTTAAACACTTTATGAATTATATTCTAGTATTAGGGCACCGTCCAAATGTTCTCCATCAGTTGCAAGTGTACAAATTTACTTTATAGAGCATAACTGTGACTGGGAAATACAAATTTCTCTCCCCTACATCACTGATAAATGAATAATCAACTTTCTTCAGTATCCGCATTATCCCACATGGTTACCCACTAAAGTATGATTCCAGTGTGTATGGGAGAGTAGATTATGCAGTCTTCATATACTGTACATTCAAAGCCCATTATTTGTAAAGGGGCTGCGCATGCAAGTTGCCACCAGATTCTTGATTTCAACAAATGCTTAAATTATCACATCATCTTGCTTATTCTAATAACTAATATTTAATAATGCCGCTTGAAAATAAGAAACTGTGATGGAGAGGGAAATGAATAAGGAGAGAGTCAGCTTGTTAATGAAAGAATAGTAGTATGGGGGCAATAAATTACTTTTTGTGGCACAGAACAAGGTGTTTGCATGTGAAATTCACAGTTTGTAAGGGTTAAGATGGCTTCTGTTAAGTTGTGGTGACTGCATATACACTGTATGGCAACAGAAGGGATAATTAAAGTTTTCTGTGGAGGTTGGAGAGAGAGAGAATATGATACCAAAATGTAGTGATCATTATTATGGGTGATATGAATAATAGTGAAGGACAGGCCCTGGAGCATAATGTGACAGATGCACATGCTGTGCCAAGTATTTCATACATTTTAAATTTATGAATATACATAAATATACTTGGCATGTCAAAGATGAAAGGGTAGATAAAGACCAAGTTCTTACTGTTGCAGAAACAATAATAATAGTTTTCCATATCTCATCTGAAAAAAAACACTACAGTATTGTACAAGTATTGACATTTAAATGTTTCATGGCATGATTCAAGTGTCAATAGCACATTACCTATGTTTCTGATAGGATTTTTCTGATTTGGATTAATGATGACAAGTTTTCCGTCTTCACCAACCGAAGCGATTTGATCTCCATTGGTGGCCAGGGCGGTGCATGGAGCAGGACCTGCCAAGAAATGGTAAATTTACAGTGCATTTGTAGTATAAAGCATTAACCCTTGGATTCCTTCCATTGTCGTGTATTTATTTCCTAGGTGACTACAGACATCACTACATAACAATTTTACATTTTGTGCCATTATTTCAATACTGGTGGTGCCTATATGGCTCCCACAGCTCAGTGGTATCACCTAGCAGTCATGAAGTCAGCGTACTTCAACTTCTGATCCACCATCATACAATAATGATGGTAGTTGCCCAAGCAAAACTAGACTGTACGGCATAAGACTTGCGTGGTATATTTAACACTTTTGTATAAAAATTTATAATTCCATATTTATATTGTTAGGTTTTGCTTTGGCCTATATGGAGAGAGATGAAGAGATCTGCATGTCTCGGGGCCAAAAAAGATTCCATTACGAAAATAAATTTAAAAAGGTTGGTGTTCCAAGCAACAACTTAAAAGAAAATGATTTATTTGCATAAATAACAATTACTTTCATGATTCATTAATTGATTCATCAGCTCAGAAAAACTGCAATGTCCAGAAGACAAAATAATAAGGAACAAAGCCATACTAAAGTCAGAGTCATTACTCTAACAAAGTGGTACAGTATTATAAGGTTAAACATGCTGGCAATTTACTCACAAACATAATAACTGAGAAATTGTTATTTAACAACCTCGAGCTAGCAGCAAATAACCTATAATGTATATCTTTTATTTGTTTTAATTTTATTGTCAACTGAATTTTTAGCAATTGTCATTTTTTGTAAGCATGTTATATACAGGAGAGAATGTTAGTGTAATGTAATACAGTATTGTACTGTACTACATGTAATGTAAAGTACAGAAAAGCATAGCTCTCCTGTACTTTAGCAAGCATAGCTTGGTTCCACCCGTGAATCTCACAACCTCAACAGAGTTGTATCTTGTCGGAGGCGGCATGATTACGAGTTGTGTTCTCATGTGCCCACATCCACTGTGAGGTTAAGCTCGGACTTCATTTTAGGCAAATGATAATTGTATCTATGTTGTATATGTTCCATTTCATGCATTATAAATATACATAATGCACACATCTAAATGGTTTGTTTGAATCCCTCAATTACAAATAGTTGTGGTGTTAATTGAAACTCTTATATGCAAATAAGTGCAATTTTACTTAAAGTGTTCCTAACTAAATTATTACACAACTGTAACTCTTTCCCCTAAAGGAATTAATTAAAAATTTTCTGTTGATATAGTCAAATAAAACAAATTATAAACACTGAACTTAATTTTGTGCCAGAAGATTCTCACATTATAAATTCTGATACACACATGACTTTACACTTCCAAAATAACAAACTCAAAAGTAACACATGACAGCTTTGACCAACTGAAGACGGCATGATGCTACAAGTAACTCAAACTGAAACACGCCATCTTCCCCCAAATTTTTAATAACCGACATATTTCTCTAAATTCATAACAATAGAATTACTGTACTGTACAGTATATTAATATGTACTGTAGTAGTAGTAGGCATCCATCAGTCTCGGGAGACTATGGAGTTGCGCTCTGGTTGTCGGTCTGGAGTGTGTTCACCTGGAATCAGGTGTTACCTAGCAGTAAAATAGGTACCTGGGTGTTAGTCAGCTGTCACGGGCTGCTTCCTGGGGGTGGAGGCCTGGTCGAGGACTGGGCCGCGGGGACACTAAAGCCCAGAAATCATCTCAAGATAACCTGGGGTGAGGCCACTCCAGACCACTCCAATGCTGTATCATACGTGCCATAGAGACCTACCTCCCATAAATGTGTGCGCTCTGTCCCAAGACATTTTTTCCTCCAGGTGATTGTTGCCGTCATGTTGGTACAGCTTTACGTCACCGAGGTTGCCGCCCACTGCAAGCATGTCCCGTGTGATGTACTATAACAATAAAATAAAAACGTGTTTATTTATGGGAACAAAACATTAGGTTTTTAAATCAAACTAATTCAGTAGTTAGGTGAAGGATGTTTTTATAATGCAAAATTTTAATTATGCCATATTTACCTCAAACACAAATACAGTACAGTATTGTTACTGTGAACCTCAATATCTATACTGTGTTCTGTATTAAATATTTTACCAATAAAGAATGCCATTTCCTAATGTTTCCAATATTGTACAGTACTGTACATGTTACTAAATTTCACCTGACAGCTGTCATTCTGCACATTAGCATACATATGAATGAAGCAAAACGGTTAACCCTAAGCCATGTTCGATAAGTTTTTTTTTATATAATTATATACACTACCTGTATGTCACTGACACTGCCTGGGTGAGGCAGCTGATGTATTTGTGTCGGGTCGTCATCCGACTCCGGGACGTGCCATACTTCGACAACATTATCCTGTAAAAGCAACATATGACATCAATACTCTTCAATTTATCTGAATTTACAAGAGGGCCACTATCTCTTTAGTGGCCTCGATGAGGACAGGAAGCTGGTGGCTTGTCATATATCCCCCCCCTCAATTTATCAAGGGAAAGGGAACTATCAGAAGAAAGTGCCAAGCCTTTATGGTTATAACACTGGGTCCCCGTGGGTGGGACCCCAGGGGGACCCACCGTGTCGTCCCAGGACCCCAGGGGGGACCCACCGTGTCGTCCCAGGACCCCAGGGGGACCCACCGTGTCATGCCAGGACCCCAGGGGGACCCACCATGTCGTCCCAGGACCCCAGGGGGACCCACCGTGTCGTGCCAGGACCCCAGGGGGACCCACCATGTCGTCCCAGGACCCCAGGGGGACCCACCATGTCATCCCAGGACCCCAGGGGGACCCACCGTGTCGTGCCAGGACCCCAGGGGGACCCACCATGTCGTCCCAGGACCCCAGGGGGACCCACCGTGTCGTGCCAGGACCCCAGGGGGACCCACCGTGTCGTCCCAGGACCCCAGGGGGACCCACCGTGTCGTCCCAGGACCCCAGGGGGACCCACCATGTCGTCCCAGGACCCCAGGGGGACCCACCGTGTCGTGCCAGGACCCCAGGGGGACCCACCATGTCGTCCCAGGACCCCAGGGGGACCCACCGTGTCGTCCCAGGACCCCAGGGGGACCCACCGTGTCGTCCCAGGACCCCAGGGGGACCCACCGTGTCGTCCCAGGACCCCAGGGGGACCCACCATGTCGTGCCAGGACCCTAGGGGAACCCACCGTGTCGTCCCAGGTGCCGCTGACGAAGGTGTCTGTCCTGCCATAGTCAGAGAGCGGCGGCTTCCACCTCACACACTTCACCTTCCTGGAGACATACTTCTTGCTCACCACCACGCCGCCCGCCATCATCCTCCTCCACACACTACTACCACCACTGGAGTCTGCTACCACCACTGGAGTCTGCTACCACCACCACTGAAGTCTGCTTCCACCACCACTGGAGTCTGCTGCTACCACCACTGGAGTCTCCTACCACCACTAGAGTCTGCTACCACCACCACTGGAGTCTCCTACCACCACTAGAGTCTGCTACCACCACCAGAGTCTGCTACCACCACCACTGGAGTCTGCTACCACCACCACGACCACCACTGGCGTCTGCTACCACCACTGGAGTCTGCTACCACCACCACGACCACCACTGGCGTCTGCTACCACCACTGGAGTCTGCTACCACCACCACGACCACCACTGGCGTCTGCTACCACCACTGGAGTCTGCTGCAACCACCACGACCACCACTGGCGTCTGCTACCACCACTGGAGTCTGCTACCACCACCACTGGCGTCTGCTACCACCACTGGAGTCTCCTACCACCACTACCACCACCACTGGAGATTGTTTACAAACACTGCTTGAAAATAACTTTTACTCACCGAATACAGTTTAATTATTGCTAGGTGAAGAGAAGCATCAGGTGTATGAAAGCTTTGGGAATATACGTAGATATAATACCAGGAAATAATAAAAATAAATTATCTATGTTCCAATTTCAATTTCAAATTTTGTTAAATTTCACACGTAACTGATGCTCCCCTATATATACCTTATATATCATATGTGTATTATTATATGTATTATATATATTTATACGTATTTATATATAGGAATTTAGACAGTAATGAGTGTTAGTAAGTCTATGGGTCTACATTACCATAATTATAATATACCGTCACCCCTTACCCAGCGGTCAATCTATAATAAATTATATATCTATTGCAAATATTTGGTTGATATAATTAATATGTTAAAATTCCTATTGCACCTAGAGGTATTTATTTATGTTTACTGATTAAAATAGGACTGGAACTAGGGGCATATAATGCCGGTAAAGTCAGATAAAAATACTGCTCAAAACGCTATATACGTGTTAGTGGCTTTATAAGAATTATAAAAAAATATTATTCTAATGTAATTTCACCAAATCATTGTACCTTCTTGTAAATAAAATATTTTTGTTATTATTATTATTATTATTATTATTTTGTGTTGTGAATGTCCACGTCGCAGGCGCGCGCGCGCACCCTCCTCCTCAAGGAAGAATTCTCGTCTTATTTCAGGTCTTATTTCAAGGGTAATTTCCCCCGGTGGTAGCGGCCCCCGCCCCCCACTGGTGAGTTGAGCCCCCTGGGGGCCTGCCAGGGACGCTGGCCAGGTAGGGAGCTGTCACTGTTGACAGTCTGCCAGGTAGGGAGCTGTCACTGTTGACAGTCTGCCAGGTAGGGAGCTGTCACTGTTGACAGTCTGCCAGGTAGGGAGATCTCACTGTTGACAGTCTCCCAGGTAGGGAGCTGTCACTGTTGACAGTCTGCCAGGTAGGGAGCTGTCACTGTTGACAGTCTGCCAGGTAGGGAGCTGTCACTGTTGACAGTCTGCCAGGTAGGGAGCTGTCACTGTTGACAGTCTGCCAGGTAGGGAGCTGTCACTGTTGACAGTCTGCCAGGTAGGGAGCTGTCACTGTTGACAGTCTGCCAGGTAGGGAGCTGTCACTGTTGACAGTCTGCCAGGTAGGGAGCTGTCACTGTTGACAGTCTGCCAGGTAGGGAGCTGTCACTGTTGACAGTCTGCCAGGTAGGGAGATCTCACTGTTGACAGTCTGCCAGGTAGGGAGATCTCACTGTTGACAGTCTCCCAGGTAGGGAGCTGTCACTGTTGACAGTCTCCCAGATAGGGAGCTGTCACTGTTGACAGTCTCCCAGGTAGTGAGCTGTCACTGTTGACAGTCTCCCAGGTAGGGAGCTGTCACTGTTGACAGTCTCCCAGGTAGGGAGCTGTCACTGTTGACAGTCTCCCAGGTAGGGAGCTGTCACTGTTGACAGTCTGCCAGGTAGGGAGATCTCACTGTTGACAGTCTCCCAGGTAGGGAGCTGTCACTGTTGACAGTCTCCCAGGTAGGGAGCTGTCACTGTTGACAGTCTCCCAGATAGGGAGCTGTCACTGTTGACAGTCTCCCAGGTAGGGAGCTGTCACTGTTGACAGTCTGCCAGGTAGGGAGATCTCACTGTTGACAGTCTCCCAGGTAGGGAGCTGTCACTGTTGACAGTCTCCCAGGTAGGGAGCTGTCACTGTTGACAGTCTCCCAGATAGGGAGCTGTCACTGTTGTTGACAGTCTCCCAGGTAGGGAGCTGTCAAGGATGTCTTGCCAGTCTCCTAGGTAGGAAGGCTGTCAGGAATGTGTTGCCAGGAGCTGTCAAGGATGTGTTGACTGGCTACCAAGACAGGCAGCCAATGCACTAAGTGTACGTGTTTCTTTAATGAACTAACTAATGCGATGAAGGGCCGGGCAGGTGACAGGTGTATGTACTGCCCGTTACCCTAGACCTGTCGCCTTGTGGAGTGTGCGGCATGGGGGAAGGGGGTGTGAAGGGGTCACCCCCCCCCTTCCCCACCTTCCCCAGTGGGGGAGGGGGTGACTTTGCCTGGTGGGGTCGGGCCGTGGTGCTCCCAGGATGGCACGGTCTAATTTGTTACACGTTTATTGTATATGTGTACATACATTAGTACGTAAAACAAAACGGCAGATAACATAGGTGCGCAAGCCGAGTGTAAGCTGCATTTCTATAGCTATAACAAAAAATTTAGTAAATATTAAATGCATATTTTAAATGTTGGTACTGTATATAACTTTGCACACACACACACACACGTTGTGTGTGTGTGTGGTGCAGAAGACAAAAGGGATGGCTATACCAAAGGAAACAGAGTTAGTATAAATGGGGTTAAGTCAGAGTGGGAAAATGTTGTAAGTGGAGTGCCTCAAGGCTCTGTCCTGGGACCTCTGTTGTTTATAATATATATAAATGATTTAGATTCAGGTTTGAGTTTAATGTATATATAATACATTAATTATAAGGAATTAGTGTATATATAATTCATTGTGTCGGGGGACAGGCAGCCAGTTTATTACAGTATATGTTAGGCTTATATCGAGGTCTTCCCCAGGGTCAAATTACTGACCCTCCCCAGGATACAACCCCCTCAACAAGCTGTCGCCAGAGCAGGTGCTTCACCTGTCGCCAGAGCAGGTACTTCACCTGTCGCCAGAGCAGGTGCTTCACCTGTCGCCAGAGCAGGTGCTTCACCTGTCGCCAGAGCAGGTGCTTCACCTGTCGCCAGAGCAGGTGCTTCACCTGTCATCAAACACTGGGATAGCAGACAAGGTCTAGTAAGACTTTTGGTAGGTACTCTGCCCCATGACTGCTTTACAAGCATGAGGCATAGAGAGATTTGATCCAAGTCCCTTCAAAGTCCAAGTCTAAATCTGTCACCTTGTAAATAAACCCTGTAGATGATTCTGTCCAATAGACACAGCTGGAGCTTATTTTAAGGAAGAAGCAAAACGAGATCACTTAGTTTTTTAAGTACCCCAGTAAAAATGAAAAAAAAAGTACTTTAAGGTATAACATTATAGTGTGAAGACGGAACAACTGTCGTTGCTACATCAATGTGATTGTTTATGATCAAAGATATCAATTGTGAGAAAGGCCATTGTTTATCTTGTTGCTTCACTTGTATGTTTATGATCAAAGATATCAATTGTGAGAAAGGCCATTGTTTATCTTGTTGCTTCACTTGTATTGACTTTTGACATCTGCAGATTGTATAGGTGCAACATGGGGCCTGAGCTTCGTCTTCATGTCCTGCTCTGAGATACTCGGTTTTGTCTTGAGTGAGACCTTGTGTCGTACTAGTCGTAGGGCGAAGCACGACCCAGTTATGTTCTCGCGTATCTCGGATGCTCTGCAGGCTGCTGCAGATGTGGTAAGTTTCAGTGTCTTGAGTTTGCGTGAGATATGGTCTGCTTTTATTTTTTTTTTAGCAGTTGCCTATTTGCATGATTTGTCTTATTTTATATTTTCATCCAGTACTGTAGGTTTAGCTTATGGACTTTCCACATTGTTTGTATCCTCTTTTTTTCTCTTCTTACTCTCTGTTTTGCTCCTCTTTCCTTTCTTCTCTTCTTCCATTGTTTTATCATCTCTCCCTGTCTGTTCAACCTTTTTACTGCAGCACCATCCTTCCCTTGCTTATGCATTCTATTTTCACCATATTTATATTAGGCCCATTCTCCTGTTTTGGTAGTACTGTACTTATAGGAACGATGAGGATCATAGTGTGTGTGTGTGTGTGTGTGTGTGTGTAAGTGTAAGTGTAAGTGTAAAATATACAGTATATATACATATCTCAACGTACAAGTGTACGTTGGTATATATATACTATGTATTCAGATTTGTCCAACTCAATAGTTCAGATTTCTATACTTTTTTAAGTGTAGAAATCTGAACTATTGAGTTGGACAAACTGGAAAACTGTTTTTTACTTGCGTTGCTTTGACAAACTAACCTAACCTAGCCTTCCGAGGCCTAATGCACGATATCTGAGGCCTAATATAATACATGTGTGTGCTATACTAGGCCTAGGAGTAATATTTTTTTTTTTTTTTTTGCCTCATTTATTTTAAAAGAATTCCTTACTAGTCAGTATATGACTATCTAAAAGCTAAGTACTGTACTGTACTGTACTGTACTGTACAGTACTGTACTGTACAGTACTGTACTGTACTGTACTGTACTGTACTGTACAGTACTGTACTGTACTGTACTGTACGTGCATACGAATTCGTGACTGTTGATGACCATCACGATACGTAGCCAACCTACTTTCCTATCTAAACATGGGTTTAGATTGGTTGTTATAAATATTCAATCTTCATCATATTTATATAAATATATATTTATATTCACTGTAACAATAAAAATTATTATAAGGTATTTATAATGTTTGTTTGGATTTTTACAATGTTTCTTCTTATAATTTAATTTGAGATTTCCAATGAAAAATAAATATTACTGCACTTACAGTACATACTGTACTAACAAATCTTTTTAGGACAGATGTTGATAGATGACTATATATATTATATTTTAAGGACTATAATGAATACTTTTCTTGTACAGTACTGGAATTGAATTTGTGTACTTGATTTATAACCATAAGTATAGAATACAAAAGCAATGAGGTGCTTCCAACAGATCGCTCCACCGTGCCCTCGAGTGGAGGATCTGCGTTACCACTGGACACAGTTATCGATCGTGTGTCAGCGGTGCCAACACTATGATGGGCAGCCACCACCTATTGAAGAAACACACGTACCCAGGCATCTTTCTCAAATGCTGAAGGTACAGTTCCCTTTTAACTTCAGGTTATCAGGACTTGACTCAGATTTGTAGTTCTCTTGTGAATTATAATTAAATTGTAAGTTTTTACAAGTGTGAGAGGATGTACTTAAGTTATTGCATCTGTTCTAGCCTCTAAATATTTACATTTTTTAAGTATTAAACTTTATTTACAGTTGTGTCATATCAGATAAAGAAAGTTTAATATGACCGCAGCTACTGGTGGCAGAGGAGAGGGAGCAGCACATAGGAGGACCTTTGAGCCCATGCATGGAGTACCTAGTCCAGGAGAAAGTATTAGCGACATTGGCGTCTCATGCACGTGCGGACCGACCTCTAGGGATACGTCAGCATGTCTACATATTCTTGGTGGGGGTCCTTAACCATCTTCATCATTCTCATCTCCATCATGCACCCATACACAAGCCCCTGCAGGTATGTGACTGGCCTGGTTGCCTCTTCTCATATGATTACCACGTGGGTACATTGTCCTAATTAGCAGCACACAACACATGACTCTTGTGTACACAAAGGTTAAGCCACAGCTTCTCAGGCTGATTAGGATTAACAATTAAAATTCAAACTACATACAATACTGTACTTAATTTTCAAGAGTTTTGTTAAATAATATTTTAAAGATTTTAATATAATAGTGAATTTCTCTAAAAATATTATTGTGTCCTCTCGATTCAGCGACTTGGTTTGGTTAATTACAAACAATGTGAATTTAGACATTTGAGTGTACTGTATGTACACTATCACCTATTATTCTAGTAAACAGTTATGTTGTTAAAATTATTGTACTGTACTTAATTTACCCTGCCAAAACGTAACACAGTACAGGCTGTAGGTACAATATTTGTCTTCCTTATTGTGATTTATGGTACATGACCCAGCCGTGTCCACCAATATTTCACCAGTTTTCCACCTTGTGTGCATGTTGCTAAACTTGTAATGCCGAGGCTTTCATTGCTAATTTGTATTTATTTTTAACTTTAAAATCAGCCAATTTCTAATAAAACAAGATACCCAAAATTAGCAGCAGTAACCAAATTAAATGGTGGTAACAGGAGAAATGATCTAATAGCTGCACAAATGCTTAAATTAATTGATAAACTTAAGATAGCTAATTATGTTATTAGATTTGTAGTACTTTAGAGTACTGTTTTGCATTGCAGAGGGTAACAAGGTTACAGTTTCTCGTGGGAAGCTAAGTACTCACCTAGTTGTACTCACCTAGTTGTGCTTGCGGGGGTTGAGCTCTGGCTCTTTGGTCCCGCCTCTCAACCACCAATCAACAAGTGTACAGGTTCCTGAGCCTATTGGGCTCTATCATATCTACACTTGAAACTGTGTATGAAGTCAGCCTCCACCACATTGCTTCCTAATGCATTCCATTTGTCAACCACTCTGACACTAAAAAAGTTCTTTCTAATATCTCTGTGGCTCATTTGGGCACTCAGTTTCCACCTGTGTCCCCTAGTGCGTGTGCCCCTTGTGTTAAATAGCCTGTCTTTAAGTGAAACGTTAGAGATGTAAGGAAATTCTCATTCCCTGTATGGGTGCTCAGCAAATGGAATATATTGAAGGAAGATGTTGTTAAAGTCAATTCCATCCACAATTTAAAGAAAAATACGATGAAAATTTTATTATTGAAAAAAAGATAATTACGTAGTGTGCTTGGTATAAATGGCTAGGAGGATAAAGAACTAGATCTCATTCCCCTCCCCCCCCCCTCTTTCATGCCCATAGTCAGTGATAGTCAATTATAGAACTGTAGTCTCTGTATTAATCCGTCATTCCAGGCCATGGTGCGAACAATTTGTGAGATGAGAGCTTCTCCATATGAAGCTGAAGAAATTGAATTCTTATCGACATTGTCTGAAAAGATTCGTCAAGATAATGGTATAATACTGCTCTATATACAGGTAATAGTAGAACATTGCTTTTGGGTAACTGTCGGAGTTGTGTGTTGCATGTTTGGAAAGCAGGAAGTGGGATTAAACAATGTGCATGTAATGCGAGTTTAGATGCAGTACAAAAGTACTTCATTTGCTTATTATGTAATATAAAAATCCAATCATTCAATCACCATTAGGAAATTTTTCAAAGGATTAATACTGTACTGAAAAATGTTATCTTGATGATTTTGGGGCTTGGCGTTTCTGTGGCCCGGTCCTCGACCAGGCCTCCTTTTTGTTACACACCCCCAGGAAGCAGCCCGTAGCAGCTGTCTAACTCCCAGGTACCTATTTACTGATAGGTGAACAGGGCATCAGGGTGAAATAAACTCGGCCCATTTGTTTCCATTTCCACCGGGGATCGAACCCGGAACCTCAGGACTACGAATCCGAAGCGTTGTTTACTCAGCTGTCAGGGGCCCCTATTTTACTTTTTGTTGACTTTAACATCTTTAGCATCATACAGTTCGTGAAATAAAAGAAATGTATATATAATCGAAGGTAGTATATTGTGAAGGCATTGATAATGGTATGGAGATGATAGTAGGATGGGTGAGAACCGGTTAATATCTAAGTGTTTTTCCCACACCCTGCTCAAAATGCTGTGCATATTACTGGCTTTAGACATACTGTAGTGTGTACTAAAGTGCGCCCTGGTGAGGCCACTCCAGACTGACAACCAGAGCACAACTCCATAGTCTCCTAAGACTGATGGATGCCTACTACTACTACTACTACTACTACTACTACTACTACTACTACTACTACTACTACTACTACTACTACTACTAGTGTGTACTAGCTCTATCTAGAAATCCAACATTATGTTTGTAACTCATCTTGGATGTATGAAATGTTTGTGGTGGGATTTACCTAAAATTGTTATGTTATAATATGTTTGGCATGATATACTAAGCTCTTAATCCCATATTTGACCAATATTTGTTAATTCTTACACTGCTTCAATCACTCACTATCTACAATTTTCTTTGTGCTTTAGTTACGAACTGTCGTTTCCTCTTTCTTTTTCTTTATTTCGCACCCCATACCCATCCTGTGTGCAGTGGAGGAAAGGGTTACAGAGGCACATAATGGGTTCAGGACTTGAACCCCATAGTTCATTTAACTAAGCAAGTGACAGTCTTGTGAAGTCCCATGTTCAAGTCACTACTGCAATTTCTTGCTGTGCTCAGATCACTCTGTGATTTCCTCCTATGCTCCAAACCCCATAAGATATTTATTTATAATTATATTTGTTAGCTATTCATACACATTTTAATGGTTTACTTATAAATACCTGCCTAGTTTAATCATTGACGTGCAAATGATCTTTCGCCCTGTTGACCATAATAATAATTACTATGGAGTCGGGGGGTCACTTGTTTAACTACATCGGATTATATTTCGGCAACAAACACCAATATATAGCCATGAACATCACTTTCTCTCCTACGCTATTAGTAAACATTGGCATCCCTCAGAGCAGTGTACTTGGCCCTTTCCATTTTCTCATATAAATTAATTCCGTGACGAGTGTCTGCGGACACCTCCAAGCTAACACTGTTTACTGATGCACAACTTCTTATGTTCTTGAGCACAGACCTAAACAGTCTAAACAAAACTAAATACAGAATTGAAAAGACAGTATGTAATTTACAATTAACAAACTCATTATTATTAATGAGTGTTGTTATAAATTATTAACTCGATACAAAATCTTACTGAAGCGACCATACGAGTCATAAATACTCATACTCTGCCCAAGTAAAACAAACAAGCAACACTTAGTGGGCCAGCCAGAGGCGTAGGGTTCGTGCAGTCCAAAAAAATAAATAAATTAAATCAATTATTAATTAAATAAGATTCTCACCTTGAAGGTGCAAGGGCGCATTCTTACTTTCGAAAAATATTTTGCAAGATCAATCCTTTTATTGTGTGTGTGTTTGTAAATTGCAGCCAATAGCCCTAACTGGAGGTGTTTCAAGTGGTTATACGCCAGAAGACAGTCTCCCACCGACCCCATCCCACGTGGCCACGGGCACCAGCAGCAGTGACTCTCACTCCGTAGTGACATCACAGAAATTACAACCTAAATTTCCATTGGTGGATGCTCTGCTCAACCTCTGTCACAGTGCCGTAAGTACAGTAAAGTGCATTGTATCTCCTCTTGAGGTTATCTTGAGATGATTTCGGGGCTTTAGTGTCCCCGCGACCCGGTCCTCGACCAGGCCTCCACCCCCAGGAAGCAGTCCGTGATAGCTGACTAACACCCAGGTACCTATTTTACTGCTAGGTAATAGGGGCATAGGGTGAAAGAAACTCTGCCCATTGTTTCTCGCCGGCACCCGGGATCGAACCCGTGACCACAGGATCACAAGTCCAGCGTGCTGGCCGCTTGGCCGACCGGCTCCTGTGTATGCTATATCTAGTGCACAATAGACTAAGTAATTTTAGTAGGGTCAAAAAAGTATTTCTTTGTCTTTTATTTATCTAATAAAATGCTCATTAGATTACTAAATATCTAAAATAATATTGTTCACCAGTAACTGAAGGTATGTTTTCCATAACTATAGTAAATGTTGCTTTTAATATAATATGTTTACCATGTAAATTAGAAGAAAATTTAATTTAATTTCTTGATTTGAAATGCAACGTCATTGTTTGTAACTACAGGTCACTCAAGATATTCTTGAAGTTTAAGCACTTTACATACAATATAAGTACATACTGTATCACAATTTCCCCACATTAACATGAAGTTTGAAAGAGTGAAACATTCCTTGCTAAGTAATAAAGATCATATTTCATCACGTTAATGTGCTATGAATTAATAATAAACATTTCCTTGGACAACTTACCAGGACAGTGAGATCTCGGCTACAGCCCATGACTGCCTTGTGGGTATAGCAAGTGTCCGAGAGGGCCAGAGCAGTTCAACTATAGCGAGACACACACTCCTTCCCCACTACCTGGCCACCCGTTTAGTCACTGCCTCTGACAGCATTCCTGCAGATACTGAATCAGCATTAATAGAGGATGTACCATTGTCAGAAAGAGTCAGGTGAGCAGGAAAATACCATATGTGACATCCCTTTGCAGTTAGATATCACCCGTGATGAAGAAGCACTGTGCAAAAATTACTCTTTTATTGTTGATGGTAATTCACTAAAGGTGAATGAAACATATACTAAAAAGCTTATACCTTGTATGTTGTTTTTTCACATTTTCATTGACAGTCCTTGCACTTGTCCACCAGAGATCATATTGGACATAAATTTTAACACGTGTGTATAATAATATCCTTCATGGCATGAAATATTAATCGACCTCATTTTATTGGCTTTCATGTTGACTTATATATCCTTCTCCTTGGCACACTAAATGGAGTTAGTTTCATACTCTGATGACAAAGAGGGAAATTGAGCAACTTCTGAAGTCCCTGTTTTGACTATAGGATTGAAAACAGACCAAGAGTGTTGCATCCATTAGGAATGACCCTCTGTGGTCCTGGGACCAGATTCACGAAGCAGTTACGCAAGTACTTACGAACCTGTACATCTTTTCTCAATCTTTGGCGGCTTTGTTTACAATTATTAAACCGTTAATGAACTCCGAAGCACCAGGAGGCTGTTTATAACAATAACAACAGTTGATTGGGAAGTTTTCATGCTTGTAAACTGTATAATAAATGTAACCAAACGTGTCAAAGATTGAGGAAAGATGTACACGTTCGTAAGTACTTGAGTAACTGCTTCGTGAATCTAGCCCATTTTTCAGCATTTCATCTCTGGTGTGACTTCAGATGTTGGAAAGTCAGGCACAGACTGTACATGCAAAGGTTCCCTAATGCAAAGGTTTCATGCATATTTGTATAGTCAGTGTTAATGATCTCATCTTTTTGGTGCCTCAAAAAGTTTGCATGTCAAGTAATGTAATTACAGTAATTTTCATTTGTGTGTGTTTTATTAGCCACTGTATCTAGTGATGCCTGCAGGGCTGAGCTGAGCATAGGTCCACCAGACACCTAAATATTTGTAGCCACTGACAAATGCATTAATATAGTTTGAATGTTATGATGGTGTGCATGATATTAAGTACGTCTCTTGAATGATATGAAAGTTGTCTCAAGTCTCATTGTATGTATCACTTGTTACAACGTGGGATCTGTAACATACGATCATTAAACAATGCATGTGTCCAGGTGCTACAGTACATACAACACATAATTCATAACACTGGCTCATTCATACACAGTATATAGTTGTGTAAATAATAATTTAATTGTTACCAGTTAAGCCTTATATCAAGAAAATGACTCCTGACTGACCAAATAATCTAGGACTGAAGGCGGCGAAAACAGCGACAGTGAGGATGAAGAAGATGTGGGAGAGTTTCCCGGGAAAAAAGAAGTAGTGACATTCCTGCACTGGCTCACTTTCTGTGATAAGGTACTCTCGTCTCTTGAATATTATACCCGCTAAATTTCAGTGCAGTAGAGTTTCATTATCTGTGGGCTTTTGGGCCCCATGTCCTAGATATTGGTGATGACCAGACCACACACTAGAAGGTGAAGGGACGACGACGTTTCGGTCCGTCCTGGACCGTTCTCAAGTCGACTTGAGAATGGTCCAGGACGGACCGAAACGTCGTCATCCCTTCACCTTCTAGTATGTGGTCTGGTCATCATACTTTAGTCACGTTATTGTGACTCATCGCCTGCAAATAGATATTGGTGCTCAGTCTGCTGTTTTTTATTTTACTGTTTTGATTCACT
Source organism: Procambarus clarkii (assembly GCF_040958095.1). Taxonomy (NCBI): domain Eukaryota; kingdom Metazoa; phylum Arthropoda; class Malacostraca; order Decapoda; family Cambaridae; genus Procambarus; species Procambarus clarkii. Next base: position 18,378,189 of record NC_091220.1, read on the forward strand.
ATCATATTTACTCCTGAAAATGTGAATGGAGGTGGCATCAACCATTTTTCTCTGTACATTCTATCTGTTTACCACCTACACTGCATACAACCACTTTCTTACATCTCAAATTTCCACATACAGTATTCTGCCTTCAATTGGAAAAAATTATCCCTGTCTGCCTTGACTATTGCCTTTTAATATTTTTTGACTGTGCCTTCTCTGGTCCTTCTCTATTCTAAAGTTGTTTGATTGAGCTCTCTTATCCTGTTTCTATTGCTTAGTTTTCTTATTTAAACAACCAGCCTTGTTTATTTACTTCTATACGTTCCAGTCTTCTTGTGCTTAACTAGAAGAGGATTTCCTGGCAGAGCTGCATGTTCTACAACTGGAATGACTTAGGCTGTGTATTTTGTTTTGAAACAATCCTTGTTTACATGTTTGCCAGGTTCACACATGCTGCTGATGTTATAATATTTTATGCACTTCCAGTGTTAAAGGATGCCTTTGTTCCAATCTTTTTCTGGTTCTTGTAACTGCTTTCCTCTTATTTTTGTTCAGTCCTTTGTCTCCTTTCCATTTCCCCATCTTCAACCAGTCTTCCCCCCTCTTTACTATCTTTGTATTGTCTGCAAACTTTGGCATGGAGGAACTCATTCCTTTGGTTAGGTCATTAACTTAATGTAGGAAGAGCAGAGGTTCAAGGACCAAGCCTGGTTGGACTCTGCTTACTACTTGCCTACATTCTCACATTTCCTCTATAACTAATAGTGCTGGGTATAATATATAATAATATAGTGCTGGGGAGATGGGACACCACGAGCGTAGCTCTCATCCTGTAACTACACTTAGGTAATTACACTTGGGTAATTACTAAGACTGTTTTCATGTCTTATCAGGTTGGTAGTCTGGGAAAATGCAATCTTTCCAGTCCTTTGTTATCTTAGCTTAAGCATCAGACTTGCAATATTGCAAGCCTGAAACGGCAATGTGTGCTGGTTGTCATAATATTAGCACAATAATACAATTAGCACAATGGTGCTAATTGAAAGGTGCTCCATACTTAGTGGAAGTATGTTGCAGTGTCAGTCCTTAAGAAACTAAGCCATATGAACAGGCATATAGTATAGAAACATCCCAGTTACAGCCCCGCTCCTGTGGCAGACAAGTCCACTAAGGGCTCACCATAGGCCGTGCTCCTTGCAACATTTTTCTCAATAGCGGATTCTAAAACAACAACAGTATTGAAAGTACTATTGATACTAGATATTTGATCAGATTCTCAGATATATCTTTTAAAAAGTTACCTTGAGGTGCTTCCGGGGCTTAGCGTCCCCGCGGCCTGGTCGTCGACCAGGCCTCCTGGTTGCTGGACTGATCAACCAGGCAAGTTAAGCAAATTATTTTAATGGGGGGGGGGGCAGTTTAAAACACACTTTTCCTCACTGCGACCTGTTGCAATGTGAGGTGTAATTATTTTCTTATTATTATTTTGTTCATTAATAAATTTTCATCTGTAGTGGGTGCCTTATCTTAAATCATGAAGCTTTCTTTACTCCAAAGTTTAAAGGGCTAATTTCTATAGCATCTTCCTGGAACATCCAATCTTCCATTTTTATATTCTGTATTCAATCATTAAGCAATAATGTTTGTTTTGCAATGTCTGTCAGATTGGGTTTGTTATTAATATACAGTACATATTTGTTTCTAAATGATTATTTCATACTACACAATTACTGAAGTTCAGAAAAAACATATTGGGTAATTAAATTTTAATCTCGTCTTTCAATAAACAGTCTACCGTTAAACGTATGTGACCGTATTTCATCTTTATAGCTTGTAGGTGTAAGTGATGGTGCGTTGGGTTCAAGCATCTGTTCTACGATAAGAGAGGTGTTCTTAGATGGTGTTTTACGTGGGAATCTCACCAGTGACGACGAAGATACCATATCTCTCTACATTGCTGTCACGGCCAAGATCATTACCTCAGTTTCCTCTCCACTGCTCGTTAATAGTGAGTTCGCTTCCACTACTTGTCAACAGTCATTACTTTCCCATTTCCAGTTAATAGTAACATCTGCACCACTTAGTGTTGAAAGTTTAGTGAACAGTGAAAATTATCAGATGAGGGATATGAAACTGCACAGGTATAAAAATAATAGTGGTATGTCATTGATAATGGTGCAAGTTATGTTAGACACCAGAGGTAATACCAGTTTGCTTATGTATGAAAACTCTTCTAGCCAATGTACTTTAGACTATGAAGACAGCAGGTTGTCCCATTGCAAGGGGAAGGTGTTGACTGGTGTTGCTAGGTAGTGAAGAGACCAGCGAGAGAGTGAATCTGTCTGCACAGACGCTGGCCGTACTTAAACCATACTTGTCGCTGTAAGAATGTCCGTCTACAGCCCCGGAGATGCTTGAGGAAGTGTGGGCCTGGGAGTACAGCTGTGTGGTGTGTGGCAGTTACTACAAATACTTCCCCTTTCTGCTTGTGAATGGTATCTCCCCCACCACTTGTTAGTGATTAGTACTTTCCTGCTAATTTTATTGGTAAATTATTTGACCTTTAGTATATTTGTTGCATTTCTATTGCAAATTGATAGTAATTGTATAAGTTTTATTTGTGACTATATTGTGATAGGAAAGAGGGTTTATTGTAGGACAAAGAGGGAATGAAAGCCTTCAGGAATATTTGGCTGGTGTGTGAAAAGTATGATGACAAATTCAATGCAAAAATGTAAAGAATATCTAGTGTACATTATGAGTTGCTTAAGCTGCTGAAGATACATTTATCATCCTCATTATAGCTCAGAACATTGTAGTAGAGCTTAGCTCCAAACTCTTCTATAGTTTTAGCATGTACATAAAGTGTGACATTTTTTTGAAATTGTACAGGCATCATCTCGTGGCTGACTGAAGACTCTGAGGACATAGAAGGCAGTGAGAACAGCATGAGACAACAGGTGATGGTTCTGTGCCAGCGTCCACCTCATCACCTCCAGATACAGGCTCTAAGGCTACTTCAGGTATGTGATTGACACGGACGCTGAGGCTACTAAAGGCACGTGATTGATACAGACTCGATGGCTACTCCAAGTATGTCGTGTATGGTTTTCAGTTACATATTTAATTGATATCTTAATGTATCGCCCAACATCCAGGTGCTGATGGAGAAGCCTGGGAGCATGGCTGTACAGTCACTGGTGCTGAACTATGTAGTAACGCGGTCGTACTACGATTCCTCGGCAGCAGAACACCTTCAGAGCTCCTGGTCGGATGAAGAAGATGAGAGATACAAACACCGAGAGGGTGAGACAGAGTTGACAATTTAAAGGTGTAATTTGGTGTCAATATTCTCATGTTGTCTAGTATAAGGGAATATAAATTAGTATCAGAATGATGTCTCATAAACCACTCATTTTGAAGTGAGATTATTGAATGTTAATTTTTTACAGCATATGCAACTTGCAATTCATCCTCTATATAATTTTCATATTTCTACTGTGAAAAGAAATTACTTGCCAAACGAGAAGGGGAACATAAAATTAAATTGATTTTTGTGTGTCCTGCATGTGCATTTGTACTTGCATTTATTGCTTGCAAACACACACACCTCTTACTGTGTGTGCGTGTTTACACAGGTGAGATGTCTCCTGGATCACAGCCCATCAGCAGAACCTTAGCCCCAGCTAACATAAATAAAATTGTCAAGAGGTGAGTCTCATCATAATGCATCTATTAGAAGTACAGTAGACTTTCGTACTGGTATTAACACATATCGAGCCCCTCTAAATGCTACTTGGCTTCATGAAGACTGGCAAGCAGCACTTGGGGTAACTACCAAATGACATGTTTTGGCTGTTTTTCCTGACTGCCATTATCAGACAGCAGCTCAATAGGGCCTCGAGCCTCAAGCCCAATCCCCATGGAGGGAGGCAACAGGAGCAACCAAGTTCCATGCTCAGAAAGCACAGTTGAACCTAATTTAACATCACCTCGGTTAATGTCGTTCGTTTGTACATCAGTAGAATAGATAAATTCAAACCTTCTTTGGCATCTGACAGGCAAACAGTCCTGCTTTCTTGTTTTTAAATGTAAAATAGAGAAAACGAAGTGGAAACTTATGGCACTTAAAACAAATTAAGTACTCTACGAGGCATAACTTAAATATTGTCAATGAACACTTCATTTATAATAAAAATTAAAATTTGTATTAGCGGAAAATAATACAGTAGCACAATACAATACATAAAAATTATATAATGCTGCACTGTATAACCATATGGCTACGTTAACAAATTATCAAGTGAATTTAGCTGTTGCTGAAGCAAATGCATCTCGCCAGCTGATCACTGACATAACAAGGTGTGGGAGATCCAAGCTTGATATTACTGGTACTAGTAAACATGTTCCTTAGACAAGACATGGACAGGTTAACAGCCTGTAACAGGTAGTACTCGTAATGAAAGGGCAAGGGACAATAGAAGACAATATTGTTAGAAACTCTTGCCAAAAGGTTTTCGTTTCACTTAATGTCGCTTCAATTGCGGTTTTAGCACAAAGCAATCTGGGCAAGATAGCTTCAGGGAGCCACAGTGTCTGGACCAGAAAGAGGTGTTTCATTACATTCAATGCTGAGTTTTAAATAAAAATGGAATATAATTTGTAGGTTGGAACTGGCATGAAAATTTGCTTAATCTTGGACTAGTGCAACTAATTTCACCCCAAAGTTGGTACAGTTCTATATATTATTTAATGTTTATGGTACTGTGGTATGTTGCTAATTTTGTTGCTTTTTTTAACAGTTTCATGACAGTCGTACCTGAGGAGTTGAGATCAACAACCAAGGATGACTTTGAGAGTTACATGGCTGATGCCCAGCGCCAGTACAGTGACATGTGTCGGGTGAGTCACATGGATATTCTTATATAATGCAATTTTTGTCATATTGTATATTAAATATATTTGAAAATTGGATAAGGGTATGCAAGATACAGAGCTTATTTCCTATTAACAGCTCTTGAGGGGAGCATCATAATTTTAGTTCCATCATTATTGTCAGCAATTTGATACTTTACTACCTTAATTGACAGTAATACTTCAGTTATCTTCTGAAGTTAATCCTTAAGCAAAATTATAATATTATAATTTAAATGTCAATTTATTTTATAATATTTATGAAGTAGAAATTCAGTCTTGAGTATCATTAGGTTTTCTACCATATTCCTTATTTATCCCAAACTTTCTTTCATCAGTCATGTTCATCATTTGGTTGGCCGAGAGAAGCTGTAACTCCAGAGTGCCCGTCCGATTCCTCGTCCACAGCATCCCGGGAGTCTCGGCCCGAAGCAGAAGGAAACACGTTCTATGAAGGACCATTCCTTAGCATGCTCATGGATTTCCTGGAACACTTACCTGATCAAGTATGAAGTTGCTTAGTTTCTTGTTCAAAATATATCATATGCATCAATCACTTTTCCATCCCTGTGGACTGGTTGGTAAAGACCATACACCTTGCAGGGTCAGCATTCAATTCCCATTTGACTAAGTAGTTGGGCACTGCTTCTTTCTCCCCCTTCTAATTCCTTGTCCTCGTATCCCTTAGAAATGCTATATAGTCATACTGACTTAGTGAGCTCACCTGATAATTATCTTACCCTATCTGGGGTCAAGTATGAAATGTTTGGTGTTTCCCCATAGAGTTGCTCGGTGCTTTGTAATATGTTTTTTGAGAAGGGGAAGAGGGGAAGGACCAAGGGAAGGGGGAGATGGGGTGAAGAGAGGGGAAGGGAGAGATGGGATGAGGAGGGGGAAAGAGGAAGAGACCCAGGTGTAGCTGGTTACCCCTTTTATATATATAAATGGAAATGTCTGTTCAAGGTTGGTCAGATGGGAAAGAAGGGAGAGGGAGGTGGGAAGGAAGAGGAACAGGGGGAGGGGCAGAAATGGTGGAAGAGGTGGGATGTGGGGAAAGGGAGAGAAGGAAGAGGGGTGGAATGATAAGATGAACCATCCCGGGCACAGCCAGATACCCCCTTTGAGTTTGATTATAAGCAGACCATATTGAGACACCAAGGAATCATCTAAGCATGTTTCAAACAAAATAACTGATGGAAATGGAATAGAGAGAAGGAACGCACATGAGAGAGTACTGTAACACGCTGTGAAGATATGGGAATGAAGGAGGGAAGTAGGTGTGAGAGGTCACCAGAGTTGTCACCACGATTCCATGTAAATACTGTAGTATAGTATTTATATTTTGTTCATTGTCAGATATCCAATACAACCAATATGTGTGTTATGTTATGGACAAATTACAGAAGATGGTAAAATATTACATAAAATTATCACCCAGTTTTTATACAAATGATGTAAATATGGATATAATGCTTCTATATGAATGTGAAGGAGTTAACTAAGATCCCATGAGACAAATTTTGGTATAGTTCTTAATTGGTTACTATGTAATTAGGTTATTGTGTACCAGTGGCTTGCTTGTATTGTGAAATTGCAATCTGATCTTTCCAGCCACTCTTTCAGTTTATTTCTGTACAATGTTCACAAACAGAATAATAACAAAGCAGTGGGCTGCAAGACACTTTCTGAGCTGTGCCAGGAACTGGTTTGTGCACTATATAAGTGTACATGTTACCTTGTAGGACTACATATACAGTACTGATGGTGTTTTTGTCAATTACGAGTTAATAAATAATTATTCAAAGCAAAAAGTACATTTTGTAAGCTAGCGAGTGAGGCTACAAACATAAAAACCATCCTTGATCAATCGAGTCCTCGCCGTCTATACCACAAGTCGGCAAACAGCACAATTCGTATTGACTAGCTCGTTGACCCCTCCACCTGGCTGTTGTGTACACTTCATGTAACTAGAAAGGAAGCAGATAGGTTTTTAAATTTTTCTTTCTTCCACATACAAGGTGACAATTTTGATGATAGCCACACAATGAGGGTTAAAGCATATTAGAAACACTTTAGTTGTTCAAAGCACGATGGGAAATATCTGGTAACTATAGTTTAATGAATTATTATATTCATATAATATTGAGAAATGGTCTCTCATAATACATTTTGTACGTAGGATTATGATATCAACTTGCAAGTGACATCGTTGATGGCAACTCTAGCACTGCTACCACACCCACACCTCCACGAGTACCTGCTGAACCCCACCATAATGGTGGCTGGGGGTGTACGCACACCCTTCACTGTCCTCTCCTCGGTAGTGTCCAAGATTCACCAGCCAATTATGGAACGTGAAGATTACCTGGATCATCTCAAGGTCACCAGATACCAGCTCTTGGGCACAATGGAGGACTTTGACTTTGAGTAAGTATAGAAACATGCTATTTCCATTTGTTTTTAAGAACATTTTGTAATTCATTAAGGTTTGAAGCTGTTCAGTCCATTCTATTGACAGATAGCCTGCACTTCTTGCTGTTGATAATTCACTCAGAATTATACACATTGACATGAGCCTTGTGCTGGACTAATCATCCTTTTAAATATTGTAACTAAGAAAGAGAAGTGATATTTGCATCTTTCAAACTATTCACTTGCATGCTGCTACTATAAATAATAAATAAATGTTTATTTAGGTAAGGTACATACATACAAGAAATTTTTACAAAGATTGGTGGACTTATAGATAGAGCTAGTACATACAATGCCTAAAGCCACTATTACGCAAAGCGTTTCGGGCATAAGACATATAACATAAGTCTTCATAAATAATACAAAATAGTTGGAAAGTTTTCAAAATATTTTTTCTACCAAAGTTTAAGACAGGATTCTATATTGTATTTGTGACTTTGATTTAGACAAGATGATATTACTGTAAGCATTTTTTTGCTTGTATGTTTCACATGCACTGTCTTGTATGTTATGGAGATTGGCTGGATCATTAAATAGTATTTAAATTTAAAATGTAAAGAAATGATTCGATGTTAGGAAATAATGCATTGTTTACAAATTATACACTAGGTACTATAGTATGGTTCAGCCGATTACTGTTTTTATGGGTTTTAAAATTGTTTTCACAGCCGAGATGAAGACAGCCATAAGTTTGAAGCACTGATTGTCATTGAAGAATTCACCAAGGAATTAGCATCAATTGCATATGCCAAATACATTACAGAAGGTAGTGGATGGTAGTGATTGTCAGGTATGGTGACTTCTCTACTCTACATTCCTGTCACAGTTGTGTGTCTGCCCCGATCATGGCTTATTACAGGCACTCGCAGCGGAAGCGACATTGGTGACGGGTAAAAGACGGCAATCCTCTTAGATTTGATATATATAATGTGCACCAAAATCTTTGTAGGTATTTTGGTTTCAACTAAGAAAAATGAATGTAAGTTAACATTTAAGCACCTGATACTTTTATAAAATGTTCAACAAGATAACTTATTGAGCTCAACACAGATCTGACATTGTTATCTTGAATACTTGCCATATAATTTTTGCTTGTTGTGAAATGGGTAATAGCTCGCTTATTTAAATGTTACTTTTATTTAATTTATTGATAACCTATGCTTCTTGTTGCTATTTTTTCTTTGTGTGTCACTCTTCAAATTTAGTTAATGTATAGATGGTCTCTTTGGTATCACATGCACAAGTCTTATAGTGAGGAAGAGAGTGCAATTGTGAATACTCTTCCTGTCCCGGTGTTGCATTTGCATGGGGAATAATGCACAGGTTGCACCCTATTTTGTAAAGGGAATGTAGTCATGTTAGTGCACAAATATACACAGCAATAGATGGGATGGAAATGGTAGAAATTTATGTATTTTTTTAAGCAGCTTCTGGGACTAGATTAAGTTTAATGACGGAATTCTGCAGTGGAGAAAGAAAGCATCACACTGGTCAGTCTTTATTTAAAAGGACTTTTTGTATATGTTGTAACTTTAGCTGCAAGTCAGAACCTCAACTGTGTTGTGAAGGCAGTTCTCCACAACCTAGATGTGCCATATTGTCATGTATTGTATTTTCTGCATCTGCTCTTTCTTGTTTGTGCGCGTACAAGGGAGCCGGTCGGCCGAGCGGACAGCACGCTGGACTTGTGATCCTGTGGTCCCGGGTTCGATCACGGGCGCCGGCAAGAAACAATGGGCAGAGTTTCTTTCACCCTATGCCCCTGTTACCTAGCAGTAAAATAGGTACCTGGGTGTTAGTCAGCTGTCACGGGCTGCTTCCTGGGGGTGGAGGCCTGGTCGAGGACCGGGCCGCGGGGACACTAAAGCCCCGAAATCATCTCAAGAAAACTCAAGATAACGTACATGAAGAGAATAGCGGTGGTTAAAAATATATATGCGGTATATTTATTTCAATTGAATACTATGCTGCAGTATTATGCTAAACACTCGTGCATCTTTGCCATTTTAAATTTTCTGGCACCTTTTTCTTGTTGAGAATGATCTCAATTTTATAGAAATTGCTGTTGTGGTAATTTAGTGATGATTAGTTTTCTGGTTATTGGTCTCACTGCTGTACTGTAACAGGGCCATAATACTTTTGTTTTGTAATGCCAATATTTATTTGGTGATGTTTGCTAGCAGTTGCAGGGAGCTGTGAGAGGTGGGGGGACATCACCTATGTTGCAGGTGAGGAGTCACAATAACTTAGCTGAAGTATGTTGACCAGACCACACACTAGAAGGTGACGGGACGACGACGTTTCGGTCCGTCCTGGACCATTCTCGAGTCGACACACAATCAACTTGAGAATGGTCCATGACGGACCGAAACGTCGTCGTCCCTTCACCTACTAGTGTGTGGTCATCACCTATGTTTTTCATCTGTACTAAATCAACATTATACCGGTATATCTGAAGGTTCTAGTCTACGCCTACACAATGTGCAATGGTTATCTTGCCCGTCTTATTTCGTGTTCATGCGGAAAGCGAATAATTATGTAGTTATTACCATATTTTAAATATCTTGTACAGCATTTGTGTTTATATTCCATAAAATTTACAGATTGACTTGTTGTGATAATAATGACTTAAATTTTATCAAGACAAGCAAGACTTTCTGGAATACAAATTGTGGTTATTTAATTTATATTTTATTTCAGGAATGTTTTCAATTATTCCCTTATTTTAACACTGCAAAAAAGTTTGTTGGATATTAAAAGTTTATGTATGTCAGATTAGTTAAGTATTCTTATATTAAAGTACAAGGTTGCAGATATTTAAGGTACTAGACCATATACTGTATGATATTATATGCAAGCTTATATTATAGGTATTAGCCATGTTGATAAAGTGCAATACTTACCGCTTTAGTACAGTTAATTATTCAATTAAAGATATTTATCAACTATCAAGTCTGTGTGTGTATGTATGTATGTATAATCACACATATACACACGGTTTATAAAATTTTGTATTTAAATACTTAAATTTATTACAGTACTTTAATTGTCGTAACTGTGCTAACAATTTTATACTGTACCAGTAATGAACAGTATGGTAGAAATAGATCGTTTTAAAATTAAATTTTAAAAATTATTACATGTTCACCTATACCCAAAATATACAATCCCGGAAAGAAATATAGTCGCAGCAGAAAGACCACGCACACCCCGACTACTCTAAATATATATATGTATATTTTTTAATATGTGAACTTATAGTTTTCAGATTTATTTAGTGTTACTATTTTTTATGTTATTCAAAAAGTAAATTTTGTTTTGAATTGTTGTGTGTGTGTAACTGGAGCCTTTGAGGTAACGATGTTAAGGATTATGTGTCATTCTGCCGTCTGTGTGAACATATGATTATTATGCTTCATACAAGTACTAAATCAACTGTCAATTATACAGCAATGTAATTCTGCTCTAGACAATGTGGAAACGTGTAACTTTTGTCTGCATAAAGTAAAAATAAATTAAATTTTTCCCCGCTAACAGTCTGATGCGTAACAGCAATGCAAAAGTACTTTATGAACAGGGAAGTTTTAAGTATGTGTATTTTAGCTCTCACTTTATAATCGTTTCCATTACTGAAGATTCAACTAATAAGTTATTTGTACAAATAAGCGTGATATTGGGATAGATGCATAACACAAACATCACCCAAATGAACAAATCCACAAGGGCCGTGACGAGGGTCACGGTCACCCTCGTCACGGCCCTTGTGGATATGTTCATTTGATGCCTCGCGCTATTGTGATTTGTGTGTAATCAACCATATGCTTTGTACTGTACACACAAGGCCTATTAACTAGAGGTTATCTACTTATAACTTGCCATTTAGGCTTAGTCATGGGTTTAACTTGTTTTTTTTTGAGAGAGATCATTAACTGGCTACCGTCATGTGGTCTTTAACAGTGAATGTGGCATAATAGTATCGCTTTTTGGGGGCGATTGCATAGAGCATTTCTTTTTGAGCATTCAAAAAATTGTAGTCTTCCATACAGTTAATATTTTTATTATTATACTTGGTTCTAAAAAAAAAATGCGAGAGACAAAGGGGCACACATGTGAAGTGGCCTGGGGATATTTTAGACATTTAATGCAAATCTTAAAATACAAAGAAATGTGCTATAGAAGGAATACAACAGTAATGAATGAGCAAAGCTGCCTGCAAGTACAGATGCATTGGCAATGTGTGCATCAATATACATCATTACATTTGAGGATACACACACTAATGCATGCGTGTATTCCTCAAATACAGCACAATATGGGCTCAACAGCACAAATCTTGGTACAAATTTACCAATTACTCTAATTTTGTCCATTATACAGTATATAATATTGTAATTATATAGTATGGCAAATACAGAACCTCAGCCAAGATATTTGTAATAAAGTTATAATGTATGGGTTAGGGGAGACTTTCATACTTGAAATGGTTAAAGCCGAGGCTTCAGTTGTCTCTCTCCCTCTAATTTGTCCGATGTTCTCCAGAAGGGAATGTGGGCATACCATCATCTAAGAACCAAATGCTGAGCTAGGTGAACAAAGGCATTAGGTAAAAGAAAACTTGCCCGACCTAGGATCCCAAATTTGATTTGAGAACGGAGCCAACTGTACTAAGAGATCCTATAATGATTATATTCATTTGAAAAATTAACTAGTGGCTTCATTTAGATTTTAAATTCTCACATGTACATGCATCAGATGTGTTCATAACAGAAAACAAGCTCATGAGTGGGTTTAAAATGGGTTAAGCAATACTGTTGCAGCATAACTCCTACAGTCATCCTAAATGCTTTTGTTTTACTGCAGAAAAGGAGTGAATTACCAAATACTAGGTGTTTAAGAGGCAAGAGAACTTGAGTGGTCATTATTTACTTCCAAATTAGAAAAATCTATGTATCGAATGAAGGAAAAAAAAGAAAAAACTATGATAATGTTCTTGAGTGGTTAACATGATATAGAACTAATGTATAAATGCAACAGGCAAGTAAAATATGTTCAAACTTTGCTCATTAATATATTGCTTAATATTCTGATATTTCACATTTATGTCCTATTTTAAAATATAGCATATACAGTATATAAATGCTGATACTGTATGCTACCTTACCTTGAGGTGCTTCCGGGATTAGCGTCCCCGCGGCCCGGTCGTCGACCAGGCCTCCTGGTTGCCGGACTGATCAGCCAGGCTGTTGGACGCGGCTGCTCGCAGCCTGACGTATGAGTCACAGCCTGGTTGATCAAGTATCCTTTGGAGGCTATACCATAGGTTATACCATAGGTTTTGTACAACTTGAATAGTCCAACTTTGTATAATCTTCAGCATGGCCTGATTCAATACCAACCACGCACCATTGGTATATATTCATAAGCCAAATGTTATCTATACAAGATTTTTAATAAGCATATTTTTACAAGTTCCTTATAAATGACCAACATAAGAGTACATACAAGTGATAAAGCAGTACTGGATAATCCATTGTGTACACTCTTAACGTGGGACATGTTTAATTAAAGTAATGCTACAACATTAAGCAATCACCTCTGACAATGTGACAACTGATTGTAAAGAAAATCCCAAAATAAAGAATAGAAAAACTAATGTTCTTTGGTTACATAATAGGAAACTGACTTATAAACTATTTTGAAAGCTGCAAACTTGATCTAATTCGACATCACAGTAAATCCATTTCAGGCTGAAGGTGTCTGGCATAGATATTGATATCCACCACAATTTCTTATTAGCATCTGGATGTAACCTCAAACCATTGATCGTGCACAAAAGCTTAAGTGATAGAGCTCAACAGATTTACATGTACAACCTTTCTATATGTATAAAGTTAGTCGTTGATATTACAGATGATAATTACCCATTATATCAATAACCAAATTCATTCAGGATAATTCACTTCTCTCCAGCAAGTTTTATAAATAATATCCAGGAAGAGCAGTGACGAGTTCAGGTATTTAAACATGCCGTTGATGTGCCAATATAAAGTCGTAATGCACATACTGTACGAGTTGTGTAGAATTGTGAAACACTTGTCATACCTCAAACTATTTAGAGCTTTTAATTTTTGACTTCTACATATATTGTCTTCCCTATCTATCGTATACCAAATGGTTTGCAGTGGTCGACTGAGGAACTTGGGAAGCTTATCAAGTGGACATACATACTGCAACAAAATGCTTGATAAATTATCTTTGAAAGCATTATTGCCTATTATAATACATCCTAACCTTAGGGTACTTTTGACCAATTGTATTTATACAGTAATCTAGCACATGTTTAAAGAATAAAACACAGTATGATGTATTCTCCCTCAACCACTGACATGGATCATGGAATGGGTTTGAAACTATCAGTATTTATTTCAACAGCAAGATCACACATTCTGAATTATATATACATAAATTATGTGAAATAAAAAGACTTGATTCAAACCATCTTAGGCAAGTGCTGGAGATCACATTCAAGTTACGAGGACAAGCTTAGTGCCTCTTGCTCAGCGCCACACCGAGCCCCACCAGCGCTCCAAGACCAAGGAGGGCACCACCTGCTATTGCTGCTCCTTTCATAGCATCTGTAAGAAAACATTTTCCTCTTAATCTATTTTAAGTAAATGCCATCCAAATTGCACAATTTCCTTCATCACAATACTAAGTTCTCCACACACACACACACACACAGGTCTCCTGTGTGTGTGTGTGTGTGTGTGTGGAGAACTTATAACTTATATAATTTATGTACAATTTGGTAAATTATAATTTTGTTACACCTCGGCACAGTCTTTACACTTGCTACCATTTTCATTGTTCTCTTCTGTCCATTATCAACCCATATTCAATAAATTTAATGAAAGCATCTATATCATCTGAATATCACTCCATTTGCAGGTGATGAGTCACAATAACATGGTTAAAGTATGTTGACCAGACCACACACTAGAAGGTGAAGGGACAACAACGTTTCGGTCCGTCCTGGATCATTCTCAAGTCGCTCACTCAATTTATTAATAAAATTAGGAGCCATGATGAGGATTCAAACTTATGCTCTGGGTACAGTACTCCCAAGTAAGCTTACTTGAGAGTACCCAGTACTCCATTTATTCATAATTATCATTGCCAATCACAACACACCAGTACTCTACTGGCTCGCAAACATTCATGGTATTTATACATGTGAAAACTCACCTTTCTCCATTCTTTTCTTAATGCAAGTTTCAAGCTCCAAAACTTGTCGATTTCCTGGTTCTACTTGTAGAAGCCCTTCAAGTACTTAAGTGCTACCTGGTATTCCTGTAATCATATGTAAACATTTACTACTACAAAGACAGTTCATATCTTTATCATATATTTAAATACATCACTTAAGATTATACAGAATGTAATAACAAAAACAAAATACAATACTGTATTATGATTTTGCCAAAATGCACTACAGCACAAGATTATAACTACTAAACCAGAACTACTACAGTATAGCTATTAGTAACCAAATCAAGAGCCACTTAAAAGTTATTTTTCTAAATAAAATGAAGTCACCTAATTTTACCAGTTTGACATACAATAAACATGAAAGTCCCTTCATGTTCATTGCATTATTTCTTGGGAACAACTGAGCATTAAAATCTGATGTTAACGTACAGTACAGTTGTAGAGTACATTAGAAAATAAGTTGAAAATTTTAAGAGAGATATCTTCCAAGGTATTATAGTTTAGTACTTGTCAGTTTTCCCAAGAAAGTACAGGTAAATAAATGACATGGATCTATGAACTACCTACGATCTATGAATGTGATGCTGCATTTATATACCTGTATTATATACACTACAAACTTACATGAATAGAATTTCTAAAATACTGTGCTCAATTACAAAATGGAAAACCACACACTATTAGAATATTCACGTTACTGTTACTGTGTACGTGAGGTTACTGCTTGCCTACCTTTAACCGCGCATTTCCAATAGCCAGGTAGTATATATAGTCGCGTTTGCCAATTTCATCTGGACGCTTGTAGAGTTCTTCCAGGAGCACTACTCCTCGCTGGATGTCTGCTGGGTACCTTGTGTTCCAAAAAAAACCCATAATGTTAGTTTTAGTTACAAAACAATATCAAATTAAAAATTACATTTTCTGTTACAGCATCAACAGTAGCATTTTCTTGGGCACTCGCATATATGATACTGTATCTGCAATATAGTTCAGTACTAAGTTATTGTATTTGATACAGTAGGTGGAAAATTGTTTGCTGTACGTTATCCTATCGTACAGGGTAAACAAGGTTCTATCTGTAATATACTTTGTTTTCATATATATAGTACCGAATAAACCCAAAACTCGAGCAGACTAAAGCATGTAAAATTCCACATAGTAAATAGTATAGGAATTCCTACAGTATAGGAATGGCAGTTTTATAAGAAGTTGGTACAATGAACAACATTCCTCTCTGTACAATGCTTTAAACAAAAAAGTACAATTTGTCAAGGAGTTAATTGTGAACTTTAACATATAACCCAACCTATATTAAACATTTAATCAACATTAATTACAAAGTTAAAAGCTTGAAGTTTATTCCCACATCTTCAGTTATCTTTTATACTGTACTGTGCAAATTTTTATTTAGTATACATATGGTATATATATTAACTGTAAAAAATCTTAATTAACAAACAACAAAGTATGAGTAAACAAAAGAAATATGTATATGTTCGTGCACTTACTTGCTGCGAACTAGGAAACAGGCGTACTCAAACTGTGTCTTGCTGGATATTACCCCTTTACACATTTCCTCATTGTAATTCTGTTCAAATATCTGAAATAGAATACAAGCATATACAACACACTATACAATGCGAAGCTACTGTATGCCGGCCAAGCAGTTAACAAGCTAATATACTAACAAACATTAAGTACTGTAATGTCCATTTCCAGCAATTTGAATACAAATTTGATCATTAGGGTAGGGAGGAAAAATAAACAGTACAGTACACACAGAAATCACAATTGCGTGATGCATCAAATGAACTTCGATATCAACTCTTTTTACCATGTCATAGCTCAGTCGATTAAGGCAGCGTCTGGGATGCTCTCGGACGCAGGTTCGAATCCTCGTCACGGCCCTTGTGGATTTGTTTACTACAGAATAATAATTCAGGAATGATACTCGTCTGATGGAGGTATGCAGGACAGACCACAGAGCGCTGTTATTTGCAGACAAGTGAATATCATGAAATGAAACCTGTGGATCTGGTCCAAAAACATCTAACATTGTAATATCACTTGTAAAGCTACTGGATGTGCAGTTCTGTACAGAGTATTACAGGAAATAAAATGTAATCAACTTACCCTAAGGTAACAAACTGACCTAAATTATATCCTTAATAACATTAAACTAAATCACTTAAAACCAACCTGAACTTACCCAGTTCTATATCTTAATCTTGAAGAAATACAAATTTAGCCAAACATCCTAAATTTGACCACTATAAACAGTGTATCAAAGTGTACACTAAAGTACTGTATATAGTACTCCATTATTACTAGTGATATCTCACAGGAACATAAACCAGTGCAGTAGATAACAGATGCAGTGGAAGGATTGTGATCCAGATAGTGTTCAAGGTAATGGAGTCTATCTCTATAAACCAGTTATATATTAGATATACAAAACAATGTATAAAAGCTTATGTTCTATATATGGTGTATGAGTCATGTGACATCACTGTGGTGTCATAGATGAATTCCACTGCAGTTTTTGGACGCTTCTGAATGAGACGGTATCAAACAACCCGAAACGCTATGCGTACTAGTGGCTTTAGGTAATGTATGTACTAGCTCTATCTATAAATCCAACATTATGGTTGTAAATCAACTATGTATGTACTTTCCTGAATAAAATTGACTTTACTTTACTTTACTTTACATATATCCACAATAGTGTTTAGTACTTAAGATTAAGTAAGCACTAGTGTTCATACAGGTTTCTCAAACATTTTCATTCAAAAGTGCAGCATGTTTCTCAATATGGTCCACTTCCAATATAGTGCAGAACATTATAATTAGGGCCCATCACACACCAAGACTAGACCAGCGTTGAGGTACTACGGGTCACTTCGGGACTCCTGGTTCAACTTTGACGATGAAACGAAACACTATGCGTGTTAGCGGCTTTGCACGAATTTAAAAATATTTCTCGCCAACCTATTGTACCTTCTTGCAAATAAAAATTATTATTATTATTATTATTATGAGTGATGAATGGACACTTGCTCTGCCTGGGAACAGCCAGTTCTTAGTTAGTTCCCAATTCACAATACATTATAGTTTTACCAATTCTAGAAATTAGTACGAGACAGCTATGTACAATACGACCCCTAACCCCCCCCCTCAGGGCAACACATAAAATATATAGCACTGTATAAATTTGTTTTGTTGGGGACAGGATGCCTATACATATATATACTTTAGATTTGGATCGCGGTCCACTCTAAGGTCGAACTACTGACCCTCCCCAGGAATGCAACCTTACACCACTTACCTTAACTCCAGGATACCAATTTACTGCTAGGTGAACAGAGGCATTAGGTGAGAGGAAATATGCCCAACCATTTCTGTCCCGCCCGGTAAACGAATCGAGAATCCCTGATTGAGAACGAAGCCAACTGTATTACGAGTTCAACGAGCAGCTATAAGTCGAGTCAAGGCAAAAAGTGGCTTATGTGACCATCAAGGATCCCAGGGACATTACCCTGCTGGGACAGAAATGGTTGGGCACATGTCCTCTCACCTAATGCCTCTGTTCACCTAATTGTAAATAGGTACCCTGGTTAGGCATCTATTATGGGGTTGTATTGTATGATAAGTCAGTAGTTTAACCTTGTAGGGCCCCTCGATACAAGTCTCAAGCATGATTATATATATATACATATACAGGCCTCCTGTCCCCATCAGGACAATAATATCTCATGGTTTTCCCGACACTAAAATGATGTAATCCCCCCATGAATCATAGGCCTGGGAGGGGTATAGCTGGTATAGCTGCCAGCAGGTGTGAAGGTCACCACGTGCCCTGAGGGTGCCCTGGGGGTGCCAGGTGCCCCGGGTACTGACCTTAAGGTCCTCAGGGGAGCAGAACTCAGAGAGAGGGTCAGCCATGATCCAGCGTCCAGGGCGGCGGCCTCCACAACACTGCTGGTCGCTTATCATAGTAAGTTTTTGTCGTCGAAATTTTTAGTCCTGTACATGTAGCGTCATTTGTAAATTATAATATATATATTATAGCTTTATTTGGTAATAATTACAAGCTAATATATATATGCGTAAAGCTACTGCGTATATATAATTGTTGGTTATTGTTTACGTGGGGCTTTATAAACATTTATAAGAAAACACACTATAATGAGTTTTGTATAAATTTTGGTGTTTAAATACACGTATTTATTGATTTACTTGTTTATTTTTATATTTATTTATTTATATACAAGAAGGTACATTGGGCTGAGAAAGTATATATAACATTGGTGTTTGAGTGGTACATTCTTGTAAAGCCAATAACAGGCGTACTAGCGTTTCTGGCAGTTCATATATTATTAATTAGTACAATGTATAGCTACCACTATATAAGACAAAGGTTCAGTACAGGTTCACACGGGAGACATCTCCCGTCACGTAGGGTGCAGTCGCACCTCCACAGATCTCCAGTATCATCTATTGATACTGGTAATGGCTCAAAAGGGCCACCACTTACGGGCTATTCATGCCCGTGCCACCTTTTGGGTGGCTTAATCTTCATCAATCAATCAATCTACAGGTACAGTACATTTTTGCGACGTCAATTCAAAAATATATTTTGCGCGTGAGAGTCTCACCTAGTTGTACTTGTCGGTGAAGGGCTACGCCTCAGAATTAGGGTTCCACCTCTCAACCCCTATTTACCTGATTTACCTGAGGGCTACTAGCCCTAGCGGTCCCCTCCCCTCCCCCATTTGTCTTCATGATCAATTCCAGGTAGACTTTTAAAATTTAACACACTTTTGGCATTTGCGGCTTCGACGGGTAGGCTGTTCCATAGGTTTATAACCCGAATTGATGGTTACAGAATATATAGAACCTATTGGACTCTGTCATAACTATATTTAAGGTGTTTTCCTTTATATATATATATATATATATATATATATATATATATATATATATATATATATATATATATATATATATTTTGGTAGCAGTCTTTCCTGTACACATATATTATTAAATATGACCGAAAAAGTAAGATTAATAATTCTAACACGAATTTTCTCGATCTTTCGTACATTCCTTTTCACTGTTGGTGGTAATTCAAAAATTAATTCTCCAAAATTCATTTTTATTTCTAGTCTGACGCGACACTTGAGCGCGTTTCGTAAAACTTATTACATTTTCAAAGACTTTAGTTTACACATACACAACTGAATAGAACTTACACATCTCCGATTTGTTTATATCTACATTTGAGTGAGGTGGATGGGGTGAGGTGGTGTTTTAGGTGGATGGGGTGAGGTGGTGAGGTGGTGGGGTATTAAATTCATCAACACAAGACAGAACACGAAACAATGGGTATTGAATGGAAGTGATTGTAGAAAGCCTATTGGTCCATATTTCTTGATGCTTCTATATTGGAGCGGAGTCTTGAGGTGGGTAGAATATAGTTGTGCATTAATTGGCTGTTGATTGCTGGGAACCAGCAATCAACAGCAATACCTAGAAATATACCTAGAAATAATCCTCAAATTATGTTATAATATACCTGTTGATAATCCTAAAATTTTACTATAAGGTCCCTACTAATCTTCGTCAAATTTTCTTACAATGTACCTGTTAACTTTTTCAATTTTGCAAGAAATTACCTACTTCAAATTATCTGTTAGATTAAGGACCTGCCTGGAACGCTATGCGTGTTAGTGGCTTTACAAGAATGTAAAAACATCAATGCTATGTACTCTTATAAAACCAATGTACCTTCTTGTATATATATAAACAAATAATAAATATATAAATATTACAAGGCACTGCAAACGTATAACTCTACGTAAAACAAATCCCAGATTTCAGAGTTCAAACAAGTCGTAATGTTGTTATAGCTGCCTATATTTCTTAAATAGTGGCACTAGGGCCGACCCCGACTGGCCATTGGCCCTCACATATTCCCTCCTATGTAGCATCTTGAAAAGGTGGGTTATGTTCACATGTTGTTTAAGATTCGCTACCTGGAACAAAAAGTTCCAAATAGCACGGGCTATGGTGAGCCCGAGATGCTTTCGGTGGTCAATATATGGGATTCATAACAGACTCTGACTCCACTATTGATAACCATCATATCTATGCTTCAGACACAGGAGTCAATATTAAAGTAAATTCAGCCAAATAAAAAAATATAATAAACATGGTAGTTTCTCACTATATCAAATCAAATCAAATATTTTGTATATATATATTTTGTATATATTTTGTATATGGAAGAGAGAGAGAGAAGAAACAGAGATATCAGTTACGTTACCGACTATAATATATAGTATTCGCAGGGATTTATAATGTATAAAATGATATATAATATCAGATGATGTAGCCTAATATTTTTACATAACTTACATTAAATATAAAGGCTTTATTGCTCACCTTGTAAATATAAATTCCATACTGATGTATTAATGATCATGTAGAAAACGGAATATTACAGAAATCATACGGTGACAAAGATTGTATGTTCTGAGGCTTGTATGATTGTATGATGATATGGTGTTTGTTTTGTGTGAAGAATTGTGCTTGGGGCGGTGAAGGGTTGGTGGGTGATGGGGGAAGGGAGGGAAGAAGAGGTGGGTAAGGGGTAAGGGGTGGGGGAGAACTGTGAGTGCAGGAAGAATCAATACAGGGATATGTATGGAGGCAGGCATCATGCGTGTGGTGGCTGCTGCCCCTCTCTCTCTCTCTCTCTCTCTCTCTCTCTCTCTCTCTCTCTCTCTCTCTCTCTCTCTCTCTCTCTCTCTCTCTCTCTCTCTCTCTCTCTCTCTCTCTCTCACTCTCTCACTCTCACCCCGTCACTGATCTCTCATCTCTCCTCTCCGTCTCTCTCTCACCCCGTCTTTTCCCCCTCACAGTGACGTGCGACACAACACACACACACACACACACACACACACACACACACACACACACACACACACACACACACACACACACACACACACACACACACACACACACATATACACACACACACATATAGGGGCCTGGTAGCCTGGTGGATAGCGCGCAGGACTCGTAATTCTGTGGCGCGGGTTCGATTCCCGCACCAGGCAGAAACAAATGGGCAAAGTTTCTTTCACCCTGAATGCCACTGTTACCTAGCAGTAAATAGGTACCTGGGAGTTAGTCAGCTGTCACGGGCTGCTCCTGGTGTGTGTGTGTGTGTGTGGTGTGGGAAAAAAAAGTAGTTAGTAAACAGTTGATTGACAGTTGAGAGGCGGGCCGAAAGAGCAAAGCTCAACCCCCGCAAACACAACTAGGTGAACACTTAGCTATTGTGTGTGTCATATTGTAGATATGATAGAGCCCAGTAGGCTCAGGAACCTGTACACCAGTTGATTGACAGTTGAGAGGCGGGAAGAGTGAGTATAGTTGGCCCAGGCCCTAGGCCTAGGGGCCAGGCGGACCTCGATAAACCTCAGTACGGGCTTCCTGTCCCCGATGATTGGGGAGCCCCAGGAGTCCCTCAGGGTAACAAGCACCGGCCCCGCCCCACACAGAGAACACTGGGAAGCTAAACCCAAAACTCGACCCCCAACCAGAACACAAATGTCATCCAGTGTCATCCGACAGAGCAGAAGCCGGCCGCCGGCCGCCCACCACGGCTGAGGGCACACCAGGAGCCCACCACGGCTGAGGGCACACCAGGAGCCCACCACGGCTGAGGGCACACCAGGAGCCCACCGCGGCTGAGGGCCCACCAGGAGCCCACCACGGCTGAGGGCACACCAGGAGCCCACCACGGCTGAGGGCACACCAGGAGCCCACCACGGCTGAGGGCACACCAGGAGCCCACCACGGCTGAGGGCACACCAGGAGCCCACCACGGCTGAGGGCCCACCAGGAGCCCACCACGGCTGAGGGCACACCAGGAGCCCACCACGGCTGAGGGCACACCAGGAGCCCACCACGGCTGAGGGCACACCAGGAGCCCACCACGGCTGAGGGCACACCAGGAGCCCACCACGGCTGAGGGCACACCAGGAGCCCACCACGGCTGAGGGCACACCAGGAGCCCACCAAGACCCACCAACTCCCGGCACCTCTGGACCAAGCCGGCGCCGGACACCGTCACCCCGCCGGAAGAACCAGCCAGAAAACGTTCAAAATCCACCAACTATCCCGTGACTCGCGGCACTATGTGCGCCAGGCGTCGTAACAATCCGGACCGTGGAATAGGAATGCCAATCGACATTATCAAAACCCAAAATCGCGAGAAAAAACGTGATCCGGCGGCCCCCAGGCGGAGCCCAGACGTCCGCTCGTCGTCAAGGTTGAACCGGAGTCTCGGATGTCGGTGTTGTTGTTATGAAAGGCAGCGACGAGACGCCACAGTTCGTGTAAAAAGAGATCTAGCTAACTAAAACACAGTTCAAGTAACGGGGGATCTGACTCGTCATGAGCACAGCTCGTGTAATAAGGATTTCAGAGATCTAACTGGTCATAAACACAGGTCACATAACAGAGGTCTAACTAGTTATAAACACAGTTCATATAACAATCTAACTGGTCATAAATACAGGTCATGTAATAGAGATCTAGCTGGTCATAAACACAGGTCATATAACAATCTAACTGGTCATAAACACAGCTCATATAACAATCTAACTGGTCATATAACAGAGGTCTAACTGGTCATAAACACAGCTCATATAACAGAGATCTAACTGGTCATAAACACAGGTCATATAACAGATATCTAACTGGTCATAAACACAGGTCATATAACAGAGATCTAACTCCTCTTAAACACGGCTCAGCAGCTGTAAGAGGCAGCTGTGAGAGACAGCAGTGAGGGGCAGCAGTAAGAGGCAGCAGCCTGCCTCTCACTACCAAAAGTGCCACCATTGGAGTGCCTCATTAAGTTCAAATCGTCAATGACGGAACGATTTTACCTTATTAGTGCACACGAGGAAATAATTATAAGTTATTTGAGGACGCAGATGTTGTTCCTGTCTATGTGGCGGCTTGTATAATGTGGCTTAATTTGTTTGTCAAAAAATATATACATATATATATATAATGTGTGTGTACAGTATATAATTTTCATGCCATCCGCCCTCCCTCTGATCCCTAGGATCTCCCGCTGTTGTCCAGAGTGGGGAAGTGTGTCACTCTTAAGCGCCCCACCCTATACCCTCCCCTGCATATTCTCTCTCTCTCTCTCTCTCTCTCTCTCTCTCTCTCTCTCTCTCTCTCTCTCTCTCTCTCTCTCTCTCTCTCTCTCTCTCTCTCTCTCTCTCTCTCTCTCTCTCTCTCTGAGGGCTCACTACCCGACCTGCTCACTCTGACATAGCTGAAGCACTACATATCAAACACTCACCCATCAACAACCCAGCCTACTCGTCAATATATTCCACCATTGTCAAGAACAATGCATAAATGCCGCCTCACATAGCAACACCTTATCCTACATCGTGTATATAATGCCAAATCTATTGTGTTTGTTTCCTATTTGCCTCCGAAGATGCTGAAGAGAGCTTCAGCGAAACACTAGCGACTCGCGTCGAATTTACTTTGGAGAGTTTATTTTTAACTTTCCTTCCCAAATGAAGAGGATAAGAAATACTCTGTATAGAGAAGATTCGTGCTAGAATCATTGGTATAACTGTTCCCGTCGGGCGAGAGCGTTTGGGCAATCTTTCACCTGATGCTTGGGAGTTTGAGAGTAGGACCCGGATTAACGAAGCAGTTAGGCAGGCACTTACGAACGTGTACATCTTTCCTCAATCTTTGACGGCTTTGTTTACATTTATTAAACAGTTTACAAGCATGAAAACTTGCCAATCAACTGTTGTTATTGTTATAAACAGCCTCCTGGTGCTTCGGAGCTCATTAACTGTTTAGTAATTGTAAACAAAGCCGCCAAAGATTGAGAAAAGATGAACAGGTTCGTAAGTGTTTGCGTAACTGCTTCGTGAATCTGGCACTAGGGAGCCCTAGGACTCGTTGACCATTTCAGACGCGGGAAGCGGCCATCCCTGCGCCCTGTACCGCTTCTGGGGCCAGATTCACGAAGCAGTTACGCAAGTACTTAGGAACCTGTCCATCTTTTCTCAATCTTTGGCGGCTTTGTTTACAATTATTAAACAGCAGAGAGAGAGAGAATTGAATTTAACTGTCAGAGGAAAGCGCCAAGCCATTACGAATATATCAGTATCACCGTTGACCTTAATTATCGTACTTCAAGTGTACCGTTGACCTTAATTATCGTACTGCATGTGTATCGTTGACCTTAATTATCGTACTGCATGTGTACCGTTGACCTTAATTATCGTACTTCAGGTGTACCGTTGACCTTAATTATCGTACTTCAGGTGTACCGTTGACCTTAATTATCGTACTTCTGGTGTACCGTTGACCTTAATTATCGTACTTCAGGTATACCGTTGACCTTAATTATCGTACTTCAGGTATACCGTTGACATTAATTATCGTACTTCAGGTGTACTGTTGACATTAATTATCGTACTTCAGGTGTACCGTTGAGCTCATGGATAAATGTATGTGTTTGGGAAGACAGGTGTAGGATGACACCCTATGGATCTAATCCTTGGAGTGTCATAGTGTAAAACCTTTTGTGATGACCTATTGACCTCACTCTTCCTGACCCCATAGACGGTAGATGAGGTAATTTGGGATGATAATGTGTGTACTAATCAGAGAGAGAGTAGTATGCGGGGTGCAGCCGGTAGCATGCAGCGACCCTCCCTCCTCAGCTGCCGGTCGCACACTGCCGCCTTTTCCACACCTGCCCGACCCGCAGCCGTCCAACAGGTGTGTGTGGATGACCGCCATGTCAACTCTAACGCACATGCAACCCACAATATCTACTCCCCCACTCATCTCGCAGGAATATCTACCTAACATAATACAAAAACCAGTTGATTGAGCATAATTATGTTCCTTATAGGGGGATATTAGGGGGAAAATTACAGTATGAAATGTTATTTATCGTGTGTCAGGCAGCGGTGTGTGGAGGGCGGGCGGTGCCAGGCGCAAGAGGAGGGAGGTGGTGAGGGGCAAGAGCATCAGTTGCCTGAGAACCGTCGCTGGGTGAGGACTGTCTGGCCCTCCTACCAGCGACTCTCCCCTCTGCCGGATACCCCCAACCCGCCCAAAAAAGATTTACATCTAAGAATCAGTTTTTCTTGACATTAGTGAGTGTATATATTTGATCTTGTGAGTGGCGCGTAGTGACGGGTGTGTGTTCTTGAGGTTACTTGAGTGTGAAGGTATATAGCAAGTCTTATCAATATGATTTGATTGGATACAATAGTTTGGAGAGTGAAGGAGCAGCAGCCACTCGACTACCTTCCTCAGGTAAGGCACTTAAGACACCTTCCTCCGCTGTGTAATGTTGACTTCTATGTTCCTGAGATGTGTCTTATGTCTTTGTTCTCGCGTAATGAACAAATGTACTGTATTTTAGATGAATATTAGCATACCTCTTCACTGTAACTGTATCTTATATATCTAGTTGTAAATAGGAGCTGCCTCTTATGTGCCAATAGGCCTTCTGCAGTTACCTTTGTTCTTATGTACATTTTCAGCTAAGAAATGTATGATAGGCAGATTATAGGCCTATAGTAATGTAAAGTACTTATTACTGCACTTCTCTTGTCTGTCATTCAACACACTTGAACACTTAACATAATTATAGAGAAAGATTTCCAGGAAATGGTTGTAAAATCAATATATAACACAATTTGACTATTTAAGACGTGACTGGAGGTCACTTCTTTCCTTTGAAGGAATATTCCATTGTGGTCCTCTAAGATGTTAGCTTGTCCACTGTAAGTCTTATACTGTCTTACTTAGATGCTGGATGAGTGTTTAAGACTCGTACGTAGATGTAATGGAAGATAATATAATAGAGGTAGGATCCCCTTAATTGTTTCAAGCGCAGGTTAGACATGTATATGAATGAGATTGAGTAGATATAAATAGCAGCTGCCTCGTATGGGCCAAATAGGCCTTCTGCAGTTACCTTTGTTCTTATGTTCTTATATACTAAGGCTTCGGAGGGGGGGGGAGGGATTATATATCCAATGTGTTGGATATATAATCAAGGACAGGTTCCATTAACCTGTCCTTGTAGCTTAAACTTCATAGATCTGTACAAATTTGGTTGCAAATATCTCTTTTTTTTGTTAACATTTTCGTTTCACAAGGTGTGGATTCCAGATCGGTGCTGCGTATTCCAGTATTGATCTAACGAAGGCTGTGTTAGATGGCTTTAGAAGCGTCCTTATATAGTTTCTTAAATGAGATTTTAATGTTTAAAATATGTAATTTGCTGCCTATATGGAGCCGGGAGGAGCTTCACTGATCAGACAATTACTACACAACTCGAACTCTGTACAGATTCTTAGAGCATGATTCTGACTCCAGGAGTGTGGTTGTGACTCCAGGAGTGTGGTTGTGACTCCAGGAGTGTGGTTGTGACTCCAGGAGTGTGGTTGTGACTCCAGGGAGTGTGGTTGTGACTCCAGGAGTGTGGTTGTGACTCCAGGAGTGTGGTTGTGACTCCAGGAGTGTGGTTGTGACTCTAGGAGTGTGGTTGTGACTCCAGGAGTGTGGTTGTGACTCCAGGAGTGTGGTTGTGACTCCAGGAGTGTGGTTGTGACTCCAGGGAGTGTGGTTGTGACTCCAGAAGTGTGGTTGTGACTCCAGGGAGTGTGGTTGTGACTCCAGGAGTGTGGTTGTGACTCCAGGGAGTGTGGTTGTGACTCTAGGAGTGTGGTTGTGACTCCAGGGAGTGTGGTTGTGACTCCAGGGAGTGTGGTTGTGACTCCAGGAGTGTGGTTGTGACTCCAGGAGTGTGGTTGTGACTCTAGGAGTGTGGTTGTGACTCCAGGGAGTGTGGTTGTGACTCCAGGGAGTGTGGTTGTGACTCCAGGGAGTGTGGTTGTGACTCCAGGGAGTGTGGTTGTGACTCCAGGGAGTGTGGTTGTGACTCCAGGGAGTGTGGTTGTGACTCCAGGGAGTGTGGTTGTGACTCCAAAAGTGTGGTTGTGACTCCAGGGAGTGTGGTTGTGACTCCAGGAGTGTGGTTGTGACTCTAGGAGTGTGGTTGTGACTCCAGGGAGTGTGGTTGTGACTCCAGGGAGTGTGGTTGTGACTCCAGGGAGTGTGGTTGTGACTCTAGGAGTGTGGTTGTGACTCTAGGAGTGTGGTTGTGACTCCAGGAGTGTGGTTGTGACTCCAGGGAGTGTGGTTGTGACTCCAGGAGTGTGGTTGTGACTCCAGGGAGTGTGGTTGTGACTCTAGGAGTGTAGTTGTGACTCCAGGGAGTGTGGTTGTGACTCTAGGAGTGTGGTTGTGACTCTAGGAGTGTGGTTGTGACTCTAGGAGTGTGGTTGTGACTCCAGGAGTGTGGTTGTGACTCCAGGAGTGTGGTTGTGACTCCAGGAGTGTGGTTGTGACTCCAGGGAGTGTGGTTGTGACTCCAGGGAGTGTGGTTGTGACTCCAGGGAGTGTGGTTGTGACTCTAGGAGTGTGGTTGTGACTCTAGGAGTGTGGTTGTGACTCCAGGAGTGTGGTTGTGACTCCAGGGAGTGTGGTTGTGACTCCAGGAGTGTGGTTGTGACTCCAGGGAGTGTGGTTGTGACTCTAGGAGTGTAGTTGTGACTCCAGGGAGTGTGGTTGTGACTCTAGGAGTGTGGTTGTGACTCTAGGAGTGTGGTTGTGACTCTAGGAGTGTGGTTGTGACTCCAGGAGTGTGGTTGTGACTCCAGGAGTGTGGTTGTGACTCTAGGAGTGTGGTTGTGACTCCAGGGAGTGTGGTTGTGACTCCAGGGAGTGTGGTTGTGACTCTAGGAGTGTGGTTGTGACTCCAGGGAGTGTG